>NW_027412529.1:27922526-28522526 GCF_025532065.1 Leptinotarsa decemlineata | reverse complement strand
ACTTTGAAGGGCCGTAACTTTTTAAATAAGGGAGAGCGCCGCTTTTTTTTTTGGATTCGTAATCTACGCATCAAAATATGTAAGTACAGTCAAATTTTTTTTCAAAATCGCCGGGTTTCCACATAACGAAAATTTACCCCAAAAATATAATTACGTTTTCCATTTTCCCATAAAAAACGCATTTATCCACTTCCAATTGTTTGAACGAAAATTCAGCAAGGACTCTTGTCAATTCCATGTTCCAGCATCGGGGCAACTGCTTCAACCCATAAATACTTTTCTTCAGTTTGCAGACCAAGGAACGATCTTCACTTTCAAAACCTTCAGGTTGTTTCATGAATATATTTTCTGATAAAGTTTCACTCAAACACGCAGTTTTGATGTCAAACTGACGAATTTCCAAATTTCTGACAGCTGCTAACGTCAAAAGTATTCTGATAGATTCAAACCTGATTACTGTAGAAAATGTTTCATTGAAATCTATTCCAGGAGTTTGCGAGTATCCTTTAGCACAGAGCCGTGCTTTATATCTATCAACTCGTCCATTTGATTTCATTTTCACCTTGTAAACCCACTTACAACCGACAGCTTGGCGATTGGGAGGTAATGGTTCTAGAACTCATGTTTCATTTTCATCAAGGGATTTTATTTCATCCTCCATTGCTTCCCGCCATTTTTCTTTTTCTTCGCTTTCAATTGTTTCTTTGTAAGTTTGCGGTTCATCGATAATAGCCGCACATAGTACCGAATTTTAGTGGTTTTTGTGTTTTGTGTTCTCAACTGGTATCGTTTATTTTGATTTTGCATGTTGGAATCGGTTTCTATGTTTCCAGAGACATTTTCTAAAAGAGTTTCCTCTTCAGTGAACTGGACGGAATTTCTCTCAGAATCATTTTCCTGCAGGTTTTCTATCTCAAATGATGCATAGTCGGGACTTGGAAGTTCTTTGACGAAAACACCTTCATTGAAACTTACGTCCCTCGCCACAATGACTTTTCTTGAATCTGGATCATAAACTCTGTAATTTGGACCATATCCATCATATCCAACAAGATACTGTTGATTGAATTTCCTGTCAAACTTACGTCTAAACTGTTTCGGAATGTGATTATATGCTTCCGATCCAAATGTTCGTAAATGACTGAGATTGGGTTGCTTTCCTATTCACTTTTCATATGACGTTTTGTAATCAGTTCTGGAAATTCTACGATTCAATAGATACACAGCCATATTCACTGCTTCTGCCCATAAATCCATAGGAAGTTTACTTTTGATTAACATGGTTCTTGCACTTTCAACAATTGATCTGAGATCTCGTTCTGCCTTCCCGTTCTGTTCAGGAGTGTATGGCTCACTAGTTTCATGAATAATTCCTTTTTTATTAAAATGATATTTGAATGACTGATTGACATATTCTGACCCGTTGTCACTTCTGATGATCTTGATTTCATTTTTGGTTTGTCCTCTGATCATTTGTTGGAATTCGAGGAATTTTGAGAAAAAATCACTTTTGTGTTTGACAAAATATACAAAGCGATACGATGTACACTCGTCCTTGAAGAGAATGAAGTAATTTGCACCTCCAAGTGATGTACATGATATTTTGCCACAGACATCAGTATGAATGTATTCTCCTGGTTTCCAAATTGGAACATGATGACTTGTCATGAAAGGCCTCCGCTGTTGTTTCCCAAAATGACAACTGCTACAGAATAGACCATCTATACTTCTTATTCTTGTACCTGGTAATTGACCTTTATCAGCCATTTCCTTCAGTGAACGAAAGTTAATGTGACCTAGTCGATCATGCCACATCATTGCAGACTGTATTTGTGCAGAATTACTCTGTTGATTTTCTGGAACATCAAATAACATTCTGTGGCACTGATTGGTCTGTTTGATTCCTGAGACAATTAAGCCTTTCTCATTTCTTACTTCGATTTTAGATTCATCGAAAATAACTTTGAAGTTTTTATTGGCTACAGCTCCCACTGAAAATAGATTCTTCTTCAGTTCTGGCACGTACAACGTGTTTTCTAATGTACGAAACTCTCAACGACCATTGACTAAGGCTATTAGTTCTATCGAACCTATTCCATCAGCATGAATGACTGAGTTATCTCCTTACTGAATGGCAATTTCGGAATCAAGTGGTTTTAGCTCATTAAACCATTCTATGTGAGAGGTCATGTGTCTGGAGGCAGCACTATCAGCAAGCCAAATATCTTCACATCCAAGGGCTATAATATTCTTCTCTTCGGAATTTAGTGCTTGATTGTGTTCTCGATTGTTATATTAATTTTATATTCCTGATTACTATCACGACTATTTTCACCATATTTGTTGATTCTTTTTCTGCATTCTGACTTCAGGTGTCCTCTTTTCCTACAATAGAAGCACACAATGTTTTGTTTGATCTTAGCTTTGGAGGAATTACTTTTATCGACACTTGAATTATTTCTCTTATGGTGGAATTTCACAGCAGCAAATGCATTTGAAGTTTCTTCCATTTGACTTAACCTCAGCTCTTCCTTCAAAAGTCTAGCCGTCAAGTTATCAAAAGTTTGTTTGTTCTCATCATAAGAGTCCCATGCAGTAACAAACGCGCTATATTTATGAGGTAGACTACCCAAAACTTTTGCAACTTTATCAAGATCTGACACCTTTTCTTCTACGTCGGATAATGCTTGGGCCATTGACTCAACCTTGCTTATATGCTGAGCAATCGTATCTGTTTCGGACATTTGATAATTAAAAAAATGCTGCTTTAGCATAACTTTGTTGACAGAAGATCTTTGCTCGTGTATGAGTTTGATTCTTGTCCACATTTCTGGAGCAGTTCCACAAGACATTATAGTTTGGAGTTGGGAGAATTCCATCGATGTAGATATCAGAAGCATTGCTTCCGCATTGAGATCATCCCAATCCTTTCTCTCCTCACAAACTAATTCACTTGGACGTTGGTTGGTTCCATTAACTAAGGCAATTAAACCCTCAGCTCTGAAGATTATTTCCATTTGAAATTTCCATAACTGGAAATTGCTGCCATCAAACTTTTGGATACTGAGACTTTTAAACTTGTCCATTTTATTCCTTACTGTGCCTGAACCTTACGTTTTCCTCAGGAAGTAAAACCAATGTGACAATGACAACTAGAAGAGTCACAATTTTCTCCAAATTCAATACAGGGATGCTGGCTTTTTCTGGAACGTTTTCTTCTATTATTAACTTCAAGAACAGTTACTCATTCGTGATCTGGGCCCATAACCTTTTAGAAATACCCAATAAACTGTGGAAGAATGAGTAGAATGAACCAAACCAAAACTGTTCATTAATTCAACTATCTTACATCAACTACTATCACCTAGCTACTAAACAAATTGTATATCAACGCAGTTGACAAAGCTTATAAAATATAATATATTTCTATGAACATATGATAAAATATTGTGAAAGGTGCCTTATATCTCGTAATTTACTCCCAGCAAGAATAATACTTGAAAAAAAAGTTTTTTGACAAATGTAGGATAAGCTTTCTGAATTTTGTTATGATCTCGCCCACTAGATGTGCGTTCGTTAGAAGACTCTGAGAACGAGAGAAAGAGAGATAATCACCAAGTCTCTTCCTAGATTTGACAAGCTGTACGCTCCTGAAAAATTGGTTTTGTTTCAGATGTATATATGGTAAGATAAATCAAAGCGTATTAGTCTTGATTCAATATTCGTACAGTTCACTTCTTTTGAAAAGGCATTACATGTTCAATATTCTGAGCCAAAATGGTTCAGGGTTCCGTTTTTTGAAACTTCCGCAAACATAACGCTTTTTTACGTACGACATTTCATAGATAAGTTGATGAAATATATACTTATGTTCGAAGCCATGAAAAGTTACAAAATATTATGGAGCGTACTCGCCAATTAGTTTGAAGTTGGCAAGCAAGTTATTATTTATATAGCGGTATCCGTAGTAAAAAGTCTTTTGAAACTTCCACAGTGTCATCAGTGGATTGATATCTCATCTTTTGATAACACCAACTCCATTTATGCTTCAATACGAGTTAAGGATAAAGGCGAATTAATTCATCCCTCTGAAAGTGTTGTCAAAATTTGCGAGTTATGCAAAAAAAAATAATCAAATATCCTTCAAACAATCGTGGAGGAAAAATATTGAAAGATCTGAATAAACAAAAAAATTTGAATCAGGTGTGGGTGTTGATATTTTTTTATTTGCGGGTTGATCAATAAAATGACTATGTACTCGATTCGAGGCACTCATGCTTCATAGCTGTTTATACTCGTGTATATAAATGCTCTGTACTCATGGTCGATTATCTATTTTTAAGTATTTGTCACATTCCACAATCTGAAAACATATAAAAATTATAATAGAGAACTTTATACAAGTATAGAAGGGCAAACTTTTTAGTTTACCCCGATAAGTTACTGCGTAAAATCAAAGTATTTTTCAAAACTCCTTTGACATCTGTCGAAGAAGTCAAGAAATAAATAATCAAAAAGTAATAACGGCAAATATCTTTGAAAAATGTTTGTCCATTTCTGAAGACGTTCGCAGATTTTGGCATCCGAAACGTAAAAATAAGTATTATATCATTTCTTAGCATTTTTTTTGATAGGCAAAATTGTTAAATATGACAAGTTACTAATAAATATTTTTCTTTGTGAAAAATACTTTGATTTTATGCAGTAACTTATTGGGGTAAACTGAATAGTTTGCTACACTTCTTTCTACAATTTTTCAGATTGTGGAAGGCAACAAATACCCAAAACAAGGTCGATGAAAGTCTCATTTGAGTATAGAATGTGGCACCAGACGACCCCATAAAAGTCATTTCAACACCAATATGATGTTATAATGATGGAATATATTTGTCCACAACTCAATTACGTCGAATGCAAGGATGTGTGAGCGTGATTAGACGCTGCTGAGAGTTGAAAACATGAACATTCGAAGCTGAAAAATTAATAGAAGGGATATTGTGAAGCGATGCAAGACATAATTGGTTTGAAAAAGTTCTCATCACACCCATCATCACTCATGACTTCACATGATCTTGAGTCGCACCTCACACAGTCTTGAACATGACCTGCAATGTGCGGTGCGAAGTTCGATATCAATGATCATCACTTTGTCACCTTTTGAAGTTCGAACTTGAATATTGACTTCGAACAACGTATCATGATGGACAGTAGGGTAGAAGCAGCCCCATTCCTTCTACTAAAATAAAAGTCAACATCACCTCCTACCAACACAATTTTGAAGTTACACCCCACTACCACTCGTACCGTTACATAAACCTGAGTTATACATACCTTTCTCATTTATACTCGAAGTCCGGCGGTCACGTATTCAGCTTGTATAGGTCGAATGGGTCACTACCCATCGAAAGTACACCTCTGTTGTGTTATTGAAATTTGAGCAGCTGTCACTAGCAGCTAGAAAATTGGCTGCTTTCGTTAATTTCTATTAACGACAACTGTATATGACATTCTAGCAATCACAGACCTTGAGACAATTTTGATATTCAGGTGGGACACCTTTTATTGATTGTTTCATTCATCAATATCAATCATTCACATGTCGATATTATCAGTGCTTATACCTTGGTGTGTGCTGGAAACTTAATTGCGCGTCTCGAACTCTATTTTGATGTCGACAGTGGATGACTTCTTGGCATTGTGTTGAACCACGAGAGCTACAAGTAGTCCTTAAAGGTGTTCTCATTAACAACAAAATTGACTGGTTTTTTCGAATTATCATATTGTTGTAACGGGATAAATCGACACCTAAATTATTTATCATATAATATGGAGAATATCATCAACTCTATCATAATATTTTTTATTCACAACAAATATACATTGCAGAAGCTGTAATTCAAATTGGTAATAACACGATATCCCTCATTATTCTGTCACGACAATATTCCACTGCACTGGATGAAGGTCACAAGCACGGTGATTTGAGGTTGAATTAATGAAATTATCGATGGATATGGTCTTTCGGTCAATTAATCTCCGAATCTGCTTAGCCATCAGCCGACAAAAATCATTTGGGCTCGCTCTCTCTCCATCTCGAGAGTGGACCGTCTGAAAAAACTGAAAAGTTATGATGTAGGTTCGTTTGGGCTGGAAGACAAGTGTTCAGGAAATATTTTTTCATTCTAGTTGCAGACCATTATGAACGTTACTCACCTGTTAGCTGATGATTGTCCAGTTGTGATCCGATTCCATCGCTTTTTCGATTGTTTACTTCCGTCTCCATCTTTATTGACTGTTGACTGAGAATAGAATTCCGTTCCAAATTGGATCTCAGTCGTGATCTTCAATTAGCTGTCATGTTCAGATCACGAGAGGGTAACTCCCGTTGTTGATAGAGGGCGTGAAAAGTCTCAGTTTTATTTATTGTGTGAATTTTTCCAAGAAAGTCTTGTTAGGAAGCACTTGTTCGAAACGTCATCGAGATAATTTGTCAGAATTAGAAATGTAGTTGAGTAATTGTTGAATGATATAAATTGGACAAAATCTCTCTATTAGGGCCATATATTGACCAGTTTCCTAGGTCTAAGTTGATACGTCTGTTCTGCAGACTTATTTTGGTAAACTGCTAAGTGACCAGTAGAGAAACTCCACCCACTTGTTTCGAACGAGAAACTAATATTTTCCAATTTGTGGAAATATTTATCGATTGTTTGTGGTAATATTATTAAATTATTGTTTTTCCAATTTTCGGGTACTCCGTCAAGGTCGATTCTCAATTTATATCATTGATGTTGGAAAGTATCGGAAATCAAGCATCGTCAATACTAAAGGTGATTGGTTCGCTTGAGTCTGCTTATGGCGAATGGACCTGCGTTCCAATATTTGAACTTTTTCGAAGTAGGCTTCAAGGGAACGATTCCCCACCCACTCCTCAAGTCGGTAAGGTAGGGCGATCGACCTGCCATGATCAGGATTTCTCATGTGGAAGTTCAGCAAGAACCTTTCCAAAAATTTGTGTTTTCAATAAAACATCTCGTAGAGGAGTAATTTTCAAAGGTTCATTATAAGTGAAAAAGGTGGCCGTTGATATTTGACTAGTCGTAGGTTTTTGGTTGTTCGTGGCCCTTTCACTCTTTTTAGGATTAGTGAACTTCACGTGAGTAGAAACACGCCATTTTGGGTAAATTTTTCTGATCCATTTTCGCCTCTAGAAAAAAGTCTACTCATTTTTTTTTCATCATTCCAGAAGAATTTATGGTCAGTATAGTTCCTATTATTTCTGGAGCCATTGGAAGTCTTGACCCGATTATACCATTCGTAGATTACAATTTTTTTTGTGGAACCCGGAAGAGACTCGTCTCACCGGAACAATTTTGATCGTGTTAGTGGAAAACCCTTCTGAGCTCGACGGTATGTCTTCTTGTTTAATTTCACTTGTGTATATTGTATTGTCCATATTTCGTTTTTCTCGTGTCACATCATAACAGCTACCCTAAAGGGGCTGTTGTCAACGTTATTGTCCTTTTATTAGAAGTAATGTTCGATCGAACGTGATGAATCCTGATGGTGATCGAACACCGTTAATGGAAGTTATTGTAGTATCTTTTCTTGAAGCATAATAAAATGGAAATCAACAGTTGCGATCGATCATCAAAACTTTCATTTATTTTTATGGATGCAGGAAAACATTATTTTCTATTGCTGACAATTATTGAAATTATTTAAAAAACACCAGTGGTGTTTCTAACTCGTTTTCTGACATTGTTGCCAAGTTTTGAAAATAATCAATTATTTTCCAAAATTCGATTTATTGATTTTAATTAAATGAAAACGCAGCTTGCACTTTGTCGCATAGATACACAGGGAAAGTGATGAAACATATAATTTTTTCTCGAGAATTAAGATCATCAACTTCAACCATACTTTTTCTGTCACATAATTCAGGGAAAAAGTTATTATATTTCAAAAAGTGAATATCAGCGTCAAATTAGTTCAAATGTGATTTTTCTTTTCCCAAGGGTTTTAATTTTTACTACCTGGACTCTGAGACCTGGAAGATACTTTTTAATTTTTACGGGGATTCTGCCTGGACTCTGAGACCTGGAAGATATATTTTATTTTTACTGGGCTACTACCTGAACTCCGAGAACTGAAAGACACTTTTATTTTTTTACTTGGATACTGCTTGGACTCTGATGCTGGGACTCTGACGCTTGAAATATACGCAAGTACCTGAAAAGGATTGAATATTTTTTTTTTTATTATTTCCCTCAAGTGTAACTTACTTTTGAATATGTACAGCGGAAATTAGGTCGATATTTCACTCGTTTGGTTTCTTTAATATTGCGTCTGCGCTCTGGGCCCATAGCATATGACTTCGGATATCTTATAGAATTTTGAGGTTACGTACCTGCGACTTCACTTTCTGCTTTTTGCTTACTTTTTTTTTAATAAACACAGTTTCTGTCATAAACGTAGCTGAAGGTGCTTTCAGTAAGGTTTAAATTATTTTTTTTTTGTTATCTCACGGTTGAAACTGTGAAAATAATAATTGTTACAATAACGTTCAGCTGTCCTGTACATAAATAACCCTTAGCATTGATTTTTCCCTCAATAACTTTGATATTCTATTAGAGTAATACTCAATTACTATATAACTCCATTCAATTATATATATTTTTTTTCCTCTTATTGATTAGAAATTCAGGTTACATTGTTTGAATGATTGTTGGTATCGATAATCAATATAGGACTTATTGGATTGTGGCTTGGCAGTTTCATTTCATTTCTTTTGGTAAATTGAGGAAATGATTAGAGCGTAACTGTGGATACTTTGGCATCACAATTTACCTGGCGCCGAGAAAAAAAATTACTTCGACGAACTCACTCCTTCTCCTCTGTAGTGAATCGGTATGCCCTAACTGTCATCGTGACAGCCCACCAATTGTGGGCAGTGAAGCGGTTACATTTTTGGCGCCTAACGTGGGGCCGTCTTGGAAAAAAAAGCTAGTATACGAATAGGATATATGATGTATATTTGAGGGAAAAGTTGTTATTGTTTTTATTTCAGATTTTGTTGAGGATATACTAGTATAGGTAGTATCAGGTAATCAATAATAGTTCAAGTGGTAGTTAATACGTAGTCAAATATAAACTTTGTGATCTATAGTGTATTTTCGGATATATTTTCTTCGATGATAGAAGAAAGTGGGGACAGCCTGTCATATCCTGCACAACCATATTCTTTCGGGGAAGATGAACTGGCAGTCAAGGGAAAGTTCGATGAAATTGGACTACTACTAGGTACATTGAGTGGACTAAGATCTTCTGGCGAAGCGATGAAATTGCAAGCAAAATTGGCACATGTTCTGGGAAGAATAGAAAGAATGGATCCTGGGGAAGATTCTGTGAAAATAAACTGTAAGGCTGAATTAGTGGCAACTGCCCTAACCTTGTTAAGTGATTTCAATGAGAAATTAGATAGAGTGGATCCTCACCTAACTACGGCTGCGCATGCTCCGGCTGCCCTCAATCAGCTTCAGACAAGACTTGAGATGCTATCAAGGGAAAGTTCGATGAAATTGGACTACTACTAGGTACATTGAGTGGACTAAGATCTTCTAGCGAAGCGATGAAATTGCAAGCAAAATTGGCACATGTTCTGGGAAGAATAGAAAGAATGGATCCTGGGGAAGATTCTGTGAAAATAAACTGTAAGGCTGAATTAGTGGCAACTGCCCTAACCTTGTTAAGTGATTTCAATGAGAAATTAGATAGAGTGGATCCTCACCTAACTACGGCTGCGCATGCTCCGGCTGCCCTCAATCAGCTTCAGACAAGACTTGAGATGCTATCTTTCAATGCGAACGTCAACACAGCTGCTAGGTCTTCTACTTCCATAGATCCGGATCCCATTCTGAATACGGTAAGTAAGATGATACCGCCACATAAATGGAATCTTCAGAAATTTACGGGAGATGGCAAGGGGATTTCGATTTCTGCTTTCTTTGAAATTGTGGATGAGTTACGTTTAGCAAGAAACGTTCCTGAAGCCGTTCTCTTCGATTCCGGTATGGACCTTTTTGCAAATAGAGCCTACCAATTTTATAAAGACTGTCGTTCTCGAGTGAATAATTGGAGTGAATTAGGTTGTTCAATTACTGAAGAAGCCAAGCTGAATATTATCATTCGAAATTTACATCCTTTTTATCAGGATAGGCTGAGAGAACCATTACCGAAAGACTTGTCAGAGTTGAGGACTATTTGTCGACAGATGGAATCAAGAAGGGATATGATTAATAGTTATGTGGAACCGTCTTCTAGGAAGTCAACAATTTTGGAAAGGGATCTCGCATTTGTGGAAGCGGAAAAGAATGTAAGTGAGTTGGAAGTGGCTTCGGCACAAACGACGAGTCCTGCGAATCAATCAAGACAGATAGTATGCTACCGTTGTAGAACTCCAGGCCACAAAGCCATCGGGTGCGCTTTGCCACGAAGGTTGCAGTGTTTTGACTGTAAAAAAAAAGGTTTCACCAGGAATACTTGCCCAAGTTGTTCAAAGAAGGGAAACGCTTAAGGTCATCCTTAATTCGTCGAGGTGATAATGACCCAGAAACTTACTCGACAACATCGTTTGGACCAATTTTAAATTATATTTTAGAACATGCTGATCCGGATGAGCGCCCATATCTCAAGGTGGAAGTGATGGGTTACCAGATTCTAGGACTTTTGGATTCGGGAGCGTCTGCTATCATTTTTGGAAGTAACGGATGGGAGATTGTGAGGAAGTTGGGAATTGATTTGTATACATCAAAGAGAGTTCGATGTACCGTCGCAAACGGACAATCTTGCGAGAGTATTGGGGTTTGTCAGGTACCTTTTTATGTCCGAGGAAGGGTAAAACTAGTTGATGTTCTTGTAGTGCCAAGTGTAAACCAAAATCTTATTCTTGGTACTTATTTCTGGAGAACCATGGGAATAGTTCCAGACATGAGGCACAATGAGTGGTACTTCTCCAAAGAAGAATTCCACCTGAATCCTGTAGATCATTTGTGGGGTCAGACAATTTTGACTGAAAGGGAGGAATTGCAATTGAAGGCATTGGTAGACTGGAACAGGACTGCAATGGAAAACCGATTGGGACGTACGTCTATGTCGGAGCACGTGATAGTAACAAATTCACCACCTATCAAGCGAAGGTATTATCCAGTGTCACCCGTGATACAGAGGCAGATAGATGAGGAACTGGACACGATGTTGAAGGATGATATTATTGAGAGATCCAGTAGTGCTTGGTCTTCGCCTATTTTGCTGGTCAAGAAGAAGGATGGCAGTTATCGCTTTTGTGTTGATGACCGGAAGTTGAATGCGGTAACTGAACGGGACGGATATCCTCTTCCATACATTTCACATACTCTGGATAAGCTACGTGATGCATATTACCTGTCTTCTTTGGACATAAAATCTGCCTATTGGCAAGTACCGGTAGCGGAGTCTTCTAGGCCGTATACCGCCTTCACTGTCCCGGGATGTGGACTCTACCAATTCAAAAGAATGCCATTCGGGCTACACAATAGTCCAGCTACTTGGCAGCGACTGATAGATCGTGTATTAGGACCCGAACTGGAACCCCACGTGTTTGTCTATTTAGACGACATCGTAGTTGTGACCCAAACGTTCGAAAAACATCTTTTCATTTTAGAGGAGCTTTTTCGCCGGTTACGAGAAACAAACTCGACGGTAAGCTTCAAAAAGTGTCATATCTGTCGACCGGAGATGAAATATTTGGGGCATGATGTCGACAGAAACGGACTACACGTTGTCCCGGATAAAGTGAAGTCTATGCTTCAAATTCCCACACCCACCACGGTAAAGGACGTACGACGGTTGGTAGGAACATTTTCGTGGTACCGTGAGTTCATTCCTGAATTAGCTTCCCTGATTTCACCAATAACTGCTTTGATGAAGAAAGGCCGAAAATTTGAATGGACACCTCTTTGTGAAGAAAAATTCAGAAGAATCAAAGAATGTCTCATCGCAGCACCTGTACTCAGTTGCCCAGATTATAATTTGCCATTTTACCTGCACACTGACGCTTCTGGCTTTGGTATTGGAGCTGTACTCACTCAAGGTCAGTACAACCGAGAGAGAATGTCTGGCAGTTCTTTGGGCGATAGATAAATTGAGGCTATACTTGGATGGCGTTCCATTTACCGTTTACACAGATCACTACTCTTTTGTGTGGTTTCAGAACTTGAAGGATCTTACTAGCAGACTCGCAAGATGGGCAGTACGTCTGCAACAGTACGATTTTGTAAATAGTGCACCGCAAAGGAAAGAATAATTTCGTCCCAGACGCTCTGTTTCGCGCGGTTCCAGTAATAGAATCGGTAAAAATTGCACCGGAGGATACCCAAGATAAATGGTATCTTAGGCTCGAGGAAAAGGTGATCAGTCGTCCCATTAAATTTTCCCAATGGAGGGTTTACCAAGGTAAGCTTTATGAATATGTGAAACCGAGTATTCCCGAGCTGGATGATTCATGTGACTCGTGGAAATTGATTATTCCAAAGGAGAAGAGACAAGATATCTTGGTGAAGGCACATAATGTACCTACGTCTGGTCATATGGGTATTTTCAAAACGTATCATCGCATTGCGAACAGGCTCTACTGGCCCAAACTACGATATGATGTGTCTAGATTTGTGAGAAATTGTTCCGTTTGTGCTGCTCATAAACCAGATCTTCGAGGCCCCAATGGTCTAATGACGGCTCAACCGAGAGTATCACGACCATGGGAAATGATCTCGACTGATTTAATGGGCCCACTTCTCCGATCTCTTAAAGGCAATACGTTCATACTGGTAGTGACTGACTACTTCAGCAAGTATTCTCTAGTATTGCTACGTCCCTGCGGGTGTTGTCAAACCTGTTAGTGTAGAAGACTCTCCGGCTAACTCAATCTTCCCCAAGGAACGAACATACCTGTATCGAAATATCAATTCAGCAAATCTATCTATCATGTATGGAGATGTCAGAGTGTCCTACCTCCCCCGGTTAGGGATGGCTATATGGGAGGAAGAAATAAGTATCCCCCAAAACCCAAATAAATAGGGAAATTACCTTATTAGCTAGAAAAACAAAGATCTATTGTATGTGCGGCAAAAAGATCAAACAGGGAAAACAAAAACAAAGCGACTCAGGTGATCAGGAATCTATTTGCTACCTCTGTCAGAATTTGATGGCTTGTTATCATAAAAAAAAAGAAATTAAACGTTTCAATACTGTACACAAAACATAACCCCAGAACTTATCTCTGAAAAATAGGTTGAAACTTGAAAACTACACTATTTGTGTGTCTATACATATATACATTAATCTTGACTAGATTATCAATCTTTTTGTCTGAATTTTGAGATACTTATTCGGTATCTACGTAATTGTAAATGAATGTCTATACTATACTGAGTAGGGACTTAAAGCAATTGCTGAAAGCGTACAGTTACTCTTGGGAAAAACTAATACTATAACCCTTTCTTCATATCAACACTTTGATTGTGAATTACGCTCATAATAAACTCCAAATAGTCATATTCAACACTGCGAAGAGGTTACCTTGACAATGAATACTTAGCCTAGCATTCTGATGATACCATGCCATTGCTCTGACTTCACTTCAGCCTTCTGCTGTTTTTCCTTTCCCAGGGTGAGTAATACAATCTTTTTCTAGACGAATACCAGTACCAGCAAACAGTGGATAATACGGTTGATGAAAGAATTCCGCATCTCAAGATTGACTAACCTACTCAAGGGGACAGCCCTTAGATGAACCTCAAATCTACTTTTGATTAATAGGTTGATTCTTGCAACCAGAACAAAAATCTGTGAAACAAAAGAGAAAACTCTCATGATTGTGAAATTCATAAAACCGAATTTACTTACCTCGACAGAGTCGAGATTTTTTTTTCTATGTAGAAGATGGCCGCGTGAACTAGTTACCGGAATCAGGCATGCAAACAACCTTCCTCAATCCTGCTTCCATTGACTACTTCCAGACACAATGAACGGATTATTTCCACGAAGGGTGAAATCCCGCACCTACTAACGGACACTGACACTCTCTAGTGATATTACCCTAACGTTGGACCAGTTAAACTTTTTTTCCACCGGCGACCTATATCTTCCCCAAAGAAATCTACCCGCAACCTCAAATTCCACCTTCCGAAAGTGATCCTTTACCCTGACGTTTTTCCGTCAGTGCCTACCAAAACAACAAGACTAAAAATAAATATATTTACACTTTACAGGAATGTAATCAGCGACCAATCACAAAACCTGTTTTCTAAAACAATTCCAAATCATGCCATTTAGCCTATGATTCGATTCCTATTTATAGTATACTAAACAACCTCTTCTTACGACCAATTTCCTATCAAGAAACAACTAATTGAATATGTATTTCATCACATATGAAATAACAAATCACTCCAACAAGAGTTAGTCCGGACCTTAATTTCGAGACTACAGCGCAGTTCTGCCAGCTGATAATATTGCAATTAAAGGTACGTTCTACAAACAACACTTCTAGATGGTATCGTTTCGCGAATACCGTTCCAAAAATGACTTTGTTGAAATCACATACTAGACCAATACAAAGGATTGGTGTGTCCTGTTATGCTAGAGACAATAAATAGCATTTCGAGATTATAACCAGAAATATTTGGAGTTACGAATTTTGTAACCGTAACACTACCCCCTTCTTTAAAAGAAAATTTCGAAGAAATTTTATGAAAACCAAAGTAATATAAGCCAGCCGCTACCAAAACAATCCAATTGTGTACACAAGATTATTCTTTTCTACGCTCCTTCTTCCTATGATCAGTCTGTTCGTCCACCTGAGTTGTATCAGCCTTCAAGTCTTTTACACTCCATTTGCCCAAGGATTTTCCATGATCATTAACTAATTCATAAGTATTGATTCCTAATTTCTTTTTAATTTTGTATGGACCTGCAAATTTTTTATCTAGTTTAGCTGAATAATTTTTACCTTCATTAAATTATGAATCCATGTCAAACTACTATGATCTGTCACTACTGTGAATTCTGATAACTCTAGGTAACATCTGAGCTTCTCAATAGCCCAAATGACACATAGTAATTCTTTTTCTGTTACAGAGTATTTAATTTCGTGTTCATTTAACGTTCTGGATAAGTAACAAATTACATGAATTTTACCGTCATAATCCTGTGTAAGAACTGAACCTAAGCCATATGAACTTGCATCACAATGTAGAACAAAAGGTTCATTAAAATTAGGACAAGATAAAATTGGTGCAGTTACTAATGTATTTTTCACTTTTTCAAAAGCTAACTGACATTCTGGTGTCCATTTAAATTTAACTTTTTTCTTAGTAAGATTTGTCAAAGGGACTATTATCTCTGATAAATATGGTATAAAACGGCGATAATAAGATACCATTCCTATGAAAGAACGTACTTGTTTAGGTGTTTGTGGTGGTGTCATTTCAACCACGGCTTTAACTTTATCTGGGTCCACTGATAACCCTGACCTATTTACAATATATCCTACATATTTCAATTCACTTCTGAAAAAATTGCATTTGTCTTTATTAAGAGTTAAATTTGCCAATTTGAGTCTATGAAAAACCTCTCTCAAGATTTGAATATGAGTGGAAAAATCGGGAGTTACTATAACAAGATCATCCAGATATTTGAACACATATGGTTCTAATTCTGTTCCAAAAATTTTTTCAACCAAAAATTGAAATGTGGACGGCGCATTGGTCAAACCAAACGCAAGGCGATTAAAATGAAAGTGCCCACGACCTGGAATTGAAAAAGCTGTGTATTTCTTTCAATTTTCCGCCATCTTTACTTGCCAGTATGCTGATTTTATGTCTTAAGTTGTAAGATATTTTGCGTTACCAAGCCTATCAAGAATTGAGCTGATTAAAGGTAAAGGATAAGCCCATTTTTCTGTGACTGCATTTAATTTTCTAAAATCTACACAGAATCTATAGCATCCGTCACTTTTCGGTACCATTAAAATAGGTGAATTCCATGGACTTTCGCTTTTTTCTATAACACCCAAATCTAGCATGCGAGTTACTTCCTCGTCTATTTTTTCTTGCATTTTAGGACTGACAGGATAGTATCTTGATTTTATTGGAACACTATCAGTTTTTATTTCGTGTTTTATTATATCGGTACAACCTTCTTTATAGAATTAAAATATTCATCTATCACTGAATTAGCTTCATTCTTTTGTTCTAGAGTCAAATCATCAGCAGTTTCAATTGCATTTAATTGTCCATGACTATTATCAGCATTTCCCAAAAAACCATTCCCCTTTTCTCAAATCTGGGACTATACCCATTTTTACCCAAAAAACTGTGCCTAAAACTAGTGTATGTCTTAACTGAGGCATTATATAACACTGAAAAACATGAATTTTATCTAATAATTGAATGGGAATATTCATGAAGCCTATACATTCCACAGAAGTTCCATTCGCAACTATGCAAGTGCTGTTTGACTTTATTAATTTTAATCCAAGATTTAATAAAATATTATATCCCTTTTCTCCAATGAATATTTTATTTGCACCGGAATCCAATAAACCATTCATTTTAATTCCATAAATTGATACGGTCACATAAAGACATTCATTATTATTTGCTTGTGATATTAAATATGACAATACAGGTTTACTATAATTATTAAACAACTCAAGTTCTGCTTTAGAATAATAGTCATTGTTTTCATTATTTGAGACCGAATTACTTTTATCTGAAACACAATCAAGGTCTATAATCGGTTTCTCTATTCGTTTTCCGTACGACGGGTACAATATCGAGCAATGTGGTTTTTACCTTGACACCTAAAGCATATTATTTCTTGATTGCCAGATCTACCACCCAAACTATAGTTTCTGTTTTGTTGTTGTTCAGAATTATGAGAAAATTTCCTTTGATTATCCCTATTTCTGTTATCTTGATAATTACTTTGTAGATATCCACCTCTAGGTCTATAATTATTATAGTTAGTTACTCTATACCGATCTGAATTCGAATTATCTCCATACGAATCTCTATCCCTTCTACTCAAATATCTATCCCTTGAAAAATCTCTATTCCTTTCTCCCGAACTATTTCTATATCTATCTCCTGAAAAGTTTCTACTTCCCGAAAAATTCCTATACCTATCACCTGAATAATTTCTGTTATCGATACTATTTCTATTTACAAAACCAAAATTACGATTTTCTAATGAATCTCTCCTATCATTAGAACTGTCTCTAAAATTACCCCTATAACTATCTCTATTACCCGAAAGATTCCTAACTCTGTCCTCAGTTTTTTCATACCCCGTATTTACACTATTGACCCAATGTTTGTGTTTATTTAATGTTCTACTACGACTTTCGTGTCTGCCTATTTTCCTGTAATTTCCTCCCTCTGAGCTACCTACACTGTTCCTAGAATCAACACTACTATCCCTATCTTTATAATTTCCACTATTTATATTGTCGTTACTGCTATTCCTTAGTTTTCTTTCCCGTTCAGCTGTAGTGTCACACTCTGTATCACTTGACAACTTATCGTGGTTTTTGAGAATAGGCTTTTTGTTTTTCTTAAATGAAACTGATTTTGTGAATTCCATAAAGTCTAGTTTCTTCTTAACACTTTTTTCTTCTTGATGAGATAAATCAATTTCTACTGTATGTTTACTTGAAGAGGGGGGAGTAAATTCTAACATATTTTTCCTGTTATCCTCAATTCTACGGCATAGCTGAATTAAATGTTCAATAGAATGTATATCAACAAAAGCCAATTGATTCTGATAAAAAGGTAAAATATTTTTTTTAATGATTTTCAATTTTATTATCTCCTCTACAGTTACAGTTAGCCTGCCAAATAAGTTATCCATATATGCTACATATATTGCAATACTTTCCCTATCACCCTGTGTTCTAGATTTTATTTGTTCCCATATTTTTTCATTATAGTCTCTAGGTAAAAATTCTTCTCTAAAAACATCACATAAGGTATTCCAATCATTAATCTTACTTTTCAGAGACCTGTAATATATTAAAGCCAAACAGGAGTGGAAGTATTTTGTTTCCCACCCTGTACTAGACTAGTTTGAAATATAACATCTACAGGATTTTCTTCCTTCTTTAAGTCATCCTTGAAATTAATATGTTTTTTCTCAAATTCATCCAAACATTCCAGTGTTAATGACAATAATTTTGAACGTTCTTCAATCTCAACCGAAATAGTTGAAGAAATATTTTCAACTCTCCCTAACACATGAGCAAGTCGAGCTCGTAGTTTTTTAACCAGAGAATGCGTAACATTTTCAGTTAAAGCTTGTTTTATTTCAATAATTTTTACTGCATAAATGTCTAGTTCATTTCTTGCTTCATAATTGTATGTTAATTTGAAACTATGGCCTTCATTTTCTAATTCTATCAGCTGTCGAAGTTTAGCAATAAGTTCTTTAACAGTACCCTGAGGGTTAGCACCCCTAATACTTATTTCATACTCTAGCTCTTCTTTATTGAGCCTATCAGGTATTATTTTAACTAGTGCCATTACTTATTATTGGGAAAACGGATATGATATTTCAAGACTCTGCAAAATGGTCTCAATTGTGTACCATTTAAATTTGAGGTAATAATCCTAAATTAACATTAACGAGTTCAGTTTTGATTAAAAGATGAAATTATGAGTTCAGTTACGTGTGGGCGCCAAAAATATGCTACGTCCCTGCGGGTGTTGTCAAACCTGTTAGTGTAGAAGACTCTCCGGCTAACTCAATCTTCCCCAAGGAACGAACATACCTGTATCGAAATATCAATTCAGCAAATCTATCTATCATGTATGGAGATGTCAGAGTGTCCTACCTCCCCCGGTTAGGGATGGCTATATGGGAGGAAGAAATAAGTATCCCCCAAAACCCAAATAAATAGGGAAATTACCTTATTAGCTAGAAAAACAAAGATCTATTGTATGTGCGGCAAAAAGATCAAACAGGGAAAACAAAAACAAAGCGACTCAGGTGATCAGGAATCTATTTGCTACCTCTGTCAGAATTTGATGGCTTGTTATCATAAAAAAAAAATAATTAAACGTTTTAATACTGTACACAAAACATAACCCCAGAACTTATCTCTGAAAAATAGGTTGAAACTTGAAAACTACTCTATTTGTGTGTCTATACATATATACATTAATCTTGACTAGATTATCAATCTATTTGTCTGAATTTTGAGATACTTATTCGGTATCTACGTAATTGTAAATGAATGTCTATACTATACTGAGTAGGGACTTAAAGCAATTGCTGAAAGCGTACAGTTACTCTTGGGAAAAACTAATATTATAACCCTTTCTTCATATCAACACTTTGATTGTGAATTACGCTCATAATAAACTCCAAATAGTCATATTCAACACTGCGAAGAGGTTACCTTGACAATGAATACTTAGCCTAGCATTCTGATGATACCATGCCATTGCTCTGACTTCACTTCAGCCTTCTGCTGTTTTTCCTTCCCCAGAGTGAGTAATACAATCTTTTTCTAGACGAATACCAGTACCAGCAAACAGTGGATAATACGGTTGATGAAAGAATTCCGCATCTCAAGATTGACTAACCTACTCAAGGGACAGCCCTTAGATGAACCTCAAATCTACTTTTGATTAATAGGTTGATTCTTACAACCAGAACAAAAATCTGTGAAACAAAAGAGAAAACTCTCATGATTGTGAAATTCATGAAACCGAATTTACTTACCTCGACAGAGTCGAGATTTTTTTTCTATGTAGAAGATGGCCACGTGAACTAGTTACCGGAATCAGGCATGCAAACAACCTTCCTCAATCCTGCTTCCATTGACTACTTCCAGACACAATGAACGGATTATTTCCACGAAGGGTGAAATCCCGCACCTACTAACGGACACTGACACTCTCTAGTGATATTACCCTAACGTTGACCCTGACGTTTTTCCGTCAGTGCCTACCAAAACAACAAGACTAAAAATAAATATATTTACACTTTACAGGAATGTAATCAGCGACCAATCACAAAACCTGTTTTCTAAAACAATTCCAAATCATGCCATTTAGCCTATGATTCGATTCCTATTTATAGTATACTAAACAACCTCTTCTTACGACCAATTTCCTATCAAGAAACAACTAATTGAATATGTATTTCATCACATATGAAATAACAAATCACTCTAACAAGAGTTAGTCCGGACCTTAATTTCGAGACTACAGCGCAGTTCTGCCCGCTGATAATATTGCAATTAAAAGTACGTTCTACAAACAACACTTCTAGATGGTATCGTTTCGCGAATACCGTTCCAAAAATGACTTTGTTGAAATCACATACTAGACCAATACAAAGGATTGGTGTGTCCTGTTATGCTAGAGACAATAAATAGCATTTCGAGATTATAACCAGAAATATTTGGAGTTACGAATTTTGTAACCGTAACAGTATTTGCCCTGAGAACTTCGACGGCAGATGCGGTGGCAAAGAAAATAGAAGAGGAAGTATTTTTGGTGTATGGTACCCCTCGACTATTATTATGCGACAACGGACCACAGTACCGATCAAAACTGCTCCAAAAATTAGCAGCTGAATATAAAGTGAACATCAGATATAACGTGAACTATCATCCGCAGGCCAATCTGACGGAAAGGGTGAATCGAACTTTGAAGTCGATGCTTGCCATGTTTGTCTCAACTAACCATCGTACATGGGATGTCAGCTTGCCAAAGATAGGTTGTGCATTGAGGACGGCAAGACACGAATCGACCAACTACTCACCATACTTCATTAATTTCGGACGTTCTATCGTTCTGTGTGGTGAGGACTTCGAGAAGAAAGACCTCTTTATTGAAGATGATGTGGAAGCAAGTTTATCCCGGCCCGAAGGATTCAAGAAATTATTTTTTGAGGTGAGACAAAGACTGGACATGGTGGCAAAACATAGCGCCGCGACGTACAACCTTAGAAGACGACACGAGCAGTTCTGGCCAAATCAACCTGTATGGCGCAAAAATTGTGTTTTTTCTGATGCTGCTAAGTTTCATACGGCGAAGTTAGCACCAAAATACGTAGGACCGTTTTACGTGAAGAGAAGAGTTTCGCCATGGACCTATGAATTACAGGATGAAGATGGAAACTTTGAAGGCGTATGGAACGTGAAAGATTTGAAGTCAGGAGGTTCCGCTAGCGCGGATGAAAATTTACCTCGCTAAATTTTCTTCGAGTAAAGGGGGCATTTGTAACGGGATAAATCGACACCTAACTTATTCATCATATAATATGGAGAATATCATCAACTCTATCATAATATTTTTTATTCACAACAAATATATATTGCAGATGCTGTAATTCAAATTGATAATAACACGATATCCCTCATTATTCTGTCACGACAATATTCCACTGCACTGGATGAAGATCACAAGCACGGTGATTTGAGGTTGAATTATTGAAATTATCGATGGATATGGTCTTTCGGTCAGTTAATCTCCGAATCTGCTTAGCCATCAGCCGACAAAAATCATTTGGGCTCGCTCTCTCTCCATCTCGAGAGTGTACCGTCTGAAAAAAATGAAAAGTTATGATGTAGGTTCGTTTGGGCTGAAAGACAAGTGTTCAGGAAATATTTTTTCATTCTAGTTGCAGACCATTATGAACGTTACTCACCTGTTAGCTGATGATTGTCCAGTTGTGATCCGATTCCATCGCTTTTTTGATTGTTTACTTTGGTATCCATCTTTGTTGACTGTAGAATTCCGTTCCAGATTGGATCTCAGTCGTGCTGTCATGTCCAGATCACGAGAGGTTAACTCCCGTTGTTCATAGAGGGCGTGAAAAGTCTCAGTTCTATTTATTGTGGGAATTTTTCCAGGAAAGTCTTGTTAGAAAGCACTTGTTCGAAACGTTATCGAGATAATTTGTCAGAATTAGAAATGTAGTAGAGTAATTGTTGAATGATATAAATTGGACGAGATTTCCCTATTAGGGCCATCTATTGACCAGTTTCCTAGGTCTAAGTTGATACGTCTGTTCTGCAGACTTATTTTGGTAAACTGCTAAGTGACCAGTAGAGAACCTCCACCCACTTGTTTCGAACGAGAAACTAATATTTTCCAATTTGTGGAAATATTTATCGATTGTTTGTGGTAATATTATTAAATTATTGTTTTTCCAATTTTCGGGTATTCCATCAAGGTCGATTCTCAATTTATGTCATTGATGTTGGAAAGTATCGGAAATCAAGCATCGTCAATGCTAAAGGTGATTGGTTCGCTTGAGTCTGCTCATGGCGAATGGACCTGCGTTCCAATATTTGAACTTTTTCAAAGTAGGCTTCAAGGGAACGATTCCCCACCCACTCCTCAAGTCGGTAAGGTAGGGCGATCGACCTGCCATGATCAGGATTTCTCATGTGGAAGTTCAGCAAGAACCTTTCCAAAAATTTGTGTTTTTGATAAAACATCTCGTAGAGGAGTGATTTTCAAAGGTTCATTATAAGTGAAAAAGGTGGCCGTTGATATTTTACTAGTCGTTGGTTTTTGGTTGTTCGTGGCCCTTTCACTCTTTTTAGGATTAGTGAACTTCACGTGAGTAGAAACACGCCATTTTGGGTAAATTTTTCTGATCAATTTCCGCCTCTAGAAAAAAGTCTACTTATTTTTTTTTTCATCATTCCAGAAGAATTTATGGTCAGTATAGTTGCTATTATTTCTGGAGCCATTGGAAGTCTTGACCCGATTATACCATTCGTAGATTACAATTTTTTTTGTGGAACCCGGAAGAGACTCGTCTCACCGGAACAATTTTAATCGTGTTAGTGGAAAACCCTTCTGAGCTCGAAGGTATGTCTTCTTGTATAATTTCACTTGTGTATATTGTATTGTCCATATTTCGTTTTTCTCGTGTCACATCACAACAGCTACCCTAAAGGGGCTGTTGTCAACGTTATTGTCCTTTTATTAGAAGTAATGTTCGATCGAACGTGATGAATCCTGATGGTGATTGAACACCGTTAATAGAAGTTATTGTAGTATCTTTTCTTGAAGCATAATGAAATGGAAATCAACAGGTGCGATCGATCATTAAAACTTTTATTTATTTTTATGGATGCAGGAAAACATTATTTTCTATTGCTGACGATTATTGAAATTATTTAAAAAACACCAGTGGTGTTTTTAACTCGTTTTCTGACATTGTTGTCAAGTTTGAAAAATAATCAATTATTTTCCCAAATTCGATTTATTGATTTTAATTAAATGAAAACGCAGGAAAAGTGATAAAACATATAATTTCTTTTCAAGAATTAAGATCATTAACTTCAACCATACTTTTTCTGTCACATAATTTAGGGAAAAAGTTATTATATTTCAAAAAGTGAATATCAGCGTCAAATTAGTTCAAATGTGATTTTTCTTTTTCCAAGGGTTATAATTTTTACTACCTGGACTCTGAGACCTGGAAGATACTTTTTAAATGTTTACGGGGATTCTGCCTGGACTCTGAGACCTGGAAGTTATATTTTATTTTTACTGGGATACTACCTGAACTCCGAGAACTGGAAGACACTTTTATTTTTTTACTTGGATACTGCTTGGACTCTGATGCTGGGACTCTGACGCTTGAAATATACGCAAGTACCTGAAACATAAGAAAAGGATTGATTATTTTCTTCATTATTTCCCTCAAGTGTAACTTACTTTTGAATATGTACAGCGGAAATTAGGTCGATATTTCACTCGTTTGGTTTCTTTAATATTGCGTCTGCGCTCTGGGCCCATAGCATATGACTTCGGATATCTTATAGAATTTTGAGGTTACATACCTGCGACTTCACTTCCTGCTTTTTGCTTACTTTTTTTTGGAAAAAAAAATAAACATATTGTCTGTCATAAACGTAGCTGAAGGTGCTTTCAGTAAGGTTTAAATTATTTTTTTTGTTATCTCACGGTTGAAACTGTGAAAATAATAATTGTTACAATAACGTTCAGCTGTCCTGTACATAAATAACCCTAGGCAATAATTTTTTCCTCAATAACTTTGATATTCTATTAGAGTAATACTCAATTACTATATAACTTCACTTAATTATATATTTTTTTCCTCTTGTTGATTAGAAATTCAGGTTACAATGTTTGAATAATTGTTGGTATCGATAATCAATATAGGACTCATTGGATTGTGGCTTGTCAGTTTCATTTCATTTCTTTTGGTAAATTGAGATAATGATTAGAGCGTAACTGTGGATACTTTGGCATCTCAATTTACCTGGCACACAGAAAAAAAATTACTTCGACGAACTCACTCCTTCTCCTCTGTAGTGAACCGGTATGCCCTGTCATCGTGACAGGGCATACCGTCACATACTGACGCGCAGTGAAGCGGTTACATTGTTTACTGCAAGGGGTGAAGTTTTCAAATTGACATCCTGTATATTTTCCAATAGCAAATATAGCTTGAAGAAACATTTCAAAAAGTGATTGAATCAAGGCGATTTTTGTACGAACACAATAAAAGGTTTGAAAATATTTCTATCGGATATGCCAGGTACATAGTATTGTCCCACCAGTCTGAAAATAAGTGTGAGAACATGAATTGATTGATGGATGTAGCCATTACTACGTGATAGATCACATGAGAAATGAAACTTTCTATGTTTCTTCAACACTTTTATTCGTAACTAAAGTTACTGCAGTTTAGTCCTATAAGGACAGTTTCAAACAATAACATTAAAATCAAAATAAATCATATATCTACTGTATACCTACCTTTAAATATCTACTGTACGTCATAATTGAGGTCCTTAACTTAATTAAGTACCTGAAACCTGTCTATCTGCGACAATGTGGGTATGCTAATATATATCAGACTAGTACTATGTTGCTGTATCGCTGCTGTTCCAATATTTTGACAAAATCAACGAACTTAGGCGTGCGCAGCGTTATAGAACAGTGCTTTCAAAAAATTGTTCTACAGCGCCATCCAGTGGCGAGTAACAGAAAAATTGATAGCATAAAAACCTTCTCTATGAAAAATAATTATACATGTCAAGTTTCATCACGATCGTTTGAGCGATGTAGAAGTTTATCACTTACCAACCAACCAACCAACCAACAAACATCCATTTTTATATATTAGATATACATATTTTGCTATTAAATGATTTGATTACGATATTTGATGAGAGGGCATTCAATAACCAAATCGAGTTATATTCCGATTTTTTCTCCAAATACCGATGTGAAATCAATAGATGAAATGTGTTTAGTATATAGTATCGAACTTGCTCGATGACTTCAAAGAAAAGTCGAACAATATCCGCAAATTTCTTCAAAAATCCTCTTCACAGGCAAATTTTTCAAGAAATGGTATCATGAACTTCCATAATAGCCACATCTGGGCGGAAGATAACCCACATGCGATAACGCAAACTCATTTCCAAAACAGATTCTTTTTTAATGTATAGGTAGGCATAATTGAGGATTATTTAATTGGGCCTCATTTTCTCCCCTTACGTTTGAAAGGAGATGCTCGCTTACATCTTTTGGAACACTAGCTTCCCCAACTTATGGAAAATATTCCCATTGGTCTCCTAAATCACTCTTGTTTTATGCACGATTGAGCTCCTGCTCATTTCAATGTGATAGCAAGAACTTTTTTAGACGTAGCATATCCCCAAAGATGGATAGGAAGAGGAGGCACTGAGCATTGGCCTCCGAGGTCACCGGACTTCAATCCCGTCGATTTTCTCTTCTGGGGACACCTAAAATCACTAGTTTATGCTAGCCCCATTGAAAACGAGGAAATGTTGAGGGATCGCATCATAGCTTGCTGCGAAACGATACGAAACATGCTGGGCATTTTTCATCGGATGAAGTTTGATGAAAATAACTAAAATTGCAAAAAACTCATGACAAAAACCCACCATGTTTTGAAAAATTTCAACCATCTGTATTTTGAAAACGAATCATTCTTTGTTGAACATTTTTTAGGAAAAAGTTGTTTATTTTGACGAGATCTACTACATACTTAGTTTTTGTAATGTTCTCAGCAACTTCACATAGCGCCCTAGGAGCTAAGTAATATACATCGATATAGAAAATTGTAAGTATCTCGAAAACGATCACCTCCAGCGTTGTTGAGGAGGTGTATCTTTTTTACTTGGAAAAGGTGTGGAAATTAGGTTTTTTCATGAAAAGTACCAAAAGTTTTCTGTCAAAAAAGTTAGGTCAATTTGAAATGAATAATGACAACGTACTTATGTTACACCCTGTATACTCGTTCAAGTGAATATTACAAAATCCTGTGGTTTCTGACAGGTACAAATAGTTATTGAATATTCCGAAGTTCGATAGTTGTTTATAAGTATTAACTATTATTTTTCATATTTACTTATAGTTGTTCGTGGTTATCGACCGCCCCAACCGTCAGTTGTTATTTCCAGTCTGTATTTGATTTTTTGTGAGACGTTCATTTGTTCGGAAAGGATGTTTTCAACAAATGGGTCGTAATTTGAATATTTGTTGAAAACATCCTTTCCGAACAAATGAACGTCTCACAAAAAATCAAATACAAACTGGAAATAACAACTGACGGTTGGGGCTGTCGATAACCACGAACAACTATAAGTAAATATGAAAAATAATAGTTAATAATTATAAGCAACTATCGAACTTCGGAATATTCAATAACTATTTGTACCTGGCAGAAACCACAGGATTTTGTAATATTCACTTGAACGAGTATACAGGGTGTAACATAAGTACGTTGTCATTATTCATTTCAAATTGCCCTAACTTTTTTGACAGAAAACTTTTGGTACTTTTCATGAAAAAACCTAATTTCCACACCTTTTCCAAGTAAAAAAGATACACCTCCTCAACAACGCTGGAGGTGATCGTTTTCGAGATACTTACAATTTTCTATATCGATGTATATTACTTAGCTCCTAGGGCGCTATGTGAAGTTGCTGAGAACATTACAAAAACTAAGTATGTAGTAGATCTCGTCAAAATAAACAACTTTTTCCTAAAAAATGTTCAACAAAGAATGATTCGTTTTCAAAATACAGATGGTTGAAATTTTTCAAAACATGGTGGGTTTTTGTCATGAGTTTTTTGCAATTTTAGTTATTTTCATCAAACTTCATCCGATGAAAAATGCCCAGCATGTTTCGTATCGTTTCGCAGCAAGCTATGATGCGATCCCCCAACATTTCCTCGTTTTCAATGGGGCTAGCATAAACTAGTGATTTTAGGTGTCCCCAGAAGAGAAAATCGACGGGATTGAAGTCCGGTGACCTCGGAGGCCAATGCTCAGTGCCTCCTCTTCCTATCCATCTTTGGGGATATGCTACGTCTAAAAAAGTTCTTGCTATCACATTGAAATGAGCAGGAGCTCAATCGTGCATAAAACAAGAGTGATTTAGGAGACCAATGGGAATATTTTCCATAAGTTGGGGAAGCTAGTGTTCCAAAAGATGTAGGTGAGCATCTCCTTTCAAACGTAAGGGGAAAAAATGAGGCCCAATTAAATAATCCTCAATTATGCCTACCTATACATTAAAAAAAAATCTGTCTTGGAAATGAGTTTGCGTTATCGCATGTGGGTTATCTTCCGCCCAGATGTGGCTGTTATGGAAGTTCATGATACCATTTCTTGAAAAATTTGCCGTATCTGTGAAGAGGATTTTTGAAGAAATTTGCGGATATTGTTCGACTTTTCTTTGAAGTCATCGAGCAAGTTCGATACTATATACTAAACACATTTCATCTATTGATTTCACATCGGTATTGGGAGAAAAAATCGGAATATAACTCGATTTGGTTATTGAATGCCCTCTCATCAAATATCGTAATCAAATCATTTAATAGCAAAATATGTATATCTAATATATAAAAATGGATGTTTGTTGGTTGGTTGGTTGGTTGGTGAGTGATAAACTTCTACATCGCTCAAACGATCGTGATGAAACTTGACATGTATAATTATTTTTCATAGAGAAGGTTTTTAGGCTATCAATTTTTCTGTTACTCGCCACTGGATGGCGCTGTAGAACAATTTTTTGAAAGCACTGTTCTATAACGCTGCGCACGCCTAAGTTCGTTGATTTTGTCAAAATATTGGAACAGCAGCGATACAGCAACATAGTACTAGTCTGATATATATTAGCATACCCACATTGTCGCAGATAGACAGGTTTCAGGTACTTAATTAAGTTAAGGATCTCAATTATGACGTACAGTAGATATATAAAGGTAGGTATACAGTAGATATATGATTTATTTTGATTTTAATATTATTGTTTGAAACTGTCCTTATAGGACTAAACTGCAGTAACTTTAGTTACGAATAAAAGTGTTGAAGAAACATAGAAAGTTTCATTTCTCATGTGATCTATCACGTAGTAATGGCTACATCCATCAATCAATTCATGTTCTCACACTTATTTTCAGACTGGTGGGACAATACTATGTACCTGGCATATCCGATAGAAATATTTTCAAACCTTTTATTGTGTTCGTACAAAAATCGCCTTGATTTAATCACTTTTTGAAATGTTTCTTCAAGCTATATTTGCTATTGGAAAATATACAGGATGTCAATTTGAAAACTTCACCCCTTGCAGTAAACAATGTAACCGCTTCACTGCGCGTCACAATTGGTGGGCTGTCACGATGACAGTTAGGGCATACCGGTTCACTACAGAGGAGAAAGAGTGAGTTCGTCGAAGTAATTTTTTTTCTGTGCGCCAGGTAAATTGAGATGCCAAAGTATCCACAGTTACGCTCTAATCATTATTTCAATTTACCAAAAGAAATGAAATGAAACTGACAAGCCACAATCCAATAAGTCCTATATTGATTATCGATACCAACAATTATTCAAACAATGTAACCTGAATTTCTAATCAACAAGAGGAAAAAAAATATATAATTAAGTGAAGTTATATAGTAATTGAGTATTACTCTAATAGAATATCAAAGTTATTGAGGAAAAAATTATTGCCAAGGGTTATTTATGTACAGGACAGCTGAACGTTATTGTAACAATTATTATTTTCACAGTTTCAACCGTGAGATAACAAAAAAAAATAATTTAAACCTTACTGAAAGCACCTTCAGCTACGTTTATGACAGACAATATGTTTATTTTTTTTCCAAAAAAAAGTAAGCAAAAAGCAGGAAGTGAAGTCGCAGGTACGTAACCTCAAAATTCTATAAGATATCCGAAGTCATATGCTATGGGCCCAGAGCGCAGACGCAATATTAAAGAAACCAAACGAGTGAAATATCGACCTACTTTCCGCTGTACATATTCAAAAGTAAGTTACACTTGAGGGAAATAATGAAAAAAATAATCAATCCTTTTCTTATGTTTCAGGTACTTGCGTATATTTCAAGTGTCAGAGTCCCAGCATCAGAGTCCAAGCAGTATCCAAGTAAAAAAATAAAAGTGTCTTCCAGTTCTCGGAGTTCAGGTAGTATCCCAGTAAAAATAAAATATAACTTCCAGGTCTCAGAGTCCAGGTAGTAAAAATTATAACCCTTGGAAAAAGAAAAATCACATTTGAACTAATTTGACGCTGATATTCACTTTTTGAAATATAATAACTTTTTCCCTAAATTATGTGACAGAAAAAGTATGGTTGAAGTTAATGATCTTAATTCTCGAAAAGAAATTATATGTTTTATCACTTTCCCTGCGTTTTCATTTTATTAAAATCAATAAATCGAATTTGGGAAAATGATTGAATATTTTTCAAACTTGACAACAATGTCAGAAAACGAGTTAGAAACACCACTGGTGTTTTTTAAATAATTTCAATAATCGTCAGCAATAGAGAATAATGTTTTCCTGCATCCATAAAAATAAATAAAAGTTTTAATGATCGATCGCACCTGTTGATTTCCATTTCATTATGCTTCAAGAAAAGATACTACAATAACTTCTATTAACGGTGTTCAATCACCATCAGGATTCATCACGTTCGATCGAACATTACTTCTAATAAAAGGACAATAACGTTGACAACAGCCCCTTTAGGGTAGCTGTTGTGATGTGACACGAGAAAAACGAAATATGGACAATGCAATATACACAAGTGAAATTATACAAGAAGACATACCTTCGAGCTCAGAAGGGTTTTCCACTAACACGATTAAAATTGTTCCGGTGAGACGAGTCTCTTCCGGGTTCCACAAAAAAAATTGTAATCTACGAATGGTATAATCGGGTCAAGACTTCCAATGGCTCCAGAAATAATAGCAACTATACTGACCATAAATTCTTCTGGAATGATGAAAAAAAAAAATAAGTAGACTTTTTTCTAGAGGCGAAAGTTGATCAGAAAAATTTACCCAAAATGGCGTGTTTCTACTCACGTGAATTGACGATGCTTGATTTCCGATACTTTCCAACATCAATGACATAAATTGAGAATCGACCTTGATGGAATACCCGAAAATTGGAAAAACAATAATTTAATAATATTACCACAAACAATCGATAAATATTTCCACAAATTGGAAAATATTAGTTTCTCGTTCGAAACAAGTGGGTGGAGGTTCTCAACTGGTCACTTAGCAGTTTACCAAAATAAGTCTGCAGAACAGACGTATCAACTTAGACCTAGGAAACTGGTCAATAGATGTCCCTAATAGGGAAATCTCGTCCAATTTATATCATTCAACAATTACTCTACTACATTTCTAATTCTGACAAATTATCTCGATAACGTTTCGAACAAGTGCTTCCTAACAAGACTTTCCTGGAAAAATTCCCACAATAAATAAAACTGAGACTTTTCACGCCCTCTATGAACAACGGGAGTTAACCTCTCGTGATCTGGACATGACAGCACGACTGAGATCCAATCTGGAACGGAATTCTATTCTCAGTCAACAGTCAACAAAGATGGATACCAAAGTAAACAATCAAAAAAGCGATGGAATCGGATCACAACTGGACAATCATCAGCTAACAGGTGAGTAACGTTCATAATGGTCTGCAACTAGAATGAAAAAATATTTCCTGAACACTTGTCTTTCAGCCCAAACGAACCTACATCATAACTTTTCATTTTTTTCAGACGGTCCACTCTCGAGATGGAGAGAGAGCGAGCCCAAATGATTTTTGTCGGCTGATGGCTAAGCAGATTCGGAGATTAACTGACCGAAAGACCATATCCATCGATAATTTCATTAATTCAACCTCAAATCACCGTGCTTGTGATCTTCATCCAATGCAGTGGAATATTGTCGTGACAGAATAATGAGGGATATCGTGTTATTATCAATTTGAATTACAGCATCTGCAATATATATTTGTTGTGAATAAAAAATATTATGATAGAGTTGATGATATTCTCCATATTATATGATGAATAAGTTAGGTGTCGATTTATCCCGTTACAAATGCCCCCTTTACTCGAAGAAAATTTAGCGAGGTAAATTTTCATCCGCGCTAGCGGAACCTCCTGACTTCAAATCTTTCACGTTCCATACGCCTTCAAAGTTTCCATCTTCATCCTGTAATTCATAGGTCCATGGCGAAACTCTTCTCTTCACGTAAAACGGTCCTACGTATTTTGGTGCTAACTTCGCCGTATAAAACTTAGCAGCATCAGACAAAACACAATTTTTGCGCCATACAGGTTGATTTGGCCAGAACTGCTCGTGTCGTCTTCTAAGGTTGTACGTCGCGGCGCTATGTTTTGCCACCATGTCCAGTCTTTGTCTCACCTCAGAAAATAATTTCTTGAATCCTTCGGGCCGGGATAAACTTGCTTCCACATCATCTTCAATAGAAAGGTCTTTCTTCTCGAAGTCCTCACCACACAGAACGATAGAACGTCCGAAATTATTGAAGTATGGTGAGTAGTCGGTCGATTCGTGTCTTGCCGTCCTCAATGCACAACCTATCTTTGGCAAGCTGACATCCCATGTACGATGGTTAGTTGAGACAAACATGGCAAGCATCGACTTCAAAGTTCGATTCACCCTTTCCGTCGGATTGGCCTGCGGATGATAGTTCGCGTTATATCTGATGTTCACTTTATATTCAGCTGCTAGTTTTTGGAGCAGTTTTGATCGGTACTGTGGTCCGTTGTCGCATAATAATAGTCGAGGGGTACCATACACCAAAAATACTTCCTCTTCTATTTTCCTTGCCACCGCATCTGCCGTCGAAGTTCTCAGGGCAAATACTGTTACGGTTGCAAAATTCGTAACTCCAAATATTTCTGGTTATAATCTCGAAATGCTATTTATTGTCTCTAGCATAACAGGACACACCAATCCTTTGTATTGGTCTAGTATGTGATTTCAACAAAGTCATTTTTGGAACGGTATTCGCGAAACGATACCATCTAGAAGTGTTGTTTGTAGAACGTACCTTTAATTGCAATATTATCAGCTGGCAGAACTGCGCTGTAGTCTCGAAATTAAGGTCCGGACTAACTCTTGTTGGAGTGATTTGTTATTTCATATGTGATGAAATACATATTCAATTAGTTGTTTCTTGATAGGAAATTGGTCGTAAGAAGAGGTTGTTTAGTATACTATAAATAGGAATCGAATCATAGGCTAAATGGCATGATTTGGAATTGTTTTAGAAAACAGGTTTTGTGATTGGTCGCTGATTACATTCCTGTAAAGTGTAAATATATTTATTTTTAGTCTTGTTGTTTTGGTAGGCACTGACGGAAAAACGTCAGGGTAAAGGATCACTTCCGGAAGGTGGAATTTGAGGTTGCGGGTAGATTTCTTTGGGGAAGATATAGGTCGCCGGTGGAAAAAAAGTTTAACTGGTCCAACGTTAGGGTAATATCACTAGAGAGTGTCAGTGTCCGTTAGTAGGTGCGGGATTTCACCCTTCGTGGAAATAATCCGTTCATTGTGTCTGGAAGTAGTCAATGGAAGCAGGATTGAGGAAGGTTGTTTGCATGCCTGATTCCGGTAACTAGTTCACGTGGCCATCTTCTACATAGAAAAAAAAATGTCGACTCTGTCGAGGTAAGTAAATTCGGTTTTATGAATTTCACAATCATGAGAGTTTTCTCTTTTGTTTCACAGATTTTTGTTCTGGTTGTAAGAATCAACCTATTAATCAAAAGTAGATTTGAGGTTCATCTAATGGCTGTCCCCTTGAGTAAGTTAGTCAATCTTGAGATGCGGAATTCTTTCATCAACCGTATTATCCACTGTTTGCTGGTACTGGTATTCGTCTAGAAAAAGATTGTATTACTCACCCTGGGGAAGGAAAAACAGCAGAAGGCTGAAGTGAAGTCAGAGCAATGGCATGGTATCATCAGAATGCTAGGCTAAGTATTCATTGTCAAGGTAACCTCTTCGCAGTGTTGAATATGACTATTTGGAGTTTATCATGAGCGTAATTCACAATCAAAGTGTTGATATGAAGAAAGGGTTATAATATTAGTTTTTCCCAAGAGTAACTGTACGCTTTCAGCAATTGCTTTAAGTCCCTACTCAGTATAGTATAGACATTCATTTACAATTACGTAGATACCGAATAAGTATCTCAAAATTCAGACAAAAAGATTGATAATCTAGTCAAGAATAATGTATATATGTATACACACAAATAGTGTAGTTTTCAAGTTTCAACCTATTTTTCAGAGATAAGTTCTGGGGTTATGTTTTGTGTACAGTATTAAAACGTTTAATTTCTTTTTTTTATGATAACAAGCCATCAAATTCTGACAGAGGTAGCAAATAGATTCCTAATCACCTGAGTCGCTTTGTTTTTGTTTTCCCTGTTTGATCTTTTTGCCGCACATACAATAGATCTTTGTTTTTCTAGCTAATAAGGTAATTTCCCTATTTATTTGGGTTTTGGGGGATACTTATTTCTTCCTCCCATATAGCCATCCCTAACCGGGGGAGGTAGGACACTCTGACATCTCCATACATGATAGATAGATTTGCTGAATTGATATTTCGATACAGGTATGTTCGTTCCTTGGGGAAGATTGAGTTAGCCGGAGAGTCTTCTACACTAACAGGTTTGACAACACCCGCAGGGACGTAGCAATACTAGAGAATACTTGCTGAAGTAGTCAGTCACTACCAGTATGAACGTATTGCCTTTAAGAGATCGGAGAAGTGGGCCCATTAAATCAGTCGAGATCATTTCCCATGGTCGTGATACTCTCGGTTGAGTCGTCATTAGACCATTGGGGCCTCGAAGATCTGGTTTATGAGCAGCACAAACGGAACAATTTCTCACAAATCTAGACACATCATATCGTAGTTTGGGCCAGTAGAGCCTGTTCGCAATGCGATGATACGTTTTGAAAATACCCATATGACCAGACGTAGGTACATTATGTGCCTTCACCAAGATATCTTGTCTCTTCTCCTTTGGAATAATCAATTTCCACGAGTCACATGAATCATCCAGTTCGGGAATACTCGGTTTCACATATTTATAAAGCTTACCTTGGTAAACCCTCCATTGGGAAAATTTAATGGGACGACTGATCACCTTTTCCTCGAGCCTAAAATACCATTTATCTTGGGTATCCTCCGGTGCAATTGTTACCGATTCTATTACTGGAACCGCGCGAGACAGAGCGTCTGGGACGAAATTATTCTTTCCTTTGCGGTGCACTATTTACAAAATCGTACTGTTGCAGACGTACTGCCCATCTTGCGAGTCTGCTAGTAGGATCCTTCAAGTTCTGAAACCACACAAAAGAATAGTGATCTGTGTAAACGGTAAATGGAACGCCATCCAAGTATAGCCTCAATTTATCTATCGCCCAAAGAACTGCCAGACATTCTCTCTCGGTTTTACTGAAGTTACGTTCCTGTTTTGTGAGGGACCTACTGAGGTAACTTTACTCCCCTCTTCCTGACCTTGAGTGAGTACAGCTCCAATACCAAAGCCAGAAGCGTCAGTGTGCAGGTAAAATGGCAAATTATAATCTGGGCAACTGAGTACAGGTGCTGCGATGAGACATTCTTTGATTCTTCTGAATTTTTCTTCACAAAGAGGTGTCCATTCTAATTTTCGGCCTTTCTTCATCAAAGCAGTTATTGGTGAAATCAGGGAAGCTAATTCAGGAATGAACTCACGGTACCACGAAAATGTTCCTACCAACCGTCGTACGTCCTTTACCGTGGTGGGTGTGGGAATTTGAAGCATAGACTTCACTTTATCCGGGACAACGTGTAGTCCGTTTCTGTCGACATCATGCCCCAAATATTTCATCTCCGGTCGACAGAAATGACACTTTTCGAAGCTTACCGTCGAGTTTGTTTCTCGTAACCGGCGAAAAAGCTCCTCTAAAATGAAAATATGTTTTTCGAACGTTTGGGTCACAACTACGATGTCGTCTAAATAGACAAACACGTGGGGTTCCAGTTCGGGTCCTAATACACGATCTATCAGTCGCTGCCAAGTAGCTGGACTATTGTGTAGCCCGAATGGCATTCTTTTGAATTGGTAGAGTCCACATCCCGGGACAGTGAAGGTGGTATACGGCCTAGAAGACTCCGCTACCGGTACTTGCCAATAGGCAGATTTTATGTCCAAAGAAGACAGGTAATATGCATCACGTAGCTTATCCAGAGTATGTGAAATGTATGGAAGAGGATATCCGTCCCGTTCAGTTACCGCATTCAACTTCCGGTCATCAACACAAAAGCGATAACTGCCATCCTTCTTCTTGACCAGCAAAATAGGCGAAGACCAAGCACTACTGGATCTCTCAATAATATCATCCTTCAACATCGTGTCCAGTTCCTCATCTATCTGCCTCTGTATCACGGGTGACACTGGATAATACCTTCGCTTGATAGGTGGTGAATTTGTTACTATCACGTGCTCCGACATAGACGTATGTCCCAATCGGTTTTCCATTGCAGTCCTGTTTCGGTCTACCAATGCCTTCAATTGCAATTCCTCCCTTTCAGTCAAAATTGTCTGACCCCACAAATGATCTACAGGATTCAGGTGGAATTCTTCTTTGGAGAAGTACCACTCATTGTGCCTCATGTCTGGAACTATTCCCATGGTTCTCCAGAAATTAGTACCAAGAATAAGATTTTGGTTTACACTTGGCACTACAAGAACATCAACTAGTTTTACCCTTCCTCGGACATAAAAAGGTACCTGACAAACCCCAATACTCTCGCAAGATTGTCCGTTTGCGACGGTACATCGAACTCTCTTTGATGTATACAAATCAATTCCCAACTTCCTCACAATCTCCCATCCGTTACTTCCAAAAATGATAGCAGACGCTCCCGAATCCAGAAGTCCTAGAATCTGGTAACCCATCACTTCCACCTTGAGATATGAGCGCTCATCCGGATCAGCATGTTCTAAAATATAATTTAAAATTGGTCCAAACGATGTTGTCGAGTAAGTTTCTGGGTCATTATCACCTCGACGAATTGAGGATGACCTTGGGCGTTTTCCCTTCTTTGAACAACTTGGGCAAGTATTCCTGGTGAAACCTTCTTTTTCACAGCCAAAACACTGCAACCTTCGTGGCAAAGCGCACCCAATGGCTTTGTGGCCTGGAGTTCTACAACGGTAGCATACTATTTGTCTTGATTGATTCGCAGGACTCGTCGTTTGTGCCGAAGCCACTTCCAACTCACTTACATTCCTTTCCGCTTCCACAAATGCGAGATCCCTTTCCAAAATTGTTGACTTCCTAGAAGACGGTTCCACATAACTATTAATCATATCCCTTCTTGATTCCATCTGTCGACAAATAGTCCTCAACTCTGACAAGTCTTTCGGTAATGGTTCTCTCAGCCTATCCTGATTTTTTTCCAAGACGGCCTCACGTTAGGCGACAAAAATGTAACCGCTTCACTGCGCATCACAATTGCTGGGCTGTCACGATGACAGTTAGGGCATACCGATTCACTACAGAGGAGAAGGAGTGAGTTCGTCGAAGTAATTTTTTTCTCGGCGCCAGGTAAATTGTGATGCCAAAGTATCCACAGTTACGCTCTAATCATTTCCTCAATTTACCAAAAGAAATGAAATGAAACTGACAAGCCACAATCCAATAAGTCCTATATTGATTATCGATACCAACAATCATTCAAACAATGTAACCTGAATTTCTAATCAATAAGAGGAAAAAAAATATATATAATTGAGTGGAGTTATATAGTAATTGAGTATTACTCCAATAGAATATCAAAGTTATTGAGGGAAAAATTAATGCTAAGGGTTATTTATGTACAGGACAGCTGAACGTTATTGTAACAATTATTATTTTCACAGTTTCAACCGTGAGATAACAAAAAAAAATAATTTAAACCTCACTGAAAGCACCTTCAGCTACGTTTATCTATAATAATAAACTATGTTTATTAAAAAAAAAAGTAAGCAAAAAGCAGGTGGTGAAGTCGCAGGTACGTAACCTCAAAATTTTATAAGATATCCGAAGTCATATGCTATGGGCCCAGAGCGCAGACTCAATATTAAAGAAACCAAACGAGTGAAATATCGACCTAATTTCCGCTGTACATATTCAAAAGTGAGTTACACTTGAGGGAAATATTGAAAAAAAATATTCAATCCTTTTCAGGTACTTGCGTATATTTCAAGCGTCAGAGTCCCAGCATCAGAGTCCAAGCAGTATCCAAGTAAAAAAATAAAAGTGTCTTTCAGTTCTTGAAGTTCAGGTAGTAGCCCAGTAAAAATAAAATATATCTTCCAGGTCTCAGAGTCCAGGCAGAATCCCCGTAAAAATTAAAAAGTATCTTCCAGGTCTCAGAGTCCAGGTAGTAAAAATTAAAACCCTTGGAAAAAGAAAAATCACATTTGAACTAATTTGACGCTGATATTCACTTTTTGAAATATAATAACTTTTTCCCTAAATTATGTGACAGAAAAAGTATGGTTGAAGTTGATGATCTTAATTCTCGAGAAGAAATTATATGTTTCATCACTTTCCCTGTGTATCTATGCGACAAAGTGCAAGCTGCGTTTTCATTTAATTGAAATCAATAAATCGAATTTTGGAAAATAATTGATTATTTTCAAAACTTGGCAACAATGTCAGAAAACGAGTTAGAAACACCACTGGTGTTTTTTAAATGATTTCAATAATTGTCAGCAATAGAAAATAATGTTTTCCTGCATCCATAAAAATAAATGAAAGTTTTGATGATCGATCGCAACTGTTGATTTCCATTTCATTATGCTTCAAGAAAAGATACTACAATAACTTCTATTAACGGTGTTCGATCACCATCAGGATTCATCACGTTCGATCGAACATTACTTCTAATAAAAGGACAATAACGTTGACAACAGCCCCTTTAGGGTAGCTGTTATGATGTGACACGAGAAAAACGAAATATGGACAATACAATATACACAAGTGAAATTATACAAGAAGACATACCGTCGAGCTCAGAAGGGTTTTCCACTAACACGATCAAAATTGTTCCGGTGAGACGAGTCTCTTCCGGGTTCCACAAAAAAAAATGGTAATCTACGAATGGTATAATCGGGTCAAGACTTCCAATGGCTCCAGAAATAATAGGAACTATACTGACCATAAATTCTTCTGGAATGATGAAAAAAAATAAGTAGACTTTTTTCTAGAGGCGAAAATGGATCAGAAAAATTTACCCAAAATGGCGTGTTTCTACTCACGTGAAGTTCATTAATCCTAAAAAGAGTGAAAGGGCCACGAACAACCAAAAACCAACGACTAGTCAAATATCAACGGCCACCTTTTTCACTTATAATGAACCTTTGAAAATTACTCCTCTACGAGATGTTTTATTGAAAACACAAATTTTTGGAAAGGTTCTTGCTGAACTTCCACATGAGAAATCCTGATCATGGCAGGTCGATCGCCCTACCTTACCGACTTGAGGAGTGGGTGGGGAATCGTTCCCTTGAAGCCTACTTCGAAAAAGTTCAAATATTGGAAAGCAGGTCCATTCGCCATAAGCAGACTCAAGCGAACCAATCACCTTTAGTATTGACGATGCTTGATTTCCGATACTTTCCAACATCAATGATATAAATTGAGAATCGACCTTGACGGAGTACCCGAAAATTGGAAAAACAATAATTTAATAATATCACCACAAACAATCGATAAATATTTCCACAAATTGGAAAATATTAGTTTCTCGTTCGAAACAAGTGGGTGGAGTTTCTCTACTGGTCACTTAGCAGTTTACCAAAATAAGTCTGCAGAACAGACGTATCAACTTAGACCTAGGAAACTGGTCAATATATGGCCCTAATAGAGAGATTTTGTCCAATTTATATCATTCAACAATTACTCAACTACATTTCTAATTCTGACAAATTATCTCGATAACGTTTCGAACAAGTGCTTCCTAACAAGACTTTCCTGGAAAAATTCACACAATAAATAAAACTGAGACTTTTCACGCCCTCTATCAACAACGGGAGTTACCCTCTCGTGATCTGGACATGACAGCTAATTGAAGATCACGACTGAGATCCAATTTGGAACGGAATTCTATTCTCAGTCAACAGTCAATAAAGATGGAGACGGAAGTAAACAATCGAAAAAGCGATGGAATCGGATCACAACTGGACAATCATCAGCTAACAGGTGAGTAACGTTCATAATGGTCTGCAACTAGAATGAAAAAATATTTCCTGAACACTTGTCTTTCAGCCCAAACGAACCTACATCATAACTTTTCATTTTTTTCAGACGGTCCACTCTTGAGATGGAGAGAGAGCGAGCCCAAATGATTTTTGTCGGCTGATGGCTAAGCAGATTCGGAGATTAACTGACCGAAAGACCATATCCATCGATAATTTCATTAATTCAACCTCAAATCACCGTGCTTGTGACCTTCATCCAGTGCAGTGGAATATTGTCGTGACAGAATAATGAGGGATATCGTGTTATTACCAATTTGAATTACAGCTTCTGCAATGTATATTTGTTGTGAATAAAAAATATTATGATAGAGTTGATGATATTCTCCATATTATATGATAAATAATTCAGGTGTCGATTTATCCCGTTACAACAATATGATAATTCGAAAAAACCAGTCAATTTTGTTGTTAATGAGAACACCTTTAAGGACTACTTGTAGCTCTCGTGGTTCAACACAATGCCAAGAAGTCATCCACTGTCGACATCAAAATAGAGTTCGAGACGCGCAATTAAGTTTCCAGCACACACCAAGGTATATGCACTGATAATATCGACATGTGAATGATTTATATTGATGAATGAAACAATCAATAAAAGGTGTCCCACCTGAATATCAAAATTGTCTCAAGGTCGGTGATTGCTAGAATGTCATATACAGTTGTCGTTAATAGAAATTAACGAAAGCAGCCAATTTTCTAGCTACTAGTGACAGCTGCTTAAATTTCAATAACACAACAGAGATGTTCTTTCGATGGGTAGTGACCCATTCGACCTATACAAGCTGAATACGTGACCGCCGGACTTCGAGTATAAATGAGAAAGGTATGTATAACTCAGGTTTATGTAACGGTACGAGTGGTAGTGGGGTGTAACTTCAAAATTGTGTTGGTAGGAGGTGATGTTGACTTTTACTTTAGTAGAAGGAATGGGGCTGCTTCTACCCTACTGTCCATCATGATACGTTGTTCGAAGTCAATATTCAAGTTCGAACTTCAAAAGGTGACAAAGTGATGATCATTGATATCGAACTTCGCACCGCACATTGCAGGTCATGTTCAAGACTGTGTGAGGTGCGACTCAAGATCATGTGAAGTCATGAGTGATGATGGGTGTGATGAGAACTTTTTCAAACCAATTATGTCTTGCATCGCTTCACAATATCCCTTCTATTAATTTTTCAGCTTCGAATGTTCATGTTTTCAACTCTCAGCAGCGTCTAATCACGCTCACACATCCTTGCATTCGACGTAATTGAGTTGTGGACAAATATATTCCATCATTATAACATCATATTGGTGTTGAAATGACTTTTATGGGGTCGTCTGGTGCCACATTCTATACTCAAATAAGACTTTCATCGACCTTGTTTTGGGTATTTGTTGCCTTCCACAATCTGAAAAATTGTAGAAAGAAGTGTAGCAAACTATTCAGTTTACCCCAATAAGTTACTGCATAAAATCAAAGTATTTTTCACAAAGAAAAATATTTATTAGTAACTTGTCATATTTAACAATTTTGCCTATCAAAAAAAAAATGCTAAGAAATGATATAATACTTATTTTTACGTTTCGGATGCCAAAATCTGCGAACGTCTTCAGAAATGGACAAACATTTTTCAAAGATATTTGCCGTTATTACTTTTTGATTATTTATTTCTTGACTTCTTCGACAGATGTCAAAGGAGTTTTGAAAAATACTTTGATTTTACGCAGTAACTTATCGGGGTAAACTAAAAAGTTTGCCCTTCTATACTTGTATAAAGTTCTCTATTATAATTTTTATATGTTTTCAGATTGTGGAATGTAACAAATACTTAAAAATAGATAATCGACCATGAACACAGAGCATTTATATACACGAGTATAAACAGCTATGAAGCATGAGTGCCTCGAATCGAGTACATAGTCATTTTATTGATCAACCCGCAAATAAAAAAATATCAACACCCACACCTGATTCAAATTTTTTTGTTTATTCAGATCTTTCAATATTTTTCCTCCACGATTGTTTGAAGGATATTTGATTATTTTTTTTTGCATAACTCGCAAATTTTGACAACACTTTCAGAGGGATGAATTAATTCGCCTTTATCCTTAACCCGTATTGAAGCATAAATGGAGTTGGTGTTATCAAAAGATGAGATATCAATCCACTGATGACACTGTGGAAGTTTCAAAAGACTTTTTACTACGGATACCGCTATATAAACAATAACTTGCTTGCCAACTTCAAACTAATTGGCGAGTACGGTCCATAATATTTTGTAACTTTTCATGGCTTCGAACATAAGTATATATTTCATCAACTTATCTATAAAATGTCGTACGTAAGAAAGCGTTATGTTTGCGAAAGTTTCAAAAAACAGAACCCTGAACCATTTTGGCTCAGAATATTAATATGTAATGCCTTTTCAAAAGAAGTGAACTGTACGAATATTGAATCAAGACTAATACGCTTTGATTTATCTTACCATATATACATCTGAAACAAAATCAATTCTTCAGGAGCGTACAGCTTGTCAAATCTAGGAAGAGACTTGGTGATTATCTCTCTTTCTCTCGTTCTCAGAGTCTTCTAACGAACGCACATCTAGTGGGCGAGATCATAACAAAATTCAGAAAGCTTATCCTACATTTGTCAAAAAACTTTTTTTTCAAGTATTATTCTTGCTAGGAGTAAATTACGAGATATAAGGCACCTTTCACAATATTTTATCATATGTTCATAGAAATATATTATATTTTATAAGCTTTGTCAACTGCGTTGATATACAATTTGTTTAGTAGCTAGGTGATAGTAGTTGATGTAAGATAGTTGAATTAATGAACAGTTTTGGTTTGGTTCATTCTACTCATTCTTCCACAGTTTATTGGGTATTTCCAAAAGGTTATGGGCCCAGATCACGAATGAGTAACTGTTCTTGAAGTTAATAATAGAAGAAAACGTTCCAGAAAAAGCCAGCATCCCTGTATTGAATTTGGAGAAAATTGTGACTCTTCTAGTTGTCATTGTCACATTGGTTTTACTTCCTGAGGAAAACGTAAAGTTCAGGCACAGTAAGGAATAAAATGGACAAGTTCAAAAGTCTCAGTATCCAAAAGTTTGATGGCAGCAATTTCCAGTTATGGAAATTTCAAATGGAAATAATCTTCAGAGCTGAGGGTTTAATTGCCTTAGTTAATGGAACCAACCAACGTCCAAGTGAATTAGTTTGTGAGGAGAGAAAGGATTGGGATGATCTCAACCAGCCATCGTTATTCAAATCCGAACACATCATGGATTACCTTGTTAATTTTATTCAATTTTTGGGTTATGATGAAGTGATATTTCTTCAGAATATAACCGTGTTCTTAACTCTGCTGTGAAAAAGTTTTTGAATGAAATTAGAAATTTTTCAAAAAATGTTGTTGTAAAGTAAGTAACGAATGTTCAAAGTACAAACTGAATTGAAAAGAGAGTTTTTTACTTGAATCAATGTTCGTATAGAAGTAGTTGTCCAAAAATATTTTGTCTTTCGTGTAACTCAAAGTTTATATGAAAATAGAAATTATTCTTTCCGAATGAATGCCAGTACGTACTGTCATCGATGAAATGGGTAAATTTAACTCATTCGCGATATGTAAGTGACATGATACCTCTTCCACATACACCTTCAGAATTAGAATCACCTAAAATAATTGATGATGACGATAAAATGCAAATGCACATAAAAGTCACCATCAGCCTTTGGAGTACACATAAACACTGAAACTGATGTGACTGATATGGATTTCATCGATGAGGAAATTGTGTGCAAGAAGAATGGTGAAAATATTGCCACTTATCTAGGAACTTGAAAAGTATATAAATTAATATTCATGAATGTTCTCAAATTAACAAAGGAGGCTTGTAAATACAATAAGAGAAAACAGGATCTACTATCGTATATTTGGAAAAAATATCAAAAAGTGTTCCAACTACAATTATCCAATGGAAACCCAATGCAAAATCTCAGTAGAGAAGGTGCCAGCATTATCAAAATACCCACCAAAAAAATATCAGAATTGAGCATATAGAAGTATGCTTATATACTGGAGAAATTGATTGATAGCCTTTAATTAACTTGGAGTTTACGAATGGCTGAACATACTGGGCACGATAATGAAATATTGGCCATAATTAAGTACGTGAAGAAGTATCAAGCTTGTCCGGCACAGCACGGCTCTATCCGTTCCCTGATGGCGACGGTAGTAACATCGCCCACTTGTCCAGCTACAACCAGCATACTAAAGGTGCTGTTTGTTCGATTTCAAGGGAATTTCAGTTGATATCGAGCGGTGACAGAAACATGTCTATCACTAGGAAATCTGACGAAGAAGTCGTCATTATAGTGGCCGCATTATTGAATGTAGAAGAAAATAGTCACGAAAAAGAATGTTGTGGCCCCATCTCATTAATCAAAAGAGGGCAAACCTGGGAGAGTTACACCATCTTTTCAACGATCTGAAAGAAGACGGAGAGAACATTTTTCAGTATTTCCGAATGACTCCAGGCAAATTTTTAGAACCTCTGGATATTCTAGAGCCTGCCTTAACAAGCAACTCAATATTTCCTCGTCCATTTTTATAGGTACCGTCTGACACTGTGCTGTCAACTGATGGAAACAACAGAAAGAAGAAACTTCCCAGGCACTTTTGGATGTTGGCACGCGGTGGCCGGCGACGCGCTCACTTGGCCAATTCGTCACAGCACGTTCCGTTATTTGCCGGTCAGGATCGGAGAGCTGGAATCCTTTCCGGCAGTCGCCCATCATTTTTTGCAACAAAACCATTCCATAGACATAAATTGGTTGGAATTAATTAGACGAGTTAACAGGCATCCAACCAATTTATGTCTATGGAATGGTTTTGTTGCAAAAAATGATGGGCGACTGCCGGAAAGGATTCCAGCTCTCCGATCCTGACCGGCAAATAACGGAACGTGCTGTGACGAATTGGCCAAGTGAGCGCGTCGCCGGCCACCGCTTGCCAACATCCAAAAGTGCCTGGGAAGTTTCTTCTTTCTGCTGTTTCCATCAGTTGACAGCACAGTGTCAGACGGTACCTATAAAAATGGACGAGGAAATATTGAGTTGCTTGTTAAGGCAGGCTCTAGAATATCCAGAGGTTCTAAAAATTTGCCTGGAGTCGTTCGGAAACACTGAAAAATGTTCTCTCCGTCTTCTTTCAGATCGTTGAAAAGATGGTGAAACTCTCCCAGGTTCGCCCTCTTTTGATTAATGAGATGGGGCCACAACATTCTTTTTCGTGACTATTTTCTTCTACATTCAATAATGCGGCCACTATAATGACGACTTCTTCGTCAGATTTCTTAGTGATAGACATGTTTCTGTCACCGCTCGATATCAACTGAAATTCCCTTGAAATCGAACAAACAGCACCTTCAGTATGCTGGTTGTAGCTGGACAAGTGGGCGATGTTACTACCGTCGCCATCAGGGGACGGATAGAGCCGTGCTGTGCCGGACAAGCTTGATACTTCTTCACGTAATTATGGCCAATATTTCATTATCGTGCCCAGTATGTTCAGCCATTCGTAAACTCCAAGTTAATTAAAGGCTATCAATCAATTTCTCCAGTATATAAGCATACTTCTATATGCTCAATTCTGATATTTTTTTGGTGGGTATTTTGATAATGCTGCCACCTTCCCTACTGAGATTTTGCATTGGGTTTCCATTGGATAATTGTAGTTGGAACACTTTTTGATATTTTTTCCAAATATACGATAGTAGATCCTGTTTTTTCTTATTGTATTTACAAGCCTCCTTTGTTAATTTGAAAACATTCATGAATATTAATTTATAAACTTTTCAAGTTCCTAGATAGGTGGCAATATTTTCACCATTCTTCTTGCACACAATTTTCTCATCGATGAAATCCACATCAGTCACATCAGTTTCAGTGTTTATGTGTACTCCAAAGGCTGATGGTGACTTTTATGTGCATTTGCATTTCATCGTCATCATCAACTATTTTAGGTGATTCTAATTCTGAAGGTGTATGTGGAAGAGGTATATGTCACTTACATATCGCGAATGAGTTAAATTTACCCATTTCATCGATGACAGTACGTACTGGCATTCATTCGGAAAGAATAATTTCTATTTTCATATAAACTTTGAGTTACACGAAAGACAAAATATTTTTGGACAACTACTTCTATACGAACATTGATTTAAGTAAAAAACTCTCTTTTCAATTCAGTTTGTACTTTGAACATTCGTTACTTACTTCACAGCAACATTTTTTGAAAAATTTCTAATTTCATTCAAAAACTTTTTCACAGCAGAGTTAAGAACACGGTTATATTCTGAAGAAATATCACTTTATCATAACCCAAAAATTGAATAAAATTAACAAGGTAATCCATGATGTGTTCGGATTTGAATAACGATGGCTGGTTTCGGATATTATCCAACCAACACAATATTCTATCTATATACAAATGACATCGTCCATGACGCGTATCTGGTGTTGGCCTGATGCAAATAATGAGCTCCTTCATCCTTGTTCAGTTGATTATGAGGTAATTAGTGCCTCGGAGCATATGATGAGTTTAAAACCATGCAAATCGATACAGCTGCAGCAATTGACATTCTCAGATATCAACAACCTGATTGTTCTGGTATTTAACTGTATTTGCATCATTTGCGTATTTGCATGATTATTGATAGATTTCCACTGGACACACTAAATCAATGAACAATATTTGTGAGAGATAGCAAACTTCGAATTATTTGTGGAATATAATCATTGCTATTTCTCAATGGCGATTTTCAGATAATTCGTGAATCATTATTCCACATATATCATACTTCAGAACTCATCATGATTTTTTCCATAATTGAAACACATCAATGGTAGACTGAAACACGAATTCGCTGTTGGATTCAGCCTAACCGAGTGGCGTGTATAAAATATTCTGTCGATTCCACAGATGACGTCTTCACTTCTATATAAGCTCAGATTTGTCATTTATCTTTGATATTTAAGAAAACCTCAATTTTTTTCACTTCTCAAAACTTTTCCTGAAAGCCTTTAAAAAAGATTTCCGTCGGAAAAAATAAAAAGTTTTGATTTTCCACTTATTAGTGTTATTGATAATCAAAGACGTTAAAAAGTGAAAAATTCAATTGAGGCAATGAACATTTTTTTTTGAATATACAAATTTATATGTATTCTTATCTTTCAAAGTTACATAAAAATGATTTCCTATAATTGTTAGCTCTATTTGTTTAAAGAATTGTTATAAACAATTGTATTGCTTATAAGTTATTTGAAATTTTTCTGGGGGGATTTTTATCAGTGATGGAAATTATGATTTTCAAAAACAAAATTGTTTCTTGAAGAAAATTTTTATTGCTCTGAAACGCAATTGTAAATTACAAATTTTTTCAGTACTTACTAAAAATGAAAATATTGGAAAACAATTTAATATTTAATAAACAATTTGTTTCGAACAAATTAATTTCTGCCATATTTTTTTCAATACTACAAAAAAACAAAAACAACCATGTGTCACTTTTTCTGTGAATAATTTTTTCTCAATTTCTTACAATTTTTTTAATATATTTCTATTTATGCTTTTGGCAATTTCTCATAGTTCTCAATCATTGTTATTGAAATAACTCATAAACTAATGGAGATAGGACAACGACACTATGAGTCTTTTTTGTTCTCCATTTAGTCAAACCCTTCACCTGGAGTTCTGATACGTTTCAGTAGGCAAATAGTGATTATTTCCACAGTATAGAAAAAGTATCCATCAGGTTCAAGAATCATGTATTGTGTGGTATACATTTGTATTTTTTCGAAACCAATCTGGTAAAATATCAAGTCTTAGGAATGTGGAGTGTATCATTCCGTTTATCGGGACCACTAGTTCGAAAAAGTGTAATTTCGATTCATTTGATGGTTATTTCAATTGTTGATCAATTACTTTTTCTTCATTAGATGTGCCCGAGTAATTCACAGTTTCATACTCGTGTTAAGAATCTGCAAACAAATTATAAATATCATGATTTGATAAAAATATATTCATATACCACTACAATTCTTCCCAATGAATATTCAAAATGTTTTTCATTCCCTTCCTGACAATTATGAAATCTGTTTACAATTTTTTCTACAGACGAGTTCTCAAATGAATTGCGATTTTTCATTGTACATTACTGAGCTCTTCTCAGTATTGTACAATGGTTTGGAAAATTATCAATATCCAATTAGTTTTCAAGTGATATGGGGTTCCACTGGAATGAGATACAATTGAATATGACTAGTTGATTTGAAAATGACTAGATGATAATTATCCAAATCTGTGAATAGATGAACATGGTCGTTTGGAACAAGCCGCTGCATTACCTGATATGACCCTCAGATTTTTGTGAGTATTGGTGGAATCCATAGTTCAGTTACATAACCAAAGTCTCCTTCAGAGCTCATGGTTAGAATGAGAGGTGCTCCTAACGAAATTGCCCCAGAAATATCCTATAATGATTTTTTAAAGAAACTTCATTATTTTCAGGAAGTGAATGGAGACCAATCTATACCTACATTTTCTGGAATGAACTGAGGTAAGTACAGAATACGTTTCCTCTTGAAATTATATTTGTCGTATATTAATATAAAACTGCTACTTACTCAGGAACGGCTCATCCGATTTTCAAAATTTGAAAAATGTTGAGTAGAGAATTCAAATATCTTTCGATTGAATCATCACAGTATATCACTATCGATTTAAAAAAATCGGTAGCGTTCTCTCGGCGACGAGTGATGCAACACTCTAAACTTTCTTATCAAGAAGTACTGAAAATGATACGTTTTTGCGTTAATTTTGTCCGATCTTCATATTTTATTCTATCCGAAAGTTTGAAGGAAGGTATTATTCACGTTCGCACTGTATTACAAGAATATATTGAAATATAGAGTGTAATAACTTCAGTTACATAACAATATTTCATGATATATCACACCAGGAATTAACTTAGACGGAGCACTGACCAGATTCATGATTTTTTGATTACTTTATTCGAGAATATTTATTTATATTGTTAAAATTTACTGGTCACGAAAAAATTATTATATGACATGAGTACTGAAAGCTAAACATCTGTTGGATGTGATATATTCCCTACATACAATAATCAGTTCCAAAATAAACACTCTCAGGTTTGGAATTGATCCAGATCCGTGAAATTAAAATAAATGTTTAGATTTTTCACTCAGTTGATTGTTGAGTTAGACAACTGGAAGATTTCCGCGCCTTATTTTGGAATAGGTTCTCGTGAGTGTTGACTTTGCAAAGAGGTTGCGCTTAGAAGAGAATGGAAAATGTTGAAATGTTATCAGATACTGAAATAGAAAAGAATATCCTTACTTGATCCTCAATATAGTTTGAATATCAAAGAAAAGTTCAGATTTGTATTTAGAGGTTTTTGAAATCATCAAATCGTAGTATGGAAAATTTCAATCTTTAAATGGAGCCTAATTTCTAGTAATTCGATTTCATTAGAAAGTGGTTGATGATGTTTCATAGTGAATTTCATTGGTTCAGACTTCCAATGTCTCAAATGATTCCACTGATTCGAAATCTATAAAGTAAAATTAGAATGAGTATTTGAAATATCAATTATATTACGCAATATAACCTGAAATGAAAATATGATGAAACGAATAACATAACCAAAATTCAAAATGAAAATGACTACATGTGGACATAATAATTTGGCTAAAATAGAAGTTACTTCCTAATCAAATCGACAACATAATTCCAGATCCAGAAGGACATAAAAATCTATATGATACGGTTATTAAAAACATGATTCACGGTCCCTGCGGAGCTCGCAATCCAGCATCACCTTACATGCAAAATGACAAGTGTACAAAAAAGTATCCTCGTGAACTGATTAGAGAAACAGTGGAGTTTTTGAACTCACATGTGTATCGTCACATAAACTTCAATTGAAACTGAATATACCAGTAATGTTTATGCGGAATATAATTGTAAGAATTGAAAATTATTTATTTTTGTTACAGTGAAATATATTTTAACATTCGTTGTTGCAATTCAATAAAGCATATTTTAAATTTTCGAAACTTCATCGTATGTAATAATTTTTGAAAATTGATAATCCCAACCAAGCATTAAAATATAGTTCCCAAATTGATTCATTTCTATTGTACTGACACTTATTTGATGGCATAAATGCGAGCGTAGCCGCGGGTAAAAGCTAGTTCATTTATACATTCTTTCGTTTAAGCGTTCAACTATTTTTTCATATACTCGTATTCACATAACATGGTTGAGTATATTTGTATTTTCATACTCCACATAAGTAATTAGTATTATATAATATACATATTATTTTTACTAACTATAGATTTATTGTTCATTTATATATTTCTTGTATGTGTTATATTATATTAAGTTTTCGTTATTAACTTCATATGCACCTCCTCATCTTATTCCCTACGCACAGACTGTAGGGTTGCCCATTCATTTACCCGTTTAACCGTTTAACCATTTGTTATATATTAACATTACATGATTGCGCCTATTTGTATTATTATATTCCCTATAAATAATTATTGTTATATCATATATACATAATTTTATCAACTATAGACTTATTGTTCATTAAGATATTTTATATTCTTTGTATGTACTATGTTATGTTATCATTATCAACTTTAGATTCAATTGCACCTCCTCATCTTCTTTTCTATGCACAGACTTGATCTTCTGTAGGAATGCCCATTTATTCCGCTTTCCCGCTTTTCTTCTGCACTGTCATATTCATGTACAATAATGTAAAACAAATTATTATTATTATTATATATGATATATTTTCATCATTCAATATCCTTAAATAACTAAGTAATAAATCTTTTTTTTTATCTTCATTCAATTCTTACAGATCACATACAACATGATATAGGGTACCTCAAAAATAAAAAAACCATGTGATGGTAGACAAATTTACAATCAACAATATTAAAATATAATTATTCAATAGATTTTTACACATATATATGGAAACATTCACTACATTTATATTCATACATATGAGCATCAAGACATTCTTTGATACTATAGTTACATTTGTCTTGCAAATGTACTTTCAGTTCTGATATGAAGATGTTTTTATTCCGTTGCTCTCTCAGGTTTGCAGGAAGATGACTGAAAAACTTTATACCTCTATATGAGGGGCTTTTTTCATAGAAGGATGAGCTGTGTGTAGGAATTCTAATGAGGTCTCCGTTTCTAGTTGGGTAACCATGGTAATGAGAAACTGTTTGATACATCTCAACATGTTGCATAAATAACATTATACATTTGAAAACATGAATGCATAGAATTTTTTTTTGGGAAACATACATTCTGCTTGAGTTACTGGAGCATCCCCAGATATTGATGTTATAGGATATGTTGCAGTAGATTAGAGCAAAGTATACATTGATGAGTTAATTGGTATTGAACATATTTTGTAATTGCAACAAAGCATAGTAAACTATGTTCACTTTTTTGCTCATGGCATCAATATTATTTTCCCAACTCATTCCAGTATCTGTATAAGTTCCAAGAAACTTCGTAACTTCAGAAAGATGGATAGTGCTATTTTTGACAACCACTTGAATATCAGTCACAGATCTCCACCTAGAATGGAAATGCATACATACTGTTTTGTCAGCATTTACTATCAAAAAATTTCTTTCACGCCAATTCATGAATTCTTCTGCTGAATTATTTCTTTTTTGTAAGTCTTCAGGACTATCTGCATCAATGGCCAATATATCATCATCTGCATAGATAACTACTGAATCTGAACTGATATAGTCAGGTTTATGAATAACAAAAAAATAAGCGGCCCCAAAATCGATCACTGAGGAACTCCCCGGTCCATCTCATAATATTCAGATTTATGCTCTCCGATTCCAACTGATATTTCCCTGAAACGCATGTATGACATCAGCCATGATAAGAAATTTCCATGAAAACCAAGGGAATATAATTTACTTTCGATTATCTCCAGGTCAATAATGTCGAATGCCTTCGATAAGTCGAAGAAAAGTGCTCCCACATAACTCATTTCATCTAGTGAGTCGTATATATATTTTAAAAAACTGTACGAAGCACTTTCGGTCGATTTACCTTGACAGAAACCATATTGATATTTTGACAGTATTCGGAATTTGAATAAAAATGAGTACATTTTATTGTAAATACACCTTTCAAATACCTTCCCGATGATGGTGAGAGTTGTTATAGGTCGAAAATTACACATACAAGAGGGATCGCCTTTTTTGAAAATGAGGCTTACTACTCCAATTTTGAGAAAATCGGGGAAAACCCCGGATTGTATGGAGCAATTTATAATGTGTGCTAATGGTTTGGCGATATATTATGCAATTTTTTAATGACCTTCTTTGAGATGCAATCTATTCCGACAGAATTGTCGGAATAGATTTGAGATGCAATGAGCTAATCGCATTCAGAACACGTCACAATCTAATAAAGGAAAGAAGTAATATGTTTCACTTCTGTACATTGTGGTATAATTATTTTATTTTCTGAACTGAAGTGGTTGTCGACAGCTATTTTATCATTGCTTGCATAGAAACTGTCGAAAGTATTTGCGACGATTATTTCATCTTCAACAATGTCATCATTTATATTTATTTTATAACTCGATGTATTTTTTGTTTTTCCTGTTTTGTTCCTCACAATATTCCAAATTTGTTTCTGCTTCTGATGGTAACCCAAACCTTCTAATTTATTTTGATAGTAAGCATGTTTTGTATAATTAAGTGATCTAATATATATATTTTTTATATTTTTTATAGACTTCGCTATAATGGGCATCACCAGAATTCCGCATCAACCAAAAACTATTTTTCAAGTCCTCACTCATAGAAATGATATCATTATTCAACCATCCATTTGCATAATTTTTCCCTTTAATTTTTTTCACAATCATTGGACATATTGAATCATTTAGATATTGAATTATATTTATAAAATTATCGTAAATTTCGTTGATATTGTGACAACTCTCATAGACCGTCGGGATTGTCTCTTTTTCAAGAAATAATTTCAAATTCGTGAGGTTATTTTCACTGGTATTCCTGCATGTCATGGATTATTTTACTGATTGAGACTCATTTGACTGTTCATTCTGAAAATAGTATCAAAGTGATCGGCGATATTCATGTTTTTAACGGTTTCGAAATACCTTGATTTGCAAATATTTGTGAAAAAATAATTTTATTTACTCTCACTAGTTTTACCATTAATATTAGTGAATATTCTAGTTGGCTCACAATTTTTACAGTTTAAGTTATAACTCTCCAGAAGATCATTTAAGAGTGATCTGTCATTCGATTGGCATAAATAGTTAATGTTTACATATAATTGAATTGTGTTGCTTTTTTCATAGTGAGAGTGAGTCTGTTTAAGAATGTCTCAATAATCTATAATTTGAAATTAAACAAAACTTGTTGGACTCAGTTTGAAAGGATATTGCACAAGCTTCAAAATCTTATTCTACAAAAAGTCTATTCATGAAAATGTCTGATTTGAATTCAATATGTTTCTTGACAAATATTATGCTGCCACCATCTATATGGTTTTGTCGAGTGAAATATGTTTCGAGGATGTATTTGTCAAATTGAACAGTATTCACATTGAAATTATTACACCACGATTCAGAAATACATAATATATCCGGTTTTTCTTCAGATAGGACTAGTTCAAGCTGTTTCCTGCGAAATGTAAACTTTTCAACAAGTACTCCTGCCGGTCACTATCACTGATGAGTTTCTGCCATTGTGTCGTCGCATATTGTTATTGTTTTTAGGATTGTTGGAATGTTGAACCTTAGGTTTTGTTCCCATCGTTGGAATTTTGACACTTTTTTGTTGTTCTATTCCTATACTGATAACTTTCTCCGAAGATAGATTTGAAGCGCTATTATGAAAGATCGTATCGTTTGCTACGTGATTTTTCTCTTTTTGTTTACTTTTATAGTTAGGACGGAGTTTAATCATATCGATATTTGATTCTCTGAGAATTTTTATTTCCTCTTTCAACTCAGAGATTTGCTGCTCCAAGTTTTTAGTATGTTCATTCAATAATTTTTCGAAGAATGTTTACATGTCTTCACCAGCATTCGTCTTAACTTCCTCAACATCATTGCTTTTCGGGTTGCTTCTCGTTGGAGCCATATCTTAAGGAATCGATTATGTAAGATAATATAAAATAGAGCATACACACAAAACACTTCGACTCGCTTCGCTTGCTTCTGATATCCTTCGATATCTTTTGAATTTATTACGCACCTGTGTCCAGGAAACACTACTTTTTGTACCCACTCAGTAATAAATTTTATACTCTATATCCGTTTCCAATTTGCTCCACACTGTATAATTTTTTTTACCCTACAATGGAATGATTTTGGGTAGTCAAATAATATTTGATTCAAAATAATTATTATAGATGTCACTTCCTTTTTTGAAAGTAATTTGTCGAATAACTTTTCAAGATGATTGTGAAAATTTATCATATGCATATTTTATGTTCATCTTACTATGTTCCGTGAAAAACTTTTTCATTTGTAGATATATCTTCCAGTATCGATACGATGTAGAGCTTGAAGGTCGTGGTGCTCAAAAGATATTTTGTTTACCCAGCAAAACCATACCTAAAATAAGACTTCTATTCATGAAATTCAAGCAGAATCGTATCACTGATACTTTCTTCTTAATTTTTATGGAACTATAGATTTGGAAAATGAAATATCATAACATTGAAGACACTTACTGGAAGATATTTTTTGTGAAGGATTCAATGTTCTTTCCTTTTTTTGAGTATATGACCTTTCACAATCTTGAAAACGAACAAAACTGAGAATTTCACTCCGAAAAATTACTACGTAATATAAATCACTGAAGAATCCAATTAGTTAGTGTTCATAGTCGTATTTATAAATTTTGCCTACGAAAAATCACGTGAACGGCGAGCTATTTACAATTGAGGGGAAAGTTTTCGAGTGAACTTCAGGTTTTGGAAACGAAAAAGATTGTTTTCCGAAACTTTGAAAAAAAAATAAGTTATAGAAATTTTTTCCCGATTTAAATTTCAATTTGTAGTCAAAATTAATGAATACGACAAGTAACTGATTATTTATACTCTTCATTGGTTTATATCACTCAGTAACTTTTCGGGGTGAATGTTTCAGTTTGCCCAGAAAACAGTAAGAAACATTGAAGACATATTCAGTTGCGGATCTAATGGGGGCACAGAGGAATGCTCCCCCCAGAGGATTGAAAGTACACTAGATATAATTCGGTGGAATGAAGTTCATGATTGGGAAAGAAAAGTCAGACCGATGAAACCTGATATATAAAGAAAGCTCAACTGCTTTTACGTTACAGAATATTAATTAAATTCATTATTTCAGTTACTCTGCTTCATCACAACTTCCGTATGTTTCATGAGGATGAAGCAAACAGTCTAGTAGCCAGCATAAATGCAGCAGTAAAAAAACAATAGAACCGTAGGAAGCTTATTCCAAATATTAAAACTGCCATTTTATGTGGTGCCCAAAACATACCCTTGAGAAGTACTAATGAGACAACTGGAAGCCGTTATGGCAAAGTGTGGAAGGAATGTTATTTACATCTGCAAAACCAAGCAAAATGAAATTATAGAATGCTGTGGTGAAGTTATAACTGACAAAACTGTGAATAAAATAAAATAATCTAAGTTTTTCACAATAATGGCAGATGAGACTATGGATTTTTTTGTTGAAGAATAACCTACTATTTGCATAAGGTATTTTACCACCAAAGAATACAAGATTAAAGAAGATTTCAAGTTTTTGGATATGGTGGATCTCGGTACTGAAAACTCAGCTCACACAACTCTACAAGAGCTACATAAACTTGGCCTTGAGTTGGCTTATTGCCGAGGACAAGCTTCTGATGGAACCTCCAATATGAGTGGAATATTTAAGGGTGTGCAAACCCGCATTTCTCTGATTCAGCCCAGCCTCTTGCAATCTACAGCCACTGTAATAAACCATAGGCTGAACTTGGCTATAATAGTCTAGTTCACATGTATCATTTCTTTGCATGTATCATTTCTTGCATTCCCAGATATCATCAACACGTAGGCAGCTATAGTGTTCTGTCCACAAATTTTCCCTTTTTGATTTATATCATACACACTTAATAACATCTTTATCTCTGTATTTTAATTTTTGGTAACAAGTTGTTGTCCATCTTTGCAATTGGCTGCACCGCGCTGATGAGGAAAATAGCCAGGAACACGTGTCCGCGGTTTGCCTCCATTTTTTGAGTGTTCTGTCCACGAATTTTTCCTTTTTGATTTATATCATTCACACTCAATAACATCTTAATCTTTCTCTCTCTCTCTCTCTCTCTCTCTATATATATATATATATATATATATATATATATATATATATATATATATATATATATATACAGATAGAGATTTTATCGAGTGTGTATGATACAAATCAAGAATGAAATAATTCGTGGACACAACACTCAAAAAATAGGGGCAAACCGCGGACACGTGTTTCTGGCTATTGGCCTCATCAGCGCGGTGCAGCCAAGTGTAAAGATGAGCAACACTTGTTTGCCGAAAGCAGGAAACAACACATACGCACGGAGTCAACAACAGAAGCCAACCGCACATTTGTGGTTCCAGTTAGAAGACCTAGAATGCCTAGGCTACATCTAACATGACCACGTAGGTCATGTTAGATGTAGGTCTTTCTAGGTCTTCTAACTGGAACCACAAATGTGCGGTTGGCTTCTGTTGTTGACTCCGTGCGTATGTGTTGTTTCCTGCTTTCGGCAAACAAGTGTTGCTCATCTTTACACTTGGCTGCACCGCGCTGATGAGGCCAATAGCCAGAAACACGTGTCCGCGGTTTGCCCCTATTTTTTGAGTGTTGTGTCCACGAATTATTTCATTCTTGATATATATATATATATATATATATATATATATATATATATATATATATATATATATATATATCATACCCACTCGAGTGGGTATGATATACAGGGTGTCCCTGGACTTCCTCTTTTCCTCTCGGGAATGTATAGATGGGGTCAAAATATCACCAGTACTTCATATAACTTTTTTTCCTAAAATCCTTCGTTACCAAGTAAGGGGCCCTCGAAGTTACAAAATGAAAAATGTTTTTCTTTGATAACTTTTCAAGTGAATATTCAAAATCATCCAAATTTTGGTAATTGACTAAACAAATGAATTCCTTTGATGAGCTTTCATGCAGGAGTCAGTTGTTTTGCTACAAAGTCAGGAACGGACTACCCCCGATGGTCCACACCCCAAAACTTTGAAATGACAGATATTTTTCAATATTTTTCAACAAATTAAGGTTACTTGGACAATTTTATGAATAAAAGTACTCGTGTGGAAAGTCGATCGGAGCAACGAGTCTTGATAAAAATGTAGTTTCACTCGACGACATCAAACCCGCTCGTCCACCATTATTTGAAATGAATAATTTTCAAAGCAGAAATAATAATGATAACGTTAATTCAACAACATTTATCCTGAGATGTCTACCATTATTCGAAAATATTAGTTTTTAAGGAAAATGGAAATGATAGGTAAAATGTTCATAACGAATTTTTATAATGCAAACACGTTTAACTAACGAAACTCAAGAGCCTCAAGAGCAAACAGAAATGAAAAATCCGCTACAGAAACTGCTCGATATGACCACCTTCTCTCTCTATACATTTTCTTAGTCTGCGAAGACACCCTCTCTGTACTTGAAATAGCATTCCAGGGTCGTTTCGTATGGCTTCACAATGTAATGTTATTCTATTCAACAATGCATCTCTTGTGTGAATAGGTGTAGCGTAAACAAGGCTTTTTAGATGCCCCCACAGAAAGAAATCCAATGGATTTAAATCCGGAGACCGCGATGGCCATGAATATGGCCCACCTCTACCAATCCATCTATTGTGGAAAATATGGTTCAGATGGTCACGCACAATCAAACTAAAATGAGGAGGAGCGCCATCATGCATAAACCACATATCTCTTCGGGTTTGCAATGGAACATGTTCCAAAAGTCCATTCAAATCGTTCTGAATGAACTCTAAATAACGTTCTCCATTCAATCGGTCCTGTAGAACGAATGGTCCTATAAGATGGTTTCCTATGATACCAGCCCAAACATTCACGTTGAATTTCCGTTGGTGTTTGGTTTGCAATATCCCATGGGGATTTTCTTCGGCCCATATATGGAGATTATGAGAGTTGATAACTCCATCTCTACTGAAACCTGCTTCATCAGTGAATAAAACTCGATTAATAAAAGTCATATCCTCTCTTTGCCTATCCATGAACCAATTGGCATATTCCAGTCGTGCTGGAAAATCTTGAGGTGTCATGGCATGTACCTTCTGGATGTGAAATGGGTGGAGCAGTTGTTCCCTAATTATTCTATGAATAGTGGACTTGGATGTATGGAACTGTTCTGATAGATTTCTGATGCTCATTGAAGGATCATCAGCGACGGCTTCCAAAATATTTTCCTCCAATACAACGGTACGTACAGTCCTAGGAGCGCCCTCACCACCTCGTTTTGGCAAAACTGTACCTACAATAATATCGAAATAAAACAACGTGCTCAAGTTAATTATCAATTATTACATACCTGTCTCCCTCAAGCTGCGATCGACACGCTCGAATGTTTCTCTTGACGGTACCGTTCGATTGGGAAAATGCTCGGAATACAGACGACGAGCTTCTGCAGCATTACAGAATGCTCGTCCATAAAATACATGCATATCTGCATATTCATTGAATGTAAACTGTTCGGCCATATCAAAAAAATTCAAAATATCCTATAGAATATTGACAATACAATGATAGTCATATGACAACGCACCACTCAACAAAACAAAATCGCATTCCAGTTTCTCATTTTTTATCAAAACTTTCTAAAAGGTTTTTTTGTCAACATCTGTGAAAGAAATGGAACATAATTATTCCCTGGATATTTTTCACCTGATCATGTGCAGCCGTTTTTGTAGTTCATTCGTTTGCTTTTTATTAGTATAGTAAATATTTTTTCCGATGTGCGTTTTATTCAGCTGAATTTAGATTCGTGTTAAAGAATTTCTCCCATAAAATTATAATTATCAGTGAAACTCCTCAACAGTTTAGCTGTGACGAAGAATTTGAAACATTCGAATGTTGAGTTTCATGAGATTCAGATAACTGATCAACACGAAACGTGATTATTCCACACGTATTATGTACATACAAAATATGGAATGAATTCGATATTTCATAGTAGAGTAGCTTGTTAGTTTAAAAACACCACGAATCTACAGAACTTGATATTTCTTTTGAAAAAATATCTGCTATCACAATTGTGACTTAAACTTCCATATAGGTACTGTACTTTTTGTTTACGACTTCATTTCAGCATACTTTGTATTATTCCTGTTATAAATGTTGTTGGATTAACATTATCATTATTATTTCTGCTTTGATAATTATTCATTTCAAATAATGGTGGACGAGCGGGTTTGATGTCGTCGAGTAGAACTACATTTTTATCAAGACTCGTTGCTCCGATCGACTTTCCACACGAGTACTTTCATTCATAAAATTGTCCAAGTAACCATATTTTGTTGAAAAATATTGAAAAATATCTGTCATTTCAAAGTTTTGGGGTGTGGACCATCGGGGGTAGTCCGTTCCTGACTTTGTAGCAAAACAACTGACTCCTGCATGAAAGCTCATCGATGGAATTCATTTGTTTAGTCAATTACCAAAATTTGGATGATTTTGAATATTCACTTGAAAAGTTATCAAAGAAAAACATTTTTCATTTTGTAACTTCGAGGGCCCGTAACTTGGTTATGAAGACTTTTAGGAAAAAAAGTTATATGAAGTACTGGTGATATTTTGACACCATCTATACATTCCCGAGAGGAAAAGAGAAAGTCCAGGGACACCCTGTATATACCGGGTCCTGCAACAGTGGCGCGGTGTTCCATATCTCTATATAGGAAGCAGATAGGAATCTAATTTTCTATAATGTTACCTTATTGCTCGAGCTCGACAAAATAAAAATATTGGCGGTTACACAGGGTGTTCGATTTTTTCTGGGCGGATCCCAACTGTGTCTTTTTAAATGGCAACCTATATTTTTTATCGTTTTTTCGGTTTCTTCATAGAAAATAAAATAAACTTTATGTATATCTGCACTTCGAAAATATTGATGGTTTTCGAGATATCTAGCATGACAGGTTTTTTTTCCAATATTCGTCACTCAGAATATTTGAAATTATAAAGTGGTGCCAAGTCCAGTTGAAATTTTTTTTTGGTCGAATATTCTACATTGGTAACTCTCTCAAACGATATATCTGAAATCGACCTGTGATATACAGGGTATGAAAAACCGCTTGCCAAATATTGTAAATGAAAATTTGCAAAATCTTCCTTATATTAAATGGAACACCCTGTATATATAACGAAACCTCTACAAATTTCATTAAGTATTCCCTATGGCTAAGTTCAATAGTTTTTCTTAAATGAGCATTTTTTTCGAAAAATGGTCATTTTTTCAAAGCGAAATCCATTTGACGACTGATAAGAATATACAAAAAATACCCTTTCCTTAAAATATCGCCCATTCCTAAAATTACCTGTTGCTAGATAAACAAGTTGCGAATTACACCACAAAATGGACGTTCTTGAATAGTTACAATAATTTCAAAAATCTCGGAATTTGTGCCATATTCTTTCGGTCTAAAACAACCTTTCAGCGAATGAAATATTTATTGGAAATCAAGTAGTCTGGCAAATGACAGAACAAAATATTTGGCTGCAAATGAATATTGAAATTTTTAGTCAATCGTGCAGTTGAACTGTCGGTATAATTTCATCAGAATGTTGTTATCAAAAAGTGATTTGATTGATATGATTTTCATATTAGGTGAATCAGACAGGAATTGTTTATTGGCAAGTAGAATTTATTCTCAACGGTATCCAGATAGAAGGCATCCAGATGAAAGATTTTTCCGAAAGGTCTTGGGACGATTCGTTGAAACTGGATCTATTAATTATTCCAAACATGAGCGCATCAAACCAGCTACTAATGAAGATAATGATTTGCAAGTTCTTCTTGCTGTTGAAGAAGATCCTAGTAGGAGTCAACGACAAATTGGGGAAATAGTGGATATAAGTGAGAGATCAGTGCAACGAGTATTGAAGAAACATCGCTTGCATCCATACCACGTTCAGTTATATCAAGAACTACTGTATGCTGATTTCGAGAAAAGAGTGAGATTTTGCAATTGGGCCATGAACAAAATTCGTCGAAACGAATATTTTTTCAATAATATTTTATGGTCGGATAAATCGACATTCCATAAAAATGGATTTGTAAATCGACATAATTACCATTATTATGCGACAGAAAATCCTCACTTATTGAGACAGGTGGATTATCAACATAGGTGGTCGATAAATGTCTGGGGAGGCATCATTGGAGAATATGTAATTGGTCCATACTTTTTTGAGGGACATATGAATGGTGCAATGTATCTCAATTTCTTACGAAATGATTTACCAGGTTTGTTAGATGATATTCCTCTTGACTTGATCAAGTGATTTTGTTTCCCTGTCAAATTTGACATTTTTTCCAAAAAATGTTTAGAAAAGCAGTTATTGCTCGAAATTTCGAAAATCGGAGAAGAGAAAAGATGATTATTTTTTCATTTTTTACCCATATACCAATTAATATTACCAATTGCAATTCTAAATACAACTTATTCCGCAAAAATTTAAAACACCAGAATAAAATGATGCCAAAAATATTGCAAAGTTGATACATTTTTTGAAAACAGATAAATATTTCACTTTATTTCCACTTTTTGCGAAATAGTTTGATACATAAGCATAATTAAAAAACAATATCAATGAAAAATCAATAATTTATTCTTTACTGCACTTTTCAAACAGTTAAACTTTGATTTACTAATTACAAAAAATTACAACGCAATTAAACTAAGGGAAGGAATTATACGAAAGTAATTTCACATTTACTAAATATCTTTTATGAGGTATGAATGAACAAAATTACTTCAGAAATCAATTTAGATTTTGTTGCCTAGAAAATCGAAACATATGCCTAAACCATGTAAATACCAATAGAAATACAAAATAAAAAGTTATATTTCGGTGTGCCTTCCACCACGTTCAGTGCAATCAATTGTTCTTTTCAAAACATCTTCAACTGCATTCTTTATACCACGGGGTTTCGTGATTACAACACATTCTCGAATAACTGCCTCTAAATGGTTTATATCTCGAAAAGGTCTTTGCTCATACAGCTTTTGTTTTAAGTAACCCCACAAGAAGAAATCTAGTGGGGTTATATCAGGAGATCTAGGCGGCCAAAAGTGTTCCATATTGCGACTGATTACTTTGCCCCTAAATATTTCCAAAAGACGCTCTTTAACCACCCTTGTGGTATGAATAGGTGCACCATCACACTGATACCACACAACATTTCTAACTTGAAGGGGCATATTATCCAAAACTTCAGATAGTTCGGTTTTCACAAAGTGTAGGTAGTCCGCAGAATTCAAATTATGTCTAATAAAGTATGGTCCTATAATTTGATCGTTTAATATGCCACACCATACATTCGTCTCAAACGAATATTGATCTCGACATTCGATTACGAAATATGGGTTTTCTTTTGCCCACCACCTGCAGTTTTGCGAGCTCACAACGCCATTTGAAGAGAAGGTCGCTTCATCTGTCCATAAAATTTGATAAGGAAAATGATAGTTTTCTTCTTTTTCCCCTTGAAACCAAAAAGAAAAATACAAGCGCATATCGAAGTCCCTTTCTTTTAATGTATTGATAATTTAGGTTTATAAGGCGTGAATTTATTATTGTGTAAAATACGTCGTACACTCTTCGGTTAACATCTGTTCTATCTGCAATATCTTGAATACTTGTTTTTTTATGTTCTACGATATCCAAACATATTTCAAATTTCACTTCTTCTGTATGTCTAGAAGGCTGATGTTCTTTTCTAAAATTACTCTCAACCGAGCCAGTAGATTTAAACTTAGCTATTATCCTACTAACTGTTGACTGATGAATATTTCTTGCAGGATGTCTGGCATTGAAACTATCAGCTACTTGTCGGTGACCGGTATTCTCGCCGCATATTAAAACGATTTCAATTTTCTCTTGAAGATGCATTTTTAACAACACACTAGACAACGAATAAACTATTTTAAATCTAAAACTGATAAACACTATTTTGAGTTATTCAACAAATGTCATATGACAATAAAATATTTTACTTATTCAGTTCAGTTCAATTGTTCCCACAGTACCCTTAGTTTAATTTCGTTGTAATTTCTCGTAATTAGTAAATCAAAGTTTAACTGTTTGAAAAGTGCAGTAAAGAATGAATTATTGACTTTTTCAATTATGCTCATGTATCGAGCTATTTCTCAAAAAGTAGAGATAAAGTGAAATATTTATCTATTTTTAAAAACTGTCAAATTTGCATCATTTTTGGCATCATTTTTTCTGTTGTTTTAAATTTTTGCGAAATAAGTTGTATTTAGAATTGCAATTGGTGATAAAAATGCTTCGGAAAGATAAGTTAGGCATAAAGCAACTTTGTTGAGGTTTGGCTAAATTTGAGAAATCGGCAAATGTCAAATTTTCGAAAAACTGTAAAAAAACTAAATTTGTACTAGAGAGCTAAAAATTGGTATATGGGTGAGAAATGAAAAAACAATCATCTTTTCTTTTTACCGATTTTCGAAATTTCGAGCAATAACGGCTTTTTTGAATATTTTTTGGGAAAAATGTCAAATTGGACAGGGAAGAAAAATCACTTGATCGGTCATATGCATGCCATTTGGCATCATTTTCAAAGCACAACCTAATGGAGATATCAAAAGTTGCTTGAAGAGATAAACGGACTTGATGCGGACTTTATGTGTTGAGTGTGACACTGTATATGGAAAATAATTCCATGAAAATCAAAAAATTAATAGATAAGTACTCTTTGATCATTCCTACATTGATTTCAATTCAAGAGCCACCAATATACAGCTGTTTCAGCCTATTGGGCATCGTCAGTACCGGGCAGGTGGCCTCGATAGAAGACAAAATGAGAAAAAACCAAGAAAGTACTTGATAAAAATAGCTGCGTAAACGCAAGCGCAACATAAGTGGAACCACCTAATGGTGTGACACCCAAGTCAACTTGCCAAGTTTTTATGTCAGTGTTGGTGGTTTGACCAAAGTAGGAGATTTGAGCCGATGGCATTTCAGGTTAGCTTCCCAAATTTCTGCTACCGCAGTTGTCGGTTGATTGGTCAGTAGGAGATTTGAGCCGGTTCTAAGCCTCCTCCCACCTCTATGACGTCACGTGGGGTGGATGACCTAGACCGACTCATGTGACCTTGAAAAATATGTCTGGTGCATGCGACTTTGAAAAATATGTATGGTGCATATGACCTTAAAGAATATGTCTGGTGTATAGGTGGTATGTGTAAATCACAGATTACAGCCGGTTCTGGGCCTCCTTCCGCCACTATGACGTAATAATTGCTTTTTTTGTTGTTGTTTAGTGTGTGTGTGTGTGTGTGTGTGTGTGTGTGTGTGTGACATAGTGACGTAATTACATTTGAATGGTATGTGTGTGATAATGCACGGTATAGGGTATCATTATGTACTTGTCTATGTACAAACATAGGTCTGCATACTTCGAAGATCCTTCAAGTAATGAATGTTCCATCGGTGTGAGCCCACCAAGTTAGTAGTGGTGTGACGTCACAGCAGCAACCGTTCAACGGTAAGAGAGCAAGATGTTCACTCCACGACGTGTGGCTGTGCTAACGTCTGCCCTCTCCGAGAGCGCAACGACCACTGCCTGTTCGTATCGACATCTGTTATCGCATCCAGTTGGGAGGTGGGCTTGGCTGTGACGTCAGGCATCTCTAGTGGGTAGCAGAGTAGGGTGAACTGAAGAGAGTTGAATAACGTGCATTTGTATAGATAATATTGTAGAATCTCGTGAAGTATCAATCTGAAAATTATCAACTTGAGCTGTGCCAAGGTATGGTTAGAGCGAATTGGATAAATATAACAGTTGACAGAAATTCTCCCTATTATAGCAAAATTTGACCTCACATTTTCGCTTTGAAACCTCATTGAACTATTGAGGCCCGCGTCGGACTGCAAAGTTGAAGGTTATAAAATAATTAGAGATACGTAATGAGAAATGTTAATTGCATGTATTCAAATGACTCAACATGGAACAAACCAATGAAGTACAAGTGATAAGAAATAAGAGTTCAGAAAGTGAATTCTTGTTGCTTGTAACTATCCAATGGAATTTAAGATCTGAATCTTGTGCAATGTTATATTCATGATGACGAATAAAAGAACAGTTATTATTCAGGTCTATTTTATGTACGGAAAACACTGAAGAGAGTGAAATTGAATTACAGAATACATATTCGGAAGAGAAATTAATATATTAGGATTTGGAAAAATCTTGATGTTTGGTTAGAATTTAGAAATTGTCGAAAGAGACAACTGCTTTGATGAGCCGATTTTCTATAGTTTATGCCTGTATTTCTTGGTCCCGTATGACAAAAGCTTGTCGATTTTGATATTGCACGTAGCTTTTGCATTCCGTTTCGACCTACACAGCATATGACATCAGCGTAACTATAACTGAAAAGTAGGATGTGCCATCACTTTGATCAAAAATAAATTCATTTACCTGTCATTACCAGATTCACCCGTCAAGTTTGGTTTGACTTTGGAATGAATGCAAGGTTATTATCTGCCCCAAATCAGATGCGTAGACTGAACACATAATATTTGACAGGAGAACAGACTGACATTTCTCACGCATATACATGTCTAACATGAGCTAGGTACCACATATTTAATGATGATTAAAAATGCTACACTATATTTTTTCTTGAAATATAATTACATTACAATTTGAAGCAACATAGTAGATGATATTGACGTAACTTCAACTGAAACGTGGGTATCGCCTCACTTTTGTCTCTTTTTTTCCACACATTGGCAGAATCTGATGATGAAGTTTGGTTTAACCTTGAAACTAAACCTAGGATTTTCTCGAGGGTCGAGTTTTCATGTATGCCGATGACACAACATTGTGAAGTCCCTAGATCTAAATGGAATTGAAAATAAAACGAAACTAGTAATCAATGAATTCGAATGTTGGTGTAGAAACAATCATTTAATGAACAATGAAAATAAAAATGAAAAACGTGTTTCGCCTTCGTAAAAATGGAATTAAATTTTTCGAGATATAATCTCTTGTATATATACTATGGTCTAGTGTATTCTGAGCTCAATATAAATATTACTATTTGGGGACACTCATCAGAAATAAATTGAATCTTTATAAGGCAAAAACGCTCCATTAGACTAATTTTTGATCTCAAATACAGAGAATCTTGTAAGAAAACATTCCAAGACAAACAATTTTTCACATTACCATTCATTTATCTTTACAAAATATTAAGCTACCTTCATGTACATTCCCATTTGCTAACAAGAAATGAGGAAATTCACTGTCATTAAACGAGACGGAGAAACGACTTCCATCAGGAAAAAATGAATCATAATGAGTACAAAGGTTCGCCACTTTATGCCGGGGCAAAATGTATTAACTTATTATCACATAGCATCAGAAGTGAAACAAATTTTCTTAAATTCAAGAAAAAAGTCAAAGACTTTTTGGTAACAAGTTGTTTTTACTTCCTGATAGATTATGAAAATGATATTTTTGTGTAATATGTGCTGTTACTGATTTAAGTACTATAAGATGAAAAATCTTTTGTAAAATATGACGTGTCATATATGCGACATGAACTTTTACATGTCGCAATACACGTGTTTCAATCTGAAATGTATTACCATCTTGTTCTTAAAATTCAATATTATCCAAGATTCAAGCCAATATACCATATGACGTGAGCGTGTATTCAACTGAAAAGGAAGTATTTCCACACTTCAACCTGAAAACTGATACCTCCCCTCCACCATTTCATGATCTGACCTTGAAGTTCAGTTTGATCTTCAACTTGCCTACGTGGTCATTTTCTGTCGATGTCCTGCTATACTGGTTTGTGAGTCCCCAAATATTACATAATGCACACATTTTTTGTACATACACACGCATGCTTCACACCATGCATGCTTATGCTTACGTTGTAGTATTTTTCTCTGTAGTATTCATCTGGTTGAAGCTGCGATGATTCTGCATGTTAGAAATCACACATTGAAAGGTAAGACCTCGTTAGTCCTTAGCTCGCACAAGTTTCTCAACTTCTGAAAGTTGTCGTTCGTATGGGGGTGGCAGCTGATTAACGGAAAAACAGATTTTGAATAGAAACAGAACAGTATAATGTATCCATCAGAAGTGCAATACTAGGAGTTTGATACAAACTAGCATTCTATTCTAATACATGAGTTGGACTCGACCTAATATCGATACTCACGATCAGTGTAAGCTAAAGAAGGCGAAAACAAGTATCTCAAAGAATTTTTCAGTTCAATTTACTCAATATGAAGTTTTCGCATATTGGTTTCTCTATTCTTTTAATCAGTATAACACTTACTTGCTGCATGATAAAGATACAGTAATGCAACTTGTCGCTATCGAATTGGGTACTGTAATAGCGAGATAAACATTTTTGTCAACATTTTTACTGTTGTTTCTGTAAATATAGTGTTTCAGACTGATATATCATCATAGAAATTCATTTTTCTGATATACTATGATTCCATAAGACATGTGTCTCAATAGCAGATTTTATTCAAATCCATATTTGGTCACATTACTTCTAACGCAAAATTTTTCCCACTAGGTAGTGCTGTTTCTAATTTACTGTTCGAAGAATATTTTCTGGCGCTCCATTTCGGTAATCAGTTATTGTTGAACCTGCTTCTGCAATTTTGAAAAATGTTTGCTGATGTGATGAAATATATCGCATCTATCTTGAGCCTCATAAAATATGAATACAAGGAGAAAACAGTGAAGGATGGACTGGAAGAGTGTTATAAGGCTTCTGAACGAATAAAACAAGATCTGAAAAATACTACTACTATGGGTGGCAAACAAAATCTACTAGCATTTCTGGTCTATATTACAACACTACGTAATCAGATGAAATTTGAGATGAAGAAATGAGCAGGCCTGATTAGCCGGAAAGAGACAGCCTCAAATCGAGTACATTGGGATGATTCAGAATCGGCTTTCAATTCGCGTATCTGGACTAAAGTGATTAGTAATCTCAAGCATAAGAACCCTACCTCATTTTTGATCGACTGTAGGACCCTTTTTGTGACACGAATTCAAAATGCATTGAAAAAGGATGCATTTTTAAGGTTAATACGACATTCGGTGGAGAATTTGAGGTTGTCATTTGAGGACTGAAGTTGTAAGGTATTCACTTTCCGATGACAATCATTCAGATGAATAGTTTCGAAGAGAATAATGATCTCTCAGTCAATGTTTACACGTTGAAACTTTTTAAATCCAAGTATACTGTAATACCGCTAAGATTGAGCATAGCACAAAATAAAAGTAAACATGTGAATCTACTCATGATTCGAAACATGTATTACGATGGAAGATGTGAGGATTCAATAAATGTCTACGTTATATCGTGAGCAGGACGATCTCACCGGTATCAGATTACCAAGATAACGACTTCCAAGACTTTGAGTCAGCAGAGTCAGCAGAACCTGATACTTCTGTTATTTCCCATCGTCTCCTGCTGACACCGCTGTCTACACATCATAAATGGACCCTGCGAGGTCAAATTATTGTCAGAACTAATTTAGAATTCGTTTAGTATCAACTTAGATTCTGTTCCATTTTTCATTGTAGTTTTTGTAACGATATTTTTTGTGTGTTATTCAAAGAAAGTCTGTACTTGAAAATAAAGTGTTTTTTTTGAAAAGTCATATTCGAAAGAGTGAATATAACATCTATGATGTTACGTCACCAACCAGAAAACCCTTATTTGGATGAAAGATCTATCTAGTTTGGTGAGTAATCAACTTGACAACCATAATGGAAAAAAATATTTTTGTCATAGGTGTTTTCACTGTTTTTCCACGCAAGCTATATTAGATAAACACCTTGAAGACTGTTCGAAGACAAATGAATGCCAACCAAAATTACCTATGAAGCGAAAACATATTTTCAGGTGCAAAAATGAAATTACATCACCTTTCGTCATATACCGAGTGTATTGGTATCTGCACAAGATGGCAATAAATATCAACGACACATTCCGGCATCTATTGGATATTATGTGAAACCATCATAAGAGCGTTTCACATAATATCCAATACACTATTATTTTATCGATCATTTCGTGGTGAAAATTGTATGAAATGGTTTGCCGACGGGATAGGTCAGTTTGCTGAAGATGTTGCAACTGTGTTCCAGTGTCCATTTGATGTAGATATATCAGCCAGACTGGAAACATTTTTTCAGGCAGCAACTCATTGTCATATATGTGACAAACCATTCAATATAACAGATAAAATAGTATTCGACCATAATCGTCTAATACTTAATAATAATCAATCACGGATCATCACACAATGAGTGCATTATAAACTATCAAGATGATCAAACAATTCCCATCGTGTTTCATAACTTATCAGGGTATGATGCACATTTTGTTATAGAAAATATTGCATTGGATATAAATGGAAGTGTCGCCGTTTGGCCGATAACAAAGGAAAAGTATATCTCCTTCCCTAAAAATATTTCTGGTAGCAAGATCCACTTCAGATTTTTAACTCATTCAGATTCATGAGTTTTTCGCTGGATACGTTAGTATCATATCTATAAGATTTTCCAAATCTCATATCACAGTTCTCCAACCTCTCGAATGATGGAGAGTAGATTTTGACAAAAAAGGGAGTAATGCCGTATGACTATATCGATTCTTTCAAAAAATTCAATAAAGATTGTTACCCCCTATCGAAGCCTTTTACAACAAATTGATAGGAAAACCGTGTCCTAGGAGATCTTACTTACGTGCCAAGCTGATATGGGCTACTTTTGATATAAACACATTGGGAAAATATACGGATCTGTATTTGAAGACGGATGTTATGCTTCTGGCTATGTCTTCGAGCAGTTCCGCTCAAGTTGTCATAAAACTTACGGTTTGGATCCTGCCCATTATTTCACTCTGCCCGGCTACACATGGGATGCTATGTTATTCAAAACGAAACAGCGACTTCTCACCGATTTACATCAGTTGATGTTTTTCGAAAAGGGAACAAGAGGTGGACTGAGTCAAGTTTGCTCCAAGCAAAGAGTCACAGCTGATAACAAATATATTAGTGACAATTATGATAAAGCCAAAACTGACTCATACCTAATGTATTCCGATGTTAATAATCAATATGATTGGGCAATTTCTCAATATCTACCATACGGCTGGTTTGAGTGGATGGACACCAACATTGATATCACGACTGTGCCTGATGATGCCTCGGAAGGTTATATACTAGAAGTTGATATGGAGTATCCAAACAACCTTCACGATATGCATAAATATTCACCATTCTGCCCCGATCATGTGGATCCTAAGACAAAAAAATCTCGAACCGAAAGTACATCGGATGTGAAACAATTTAAATTGATGGCTACTCTACAGTCGAAGAAAAAGTATATGAATCATTACAAAAATCCCAAGCAGGCCTTAGAACATGGTCTCATTTTGAACAAGATTCATCATGTTCTGAAGTTCAAGCAGTCCACATGGTTGAAGCCCTACATAGACGTGAACACACGTTTGCGAACTGCTGCCTCGAATGATTTCGAAAAAAACCTATTCAAACTAATGAATAATGCCGTATTTGATATGTACTGCTATCTTCGAAACTAATTTTTGTCCCATATATATATAAATATTTGTTACAGGGGAAACTATGGAAAATCTGAGAAAGCACTCTGATGTTCGCCTTGTAACGAGTTGGGTTGGGCGATATGGTGCCGAAGCCAGAATCTTCAATCCTCGTTGAAGAGTTTGACTGTCTTCGATGAAAACTTGACTGCCATTGAATTGGGAAAATCCGAAATATTCTTCAACAAACCTATATATGTTGGAATGGTAATACTGGATTTGGCAAAGTTGACCATATATAATTTCCATTATGAGTACATGGCTCCTAGGTATAGAGAAATTTTTTGCGCAGTTTATATTAACACGGACAGTTTGATTTATGAAATTATAAATTATAATCCATATGAGATGATGAAAAATGATTGTCATCAGTATTTCGATACCAGCGATTATCAATCAGATATCATTTACAATATTCCCCGAGCGAATGAGAAAGTGATTGGAATGATGAAGGATGAGAACGACGGAAAGCTTATGATCGACTCTATTGGACTCAGATCTAAATCATACTTAACTAAAACTGCAACGTCAGAAGATCAATTCACTGATCTGAAAAAAAGATTGGAGCAGGAGAATTATGAAAATGATGAAATCAAACAAATTATGGCCAATTTCGGAGCATCGGAAAGCGAAGGGCGTTAAACATAATGTTGTCGAAACAAAAATCGCTTTCGAAAATTACGTGGCCTGTTTGGAAAATTGTACCGGAAAAGCAATCACATAAAAAAATAATAAAATCCTATAATTCAACAGAACAAACGAAGATTGCTCTGAATCCTAACGATGATAAACGCTATCTAATTCCTGAAACCTACCATACTCTTCCATGGAAACAATATCCCATTCAAAATCTATAAACATTGATTGATAACAATATCAACTACAAATTATTCTCGTCTCACTTGAACGGTTCTATGTACGAGTGAAAATCACATATCACAATCAAAGTTTTTGTCAACATATTATCTTGTTGCTGATATAAAGGTGTACTTTTGTGAGTCAAAGCAGAACTATTGGAAAAATGAACGCTACTGTCATTTATTTCGAATTGAACTACACACTTATTTTCTTTCGAAAGAGGTTTTATATAGGGCTATTGGCGATGTTTTTTTTTCTCCACAATCTAAAAATCAAACGCTCCGGCAGCTATTACTCCAGGGTGGTGTGGAAAAGATGAAAAAACTGTTTTAACGATGAACCCACAACCTGATGATATCAACCCCTTGTTCTCATTTTTTAGGGTAACATTTCTTGGTCTCTTCCTTCGAAGGGCTCATAAGTATCTATTAAGTCGATGTATTTCCTGAAACTATTAAATTCAACTCTTCCATCATATCTTTTGTAAACAGAAAACAATAAAGTATATTTATATATTGTGTAAGATCTTGTTCATTATATCTTTTCGGTTTACATTCTGTAAGAAGTTGTTTTGAATCATTAGTTAACTTGAGTGTGTTTTCATTGATGTTCAAAATATTATTTTCAATAGAAACATACTTTTTTATGACATCCATCATCTTGTAGAATCAAACCATAACACAAAGGAAAGATTCATGTTCACTTCACGAAGACAGATTGACATTTACAGAAACATAACCGAAATAACCAAAAAAATAGCCATTGAATCATCTTGTGTGAAAGCTGTTTGGAAAAATGTGTAACTGAAACTGGTTTTGATCTATTTCAGTTTAAGATCAATTCAAAAATATCTATTAATTTCTTTTGAGTACATGTTGTTGATATAAATAGACGAAATCACACATAAACATTCAGTTTTGACCAAATTGCAGTATATTTCATAGCCAAGCACTCCATTAATTATGAATCTCGATATTATAGAAAATGCCAAGCGAACAAACATGTTATTATCAGCATATACCCTTTTCAATATTAGTCCTTATTGGGATTAAAATCTTTCATAATTACCAATCAACCACATCTATCCTTCCACTATTCTAGACAAATATCTTCAATTTCATCAATAGTCAAATATGTAGCTACATAATCGAAAATTGGTATGATGGAGATTGCGATCATACTGTTCGAATGAAACAATCACATTACGATTGTAGCGAATCAATTGTTTTGTCATTCGTCTGTATTTTTGATCTAAATACGTTACATCGATATCTTTATGGATACACATTGAAAACATTTTCTCAAATTTGTACCAATATATTTCAAATATGTACTTGGTGTTATGAGGGTTTACTTGATTTTGAGATTTACTGGTGTGTAATTTTTCTGTGTATCAGTAGAATGACTTCAGTTTTATAGGGAGACTAGATCAAGTTTTTTTTCCAACCATTCTTAGCTGGGAATAAAGCCCAAACATTAAGCATTTATGATTCAATCCCAGACAGCCCTGTTTCGACCCGCCATAGCTCTCATCAGGGGTGTTACGCTGAACCACAAATTCATTGCTAGAATCAACTGTAATTGAAGAAGAAGCTATAGTAAAGAAGCGGGTTTACATCTCTGCCACGGCGAGGGTGGAGTTTACAGACCGGTTTCGGGCTGTTTGGCCACTCGTTTGGCCACTCGACTTTACGTTCATTATAGACCCGGTATTAGCGGTATTACAGTATACTTGGATTAAAATAGTTTCAACGTGTAAACATTGACTGAGAGATCATTCTGCTCTTCGAAACTATTCATCTGAATAATTGTCATCGGAAAGTGAATACCTTACAACTTCAGTCCTCAAATGACAACCTCAAATTCTCCACCGAATGTCATATTAACCTTTAAAAATGCATCCTTTTTCAATTCATTTTCAATTCGTGTCACAAAAAGGGTCTTACAGTCGATCAAAAATGAGGTAGGGTTTTTATGCTTGAGATTACTAATCACTTCAGTCCGGATACGCGAATTGAAAGCCGATTCTGAATCATCCCAATGTACTCGATTAGAGGCTGTCTCTTTCCGGCTATTCAGGCCTGCTCCTTTCTTCATCTCAAATTTCATCTGATTACGTAGTGTTGTAATATAGACCAAAAATACTAGTAGATTTTATTTCCCACCCATAGTAGTAGTATTTTTCAGATCTTTTTTTAATCGTTTAAAAGCCTTATAACACTCTTCAAGTCCATGCTTCACTGTTTTCTCCTTGTATTCATCTTTTATGAGGCTCAAGATAGATGCGATATATTTCATCACATCAGCAAACATTTTTCAAAATTGCAGAAGCATGTTCAACAATAACTGATTGACCGAAATGGAGCGCCAGAAAATATTCCTCGAACAGTAAATTAGAAACAGCACTACCTAGCGGGAAAAACTTTGCGTTAGAAGTGATGTGACCAAATATAAATATGAATAAAATCTGCTATTGAGACACATGTCTTATGGAATCATAGTATATCAGAAAAATGAATTTCTATGATGATATATTAGTCTGAAACTCTATATTTACAGGAACAACAGTAAAAATGTTGACAAAAATGTTTATCGCGCTATTACAGTACCCAATTCGATAGCAAAAAGTTGCATTACTGTATCTTTATCATGCAGCAAGTAAATGTTATACTGATTGAAAGAATAGAGAAACTAATATGCGAAAACTTCATATTGAATAAATTGAACTGAAAAATTCTTTAAGATGATTGTTTTCGCCTTCTTTAGCCTACACTGATCGTAAGTATCGATATTGGGTCGAATTCAACTCATGTATCAGAATAGAATGCTAGTTTGTATCAAACTCCTAGTATTGCACTTCTGATGGATATATCATACTGTTCTGTTTCTGTTTAAAATCTGTTTTTCCATTAATCAGCTGTCACCCCCATACGAACGACAACTCTCAGAAGTTGAGAAACTTGTGCGAGCTAAGGACTAACGAGGTCTCAGCTTTCAATGTGTGATTCCTAACACGGTTGCAGAATCATCGCAGCTTCAACCAGATACATTCTCTAGAGAAAAATACTACAACGTAAGCATAAGCATGCATGGTGTGAAGCATGCGTGTGTATGTACAAAAAATGTGTGCATTATGTAATATTTGGGGACTCACAAACCAGTATAGCAGGACATCGACAGAAAATGACCACGTAGGCAAGTTGAAGATCAAACTGAACTTCAAGGTAAGATCATGAAATGGTGGAGGGGAGGAATCAGTTTTCAGGTTGAAGTGTGGAAATACCTCCTTTTCAGTTGAATACACGCTCACGTCATATGGTATATTGGCTTAAATCTTGGATAATATTGAATTTTAAGAACTTCAAAGAATTTCAAATTGAAACATGTGTATTGCGATATGTAGAAGTTCATGTCGAGAATATATTCAGGTGTGAAAAATATGTCTTTTTCACTGTGGAATGGTGTGTTGTGACTGTATGCATTGTTTTGGAGAACTTCCAAACCCCGGTTAGCATGATACTCGCAAAGAATGAATTTTGTATTCATTTTCACCGTCAAACCACACTCCACCGTCAGATATTACAATATAGTGTTGCATTCCAAATGATTAGATCGTATTGCAATACGTGAAAGTTTTTGTTAGGCGAGCATATGCATGTGTGAGAAATATCAATCTATTCTACTGCAAAATGGCATGACCCTACGCATCTCTTTTGGAAACTCCGCAAATCTCCGTCTAGCATAACCTGGGCAATGAATAAACTCACGTTCAGTTTCAAGCTCAAACCAAACTGCTCTGTCACATCTTGACATGATGGGGGAAAAACAGACCAAAGTGAGAACAAACCTGCTTTTCAGTTGAAATCATATCAATATAATATACTATATGGCTTCAGATTTGTACTGTTTCGAAAAGAAAAACGTAGTGCGACATTTTAAATTATTACATCATTTTTAAGCATGCTGAAGTTCATGTAGGGCATGCATATGTGTGAGAAATATCAGTCTGTTCTCCTGTAAAATGGCAAGTGTTGACACTACATGTCTACAAATCTCCGTCTAGCATGACATTGGCGGAGAAGTTGAAGTCAAATTATAGTCATCATTTTTGATAAATGAATGTATATATGACACGTCACATTTTACAAAAGATATTTTATCTTATAGCACTTATATCAGTAACAGCACATGTTACACAAAAATATCATTTTCATAATCTATCAGGAAGTAAAAACAACTTGTTACCAAAAAGTCTTTGACTTTTTTCTTGAATTTGAGAAAATTTGTTTCACTTCTGATGCTATGTGATAATAAGTTAATACATTTTGCCCCGGCATAAAGTGGCGAACCTTTGTACTCATTATGGTTTATTTTTTCCTGATGGAAATCGTTTCTCTCGTCTCTCGTTTAATGACAGTAAATTTCCTGATTTCTTGTTATCAAATGGGAATGTACATGAAAAATGTAAAGAGTGAGTTATAATTATTATTGTTTTTATAGTTGGTGTTATTCAATGAAATGAAAAAAAAATTGATTCGGCTAGACTCTTTTGTTGAGTTGAAATCCCTATAACTCAACGTATAGAGATTTTTCTCGACACCTCAGGTGGATTCAGGCTCAAACACAAATATTACGCTAGATAATATTCTATGCTAAACCGAATTATGTAATAAGAATTTTGGAACTTACTATCAGTTCATGAAATGAATTAACTATCGACGGCACTGAACAATATGTGCTACCCAGCTCATGTTAGACATGCATATGTGTGAGAAATGTCAGTCTGTTCTCCTGTAAATAATTCCATGAAAATCAAAAAATAAATAGATAAGTACTCTTCGCAACTTGACTTGGATGTCACACCAATAGGTGGTACCACCTGCCCGGTACTGAGGATGCCCAATAGGCTGAAACAGCTGTATATCGGTGGCTCTTAAATTGAAATCAATATGGGAATGATCAAAGAGTACTTTTCTATTTATATATATATATATATATATATATATATATATATATATATATATATATATATATATATATATATATATATATATATATATATATATATATGATGATTTTTTATAAGATTATTCTGTTTTCAAAGTTAAAGACTTTCATATTTCAATTAGTTAAATGTTAAAAGTTTGCATTTATTTTAGTAGTTAAAAGTTTGTATTTATTTTGATAGTTCGATGTTGAAAGTTTTTCATATTATTATTAATTTGATGTTAAAAGTTCACATATTTTGTTAGTTCAGTGTTGAAAGTTTGTGAAAATCAAAGTTATTCTTAGATGTTTAATTTTATTAGAAAGCCAGATACTTTACCTTTATTCAAATTCTTATCTGTATAATTTGGAGTAATGTTCATGCCCAGATCAGGCAAAGTTGTGACTCATCACTATTAGAGTATTTCAGATCATTTCCAAACAGCACAACTAACCAGAAACCATCAATCATCGGGATAAATACACTGAAAACAGTAAAGACATTAATACAACATAATAACATACAATAAAACAGATTTACACTACAAATTAATAACAAAAATTCAATTAACACTGACATTAGGAATTCTATCTGAAAAATGGTAAGAACATGTACATGATTTGGATGCAACTAAAGAGTAGCCAATCAGATTGATAAATTGAAAAGGAGGTGTTAATTTCTGAAAAATGATGAATTTTGGATTCAAAATTAGAAAAATTCAAAACAAAATGTGATGAAATGTAATCAAAATTAATCATTATTAGTATTACTGAAAATTGGGTAACAGAAATCGTAAATATAATATGTGTGAACAGTGAAAAGTGTCAAAATTGAAGAAATTTCAAAATTATTGTGCGGAAGAGCAGCAGGCAGGAAAATTTTGTCTGGTTGCTTGGGGTGAATCAATAAAGGAGGAGAGAAGCTTTTGAATTGTCCAGACGCGAATATTTTTGAAGAGCTGTTAGAAATGAAAAGGGAAAAGAAAGAGAAAAGGCCGTTTTGCATGTTCTTATCAATATAAAACCATCAATAGGAGCCAGAGTATAAATAATAATAACAAGAAAGGATACTTACTGGAGATTTTAGAGTTTTAGAGTGTCTGGAAGAATTCAAAATTCCAATCAGGGGAAAACCAATCCAGGGAAGCTGTACCAGTTTTGAGGTATTACAATATCATTTATAATTCCCAATCCATAGGAAGAATACATTTTTTGAAAATCTTGAACAATTCATAACCTCCAAATCGAATCGAAAGTTTTCCAGTCACAAGGAACTTCCAGTGTGAAAATCACAACTTCTGAACTTTTATTAATCAACGAACTTCATCATTTTATTCTCAAGAACTATTATTGGATTTAATATTAGGAAAATTTGAAAAATTCACTGACATTTAGCACAGATATTTTTAGAATCGTTTCCCACGCACGAATCACAGACATCTTAAGTTTTCAAGTAACTAATTTGCCGTTACACGTAAATTTAACTGTACGGAACACAATTCTAAGAATATTTTTGTTTCAAATTTATCATTTACTGGAACATTTCTTAGCATAAGGTATTTTGGCGCAGTTTTAGGGTAATTTAAGTTTGGTTTGACATAAACATTTACAAAATTTTACATTCATTATATTTTTTTTTAACTTTGAGACAAAGTTTCATTTTCAAAAACACAGACTTACAAAATTTTATTTATAACACCTTTCCAAGAACTCTATTCTGAGAAAGAGAGCTGTATGAGCTTCGATTGAGCTGAGCAACCTTGAAGAATAGAGGTAAGATTTAGAGGTAAGGACAGGTATCTGCCGGAGCACTAAGAATTTTGATATCACAGAAAATTTTCAAATTATTTGAACTATCAGAATAACAATCAAGAGTCAAATTCATTGAATTATAAATACTCTTCTAATTTTATATTTTTATAACAATTTATATATATATATATATATATATATATATATATATATATATATATATATATATATATATATATATATATATATATATATATATATATAAAGATGAATAGATCAGTACTTTTTGATCATTCCCATATTGATTTCAATTTAAGAGCCATCGGTATACAGCTGTTTCAGCCTATTGGGCATCGTCAGTACCGGGCAGGCGATCCTCGATTGAAGACAAAATGAGAAAAACCAAGAAAGTACTTGATAAAAATAGCTGCGTAAACGCAAGCGAAACATAAGTGGAACCACCTATTGGTGTGACACCCAAGTCAACTTACCAAGTTTTTTATGTCAGTGTTGGTGGTTTGACCAATCAACCGACAACTGCAGTGGCAGAAATTTGGGAAGCTAACCTGAAATGTCATCGGAAAACGAATCCACATGTTTCTAGAAGTGATATGAAATCGAGAAAAGTTAATGCAGTCAAGCTGCTGGAAAATAATTCCATGAAAATCAAAAGATAAATAGATCAGTACTTTTTGATCATTCCCATATTGATTTCAATTTAAGAGCCACCGGTATACAGCTGTTTCAGCCTATTGGGCATCGTCAGTACCGGGCAGGCGATCCTCGATTGAAGACAAAATGAGAAAAACCAAGAAAGTACTTGATAAAAATAGCTGCGTAAACGCAAGCGAAACATAAGTGGAACCACCTATTGGTGTGACACCCAAGTCAACTTACCAAGTTTTTATGTCAGTGTTGGTGGTTTGACCAATCAACCGACAACTGCAGTGGCAGAAATTTGGGAAGCTAACCTGAAATGTCATCGGAAAACGAATCCACATGTTTCTAGAAGTGATATGAAATCGAGAAAAGTTAATGCAGTCAAGCTGCTGGAAAATAATTCCATGAAAATCAAAAGATAAATAGATCAGTACTTTTTGATCATTCCCATATTGATTTCAATTTAAGAGCCACCGGTATACAGCTGTTTCAGCCTATTGGGCATCGTCAGTACCGGGCAGGCGATCCTCGATTGAAGACAAAATGAGAAAAACCAAGAAAGTACTTGATAAAAATAGCTGCGTAAACGCAAGCGAAACATAAGTGGAACCACCTATTGGTGTGACACCCAAGTCAACTTACCAAGTTTTTATGTCAGTGTTGGTGGTTTGACCAATCAACCGACAACTACAGTGGCAGAAATTTGGGAAGCTAACCTGAAATGTCATCGGAAAACGAATCCACATGTTTCTAGAAGTGATATGAAATCGGGAAAAGTTAATGCAGTCAAGCTGCTGGAAAATAATTCCATGAAAATCAAAAGATAAATAGATCAGTACTTTTTGATCATTCCCATATTGATTTCAATTTAAGAGCCACCGGTATACAGCTGTTTCAGCCTATTGGGCATCGTCAGTACCGGGCAGGCGATCCTCGATTGAAGACAAAATGAGAAAAACCAAGAAAGTACTTGATAAAAATAGCTGCGTAAACGCAAGCGAAACATAAGTGGAACCACCTATTGGTGTGACACCCAAGTCAACTTACCAAGTTTTTATGTCAGTGTTGGTGGTTTGACCAATCAACCGACAACTGCAGTGGCAGAAATTTGGGAAGCTAACCTGAAATGTCATCGGAAAACGAATCCACATGTTTCTAGAAGTGATATGAAATCGAGAAAAGTTAATGCAGTCAAGCTGCTGGAAAATAATTCCATGAAAATCAAAAGATAAATAGATCAGTACTTTTTGATCATTCCCATAATGATTTCAATTTAAGAGCCACCGGTATACGGCTGTTTCAGCCTATTGGGCATCGTCAGTACCGGGCAGGCGATCCTCGATTGAAGACAAAATGAGAAAAACCAAGAAAGTACTTGATAAAAATAGCTGCGTAAACGCAAGCGAAACATAAGTGGAACCACCTATTGGTGTGACACCCAAGTCAACTTACCAAGTTTTTATGTCAGTGTTGGTGGTTTGACCAATCAACCGACAACTGCAGTGGCAGAAATTTGGGAAGCTAACCTGAAATGTCATCGGAAAACGAATCCACATGTTTCTAGAAGTGATATGAAATCGAGAAAAGTTAATGCAGTCAAGCTGCTGGAAAATAATTCCATGAAAATCAAAAGATAAATAGATCAGTACTTTTTGATCATTCTCATATTGATTTCAATTTAAGAGCCACCGGTATACAGCTGTTTCAGCCTATTGGGCATCGTCAGTACCGGGCAGGCGATCCTCGATTGAAGACAAAATGAGAAAAACCAAGAAAGTACTTGATAAAAATAGATGCGTAAACGCAAGCGAAACATAAGTGGAACCACCTATTGGTGTGACACCCAAGTCAACTTACCAAGTTTTTATGTCAGTGTTGGTGGTTTGACCAATCAACCGACAACTGCAGTGGCAGAAATTTGGGAAGCTAACCTGAAATGTCATCGGAAAACGAATCCACATGTTTCTAGAAGTGATATGAAATCGAGAAAAGTTAATGCAGTCAAGCTGCTGGAAAATAATTCCATGAAAATCAAAAGATAAATAGATCAGTACTTTTTGATCATTCCCATATTGATTTCAATTTAAGAGCCACCGGTATACAGCTGTTTCAGCCTATTGGGCATCGTCAGTACCGGGCAGGCGATCCTCGATTGAAGACAAAATGAGAAAAACCAAGAAAGTACTTGATAAAAATAGCTGCGTAAACGCAAGCGAAACATAAGTGGAACCACCTATTGGTGTGACACCCAAAAACTTGGTAAGTTGACTCGATATAGAAGGCCCCGACACTCTGTCGTATGAGGCCCCTATGTCCTCCGTTAACAGATGAATAATATCTTCATCTATCTCACCCCAGCCAGGTAGGGGTATAAAGCGAAGGGCGGTATGGATGTCTCAGGACTTTCATGCCACCAATTAACACCAGTCATAACCCGTTTGTCTCTCTGACGAACATCAGTTGAAAGGGGAAGGGAGCCAGGCTTCAACCTGCAGGAACTCAAGATGGATTACGTCGTCGTCATTTTGTCTACATGAAAAAGTTCCGTTTTGACAGCGGAACAGTGCGGAAGTGTCATAGCGTTCGGTTGTGTTTTCGCCAAGATTTCTGGTTGATGATCAGCCGTATTGTGGTGTTTCTGGCTTGTGATAGTGGTTCGTTGGTTCTTGTGTGCAAACGAAGAAACGTTTCCGGTGAGTACGACTAAATATATCATTTTTCGTTGCGTTCAACTGCTCAGGGCTTTACTGTCAGTTTTAAGCGAGTAAAATGTCAAGCAGTATGGAGGAACTGCTTCGCAATCTGGCTGGGAGGGACAAGACCGAGATCATTAGCATCATTTGCCAATTGATCTCGTGCTTCGGCCTAAACCAGGCAGATTTGCAGGGCAATACATTGCCAGTCTCTGGGCCCGGCTGTCAAAATCTGACAGACGGGAATCAGGGAGTGGCTAATGCTCCGCCTGCAAGTGACAATTCTCTCCGTGACAGCGATCACGAAAGCGTACACTCCTCCTCTTCCTCCGCTTTGAAGAAGAGAAGAATCAGCGAAGATTTTCCACCTCCACCAGATGTGTCCACAAACAAGGTAGACGAGTGGATTAAGAAAGGAAAGCAACCGAAAAAAGCAAAGAGATTGCAGAAGAAGGTTGTGTTAGACGACATCAGGGATGAGGCGAAACAATATTACTCCGAGTCCGAGGTTTCGTCGCGTCCGGTGACACGAAGTCTGGCCCGCGAGGTGGCCACTTCTCTCTCCAATGAAAATATGGATACAAGTCCAGCTATCCAAGCTGACAGCGCTTCTGACCATTCTGAACGAACTGTCAGAACTATTCAGGACCAGGAGCCTGGCCCCTCTGCCCCACGCAAGCAGGAAAACCAGCCTCCCACAAAAAAAGTCAAAATTCCACCAATTGTCGTTCGTCAGAAGGACAAATGGGTTGAGCTGATCAAAACAGCAGCCGAGGAGAAAATAAATTTCTCCAAAGTCGTCAATCTTCATGACGGCATCAAAGTTCAGCCCTCGACTCCTGACGATTATCGTCGATTGTCGAGACTCCTTGTGACGGAGAACATCCCCCATCACACCTACTCCCTCCCTGAAGACCGGCAAATCCGTGCCGTCTTCAGAGGACTTCCGGAGCACTTCTCAATCGACGACATCCGTGAGGAGTTAGAAGCCAGAGGCTTTGATCCCTCCTCAGTAACTAGGATGAAGAGAGCAAACAAGCCCTTACCCATGGTCCTGGTACTGGTCTCCAAAGACCAAAAGGACATATTCGAGATCAAAGACCTCTTGAGCGTGAAGGTGCAGGTTGAACCCCAGCACCCCAAAACTTCGGTGGGTCAGTGCCATCGCTGCCAACGCTTTGGCCACTGCCAAAGGAATTGCATGGCCGTCCCAATATGCGTCAAGTGCGCCGGCAGGCATCTTACCAACGCCTGCAAGAAAGCAAGGACTGACCCCCGAAGTGCAACAATTGCAAAGGGGTACACACTGCCAACTATAGAGGCTGCCCTGAGTTCCCTAAGGCTCAGAAGTCTAGAGGCAAGCCAGTCAAAAAACCATCTCCCCCAGGCAGACCTGCGGGGTCTGGTCGTGTTAAGGAAGGAGTTAGTTTTGCCAGAGCAGCATCCAAGGGTGCAAACGGCTCGGCAAAGACTGCTCCTTCTCAATCTATGCCCTCACCTCAGACTCAGGGGGCTTCAGACATCTGCGCCGCTTTGGAGCAGATGAAGCAATTATTCTGCAAATTCCCCGTGCTCGAAAAAATGTTCACGGTGAATAATAACGTGCTGACTGGAACTGCCAATGTCTAGACAACCGACATTGCCTAGATCTTTGAAGATAGTCTTTTGGAATGTCAATGGCCTTCTACCTAAGAAACTCGACTTTGAGAATTTTCTCATTGAACATAACATCGATGCGGCTCTAATCCAAGAGACGCATCTGAAGAATGAATCCGTTGTCATTCCAAATTACAAGTTCTTCCATAGAGAACGTATTGGACGTGTTGGTGGGGGAGTTGGCATTCTTGTCAAACGATCCCTCCAGTGTGTCCAATACGGCATTGACAGTGCTCGGTTACACGGAACTGAGGCCGTAGGGGTCGAAATTCGACTGAGACGGGGTTGTCACAGATTAATCTCTGTCTATAACCCTCCGACTAATCTTTTACTCCCAGAATCACTGGATGAATTGCTGATGGGTAGTGATATTCCGACAATTGCTGCTGGCGACTTCAATGCCAAGCACGGACTATGGAGCAGAGCCACCAATCGAAACGGCCGAGCGCTCCATGCGCATGCTGACAGACATGAATATCTCGTGCTGGGACCGGATGAACCTACGTTCTATCGCGGGCAGTATAGGCCTGACGTGCTTGACATCGCGCTTCTCAGAAATGTCTCTCTGACCAGCGAAATTTACGTTCAGTCGGAACTGAACTCCGATCATAATCCAGTAATCCTGGTATTGGGTGATGAACTTCCTTCCCCTGATTATTGCATGAGATATAAGACGGATTGGGATGTCTTCACAGCTCAGCTCGGAGAGATGCGCGCCCCTCCTGAGGGTCTCCGCTCTCCCAACGAACTCGACGCGGCAGTTCACCGCTTCGAGATCTCCGTGAATGATGCTTTTCGGACGGCCACCTCCAGCGAGGAGTGTCCGCAGAAGAGTTATAATGAGTTTCCCCCTCGTATCAAAGCCATGATACGAGAGAGAAACCGCCTGAGAAGGCTCTATCAGCGAACACTCTTCCCAGGAGACAAAACAGCGGCAAACAGGATGACCAATCAAGTAAAACAGGCCATCATTGACTACCGAAATGACAGGTGGGAGGAGCTGTTGGAATCCATTGAGCCTGGAGGTGACGAGCTTTGGCGAATCACTAAAAGACTCAAGGGAAAGAAGACAGCTCCCTCACCCATTCACGGAGAGCGCGGAGTATGCTACTCCCCCGCCGACAAAGCGTTGGCTTTTGCTGACTCGATGGAACGTCAGTTTCAACTTAACGTTGACGACAATGACGACATCGACCGCGATATTCTGCTCGAAGATCGGGTTCACCGTATCCTCAGGGAGGATGACGATGATGTCATTCGTCCGGCTTCTGTGGAAGAATTAAAGGGCTACATCAAGGCTGCAAAAGCCAAGAAGGCCCCGGGGGCTGACTCAATAACCAACAAGTTGTTGAAGAAGCTCCCGGAAAACTGCGTTGAGAGCCTTTTGAGCATCATCAACAGCTCCTTGGCCCTAAGATACTTCCCCAGAAGGTGGAAACATGCGGTCGTCGTCATGCTCCCAAAACAGGGGCAGAACCGGCTTTTCCCGCAGAATTATCGCCCGATTAGTCTACTCTCGTCGGCGGCTAAGCTGGCTGAAAGAGTCGTACTCCAAAGGCTCAACGAAGAAGTTGAGGACCGAAATGTTCTGCCTGATGAGCAATTCGGCTTCAGGAGAGAACATTCCACTGAGTTGCAGGCTCTGAGACTGGTCGAAAACACCATCGCGGAGTTGAACAGGAACAAAAAAGTCCATTTAGTTCTATTAGATATTTCGAAGGCCTTCGACCGCGTCTGGCATGAAGGCCTTCTTCACAAACTAATCGCATTCGACCTGCCTCGGGGCCTGATCCGGTGGATTGGGTCTTTCCTGAGAGGCAGAACATTTCAGGTTAGAGTAGAGGGCTCTCTGTCTGACAACAGAGAGATCCTCGCTGGAGTGCCACAGGGGGCCGTGCTCTCTCCCACGCTATATTCTCTTTACACCAGCGACCTTCCAAGGTCCGAGCATGTGAAGGTATCCCTCTACGCCGATGACACGGCTCTCCTCTCATCTTCCATGGGTCGGGAGCTCGGGATCGTCTATATGCAACGTGCATTGGGCGACCTCGAGCGCTGGTACCTCGAGTGGAAGATCCGAGTGAATCCGGATAAAACTCAGGCAATAACCATGGGAAGAACGATAGCTTCTCCGGCCATGAAAGTGAGAATCTCTGGAAGGGAGATTGATTGGCAAACGCGGGTCAAGTACCTAGGTCTTATTATAGACCGTAGGCTCACCTGGAACCCGCACCTGTTAAGCGTGAAGGCAAAGATCCAGGGTCGGGTGGCAAGCCTGTACCCTTTGATCAATAGAAGATCTAAGCTGAGCCTAAAGAACAAAATCACGATCTATAACATGATGTTCAAGTCTGTCATCATGTATGCTTCAGGCGTTTGGGGACAAGCGGCTCCGACTAACATCTCCATCTTGGAGACTTTACAAAATAAAATTTTACGGATGATTGTGAATGCTCCGTGGTTCGTGCGGAATGAAGCCATCCGCAGAGATTTGAAGCTGCCTTCCATTCAGCAATCCATTCAGTCGAGGAATCGGCGAGTTTTAGATTATGCTGAAACTCACGAAAATCCTTTAGTCAGGGAAGCTATAGATTACGCTGTAGACGACCCCTCCCGATATAGAAGGCCCCGACACTCTGTCGTATGAGGCCCCTATGTCCTCCGTTAACAGATGAATAATATCTTCATTTATCTCACCCCAGCCAGGTAGGGGTAAAACGCGAAGGGCGGTATGGATGTCTAAGGACTTTCATGCCACCATCAAACATCAGTTGTGACCCATTTGTCTCTCTGACAAACTTCAGTTAAAAGGGGAAGGAGGCCAGGCTTCAACCTGAATAAAATCAAGATGGTTAACGTCATTTTGTCTTCAATCGAGGATCGCCTGCCCGGTACTGACGATGCCCAATAGGCTGAAACAGCTGTATACCGGTGGCTCTTAAATTGAAATCAATATGGGAATGATCAAAAAGTACTGATCTATTTATCTTTTGATTTTCATGGAATTATTTTCCAGCAGCTTGACTGCATTAACTTTTCTCGATTTCATATCACTTCTAGAAACATGTGGATTCGCTTTCCGATGACATTTCAGGTTAGCTTCCCAAATTTCTGCCACTGCAGTTGTCGGTTGATTGGTCAAACCACCAACACTGACATAAAAACTTGGTAAGTTGACTTGGGTGTCACACCAATAGGTGGTTCCACTTATGTTTCGCTTGCGTTTACGCAGCTATTTTTATCAAGTACTTTCTTGGTTTTTCTCATTTTGTCTTCAATCGAGGATCGCCTGCCCGGTACTGACGATGCCCAATAGGCTGAAACAGCTGTATACCGGTGGCTCTTAAATTGAAATCAATATGGGAATGATCAAAAAGTACTGATCTATTTATCTTTTGATTTTCATGGAATTATTTTCCAGCAGCTTGACTGCATTAACTTTTCTCGATTTCATATCACTTCTAGAAACATGTGGATTCGTTTTCCGATGACATTTCAGGTTAGCTTCCCAAATTTCTGCCACTGCAGTTGTCGGTTGATTGGTCAAACCACCAACACTGACATAAAAACTTGGTAAGTTGACTTGGGTGTCACACCAATAGGTGGTTCCACTTATGTTTCGCTTGCGTTTACGCAGCTATTTTTATCAAGTACTTTCTTGGTTTTTCTCATTTTGTCTTCAATCGAGGATCGCCTGCCCGGTACTGACGATGCCCAATAGGCTGAAACAGCTGTATACCGGTGGCTCTTAAATTGAAATCAATATGGGAATGATCAAAAAGTACTGATCTATTTATCTTTTGATTTTCATGGAATTATTTTCCAGCAGCTTGACTGCATTAACTTTTCTCGATTTCATATCACTTCTAGAAACATGTGGATTCGTTTTCCGATGACATTTCAGGTTAGCTTCCCAAATTTCTGCCACTGCAGTTGTCGGTTGATTGGTCAAACCACCAACACTGACATAAAAACTTGGTAAGTTGACTTGGGTGTCACACCAATAGGTGGTTCCACTTATGTTTCGCTTGCGTTTACGCAGCTATTTTTATCAAGTACTTTCTTGGTTTTTCTCATTTTGTCTTCAATCGAGGATCGCCTGCCCGGTACTGACGATGCCCAATAGGCTGAAACAGCCGTATACCGGTGGCTCTTAAATTGAAATCAATATGGGAATGATCAAAAAGTACTGATCTATTTATCTTTTGATTTTCATGGAATTATTTTCCAGCAGCTTGACTGCATTAACTTTTCTCGATTTCATATCACTTCTAGAAACATGTGGATTCGTTTTCCGATGAAATTTCAGGTTAGCTTCCCAAATTTCTGCCACTGCAGTTGTCGGTTGATTGGTCAAACCACCAACACTGACATAAAAACTTGGTAAGTTGACTTGGGTGTCACACCAATAGGTGGTTCCACTTATGTTTCGCTTGCGTTTACGCAGCTATTTTTATCAAGTACTTTCTTGGTTTTTCTCATTTTGTCTTCAATCGAGGATCGCCTGCCCGGTACTGACGATGCCCAATAGGCTGAAACAGCTGTATACCGGTGGCTCTTAAATTGAAATCAATATGGGAATGATCAAAAAGTACTGATCTATTTATTTTTTGATTTTCATGGAATTATTTTCCAGCAGCTTGACTGCATTAACTTTTCTCGATTTCATATCACTTCTAGAAACATGTGGATTCGTTTTCCGATGACATTTCAGGTTAGCTTCCCAAATTTCTGCCACTGCAGTTGTCGGTTGATTGGTCAAACCACCAACACTGACATAAAAACTTGGTAAGTTGACTTGGGTGTCACACCAATAGGTGGTTCCACTTATGTTTCGCTTGCGTTTACGCAGCTAGTTTTATCAAGTACTTTCTTGGTTTTTCTCATTTTGTCTTCAATCGAGGATCGCCTGCCCGGTACTGACGATGCCCAATAGGCTGAAACAGCTGTATACCGGTGGCTCTTAAATTGAAATCAATATGGGAATGATCAAAAAGTACTGATCTATTTATCTTTTGATTTTCATGGAATTATTTTTCAGCAGCTTGACTGCATTAACTTTTCTCGATTCCATATCACTTCTAGAAACATGTGGATTCGTTTTCCGATGACATTTCAGGTTAGCTTCCCAAATTTCTGCCACTGCAGTTGTCGGTTGATTGGTCAAACCACCAACACTGACATAAAAACTTGGTAAGTTGACTTGGGTGTCACACCAATAGGTGGTTCCACTTATGTTTCGCTTGCGTTTACGCAGCTATTTTTATCAAGTACTTTCTTGGTTTTTCTCATTTTGTCTTCAATCGAGGATCGCCTGCCCGGTACTGACGATGCCCAATAGGCTGAAACAGCCGTATACCGGTGGCTCTTAAATTGAAATCATTATGGAAATGATCAAAAAGTACTGATCTATTTATCTTTTGATTTTCATGGAATTATTTTCCAGCAGCTTGACTGCATTAACTTTTCTCGATTTCATATCACTTCTAGAAACATGTGGATTCGTTTTCCGATGACATTTCAGGTTAGCTTTCCAAATTTCTGCCACTGCAGTTGTCGGTTGATTGGTCAAACCACCAACACTGACATAAAAACTTGGTAAGTTGACTTGGGTGTCACACCAATAGGTGGTTCCACTTATGTTTCGCTTGCGTTTACGCAGCTATTTTTATCAAGTACTTTCTTGGTTTTTCTCATTTTGTCTTCAATCGAGGATCGCCTGCCCGGTACTGACGATGCCCAATAGGCTGAAACAGCTGTATACCGGTGGCTCTTAGATTGAAATCAATATGGGAATGATCAAAAAGTACTGATCTATTTATCTTTTGATTTTCATGGAATTATTTTCCAGCAGCTTGACTGCATTAACTTTTCTCGATTTCATATCACTTCTAGAAACATGTGGATTCGTTTTCCGATGACATTTCAGGTTAGCTTCCCAAACTTCTGCCACTGCAGTTGTCGGTTGATTGGTCAAACCACCAACACTGACATAAAAACTTGGTAAGTTGACTTGGGTGTCACACCAATAGGTGGTTCCACTTATGTTTCGCTTGCGTTTACGCAGCTATTTTTATCAAGTACTTTCTTGGTTTTTCTCATTTTGTCTTCAATCGAGGATCGCCTGCCCGGTACTGACGATGCCCAATAGGCTGAAACAGCTGTATACCGGTGGCTCTTAAATTGAAATCAATATGGGAATGATCAAAAAGTACTGATCTATTTATCTTTTGATTTTCATGGAATTATTTTCCAGCAGCTTGACTGCATTAACTTTTCTCGATTTCATATCACTTCTAGAAACATGTGGATTCGTTTTCCGATGACATTTCAGGTTAGCTTCCCAAATTTCTGCCACTGCAGTTGTCGGTTGATTAGTCAAACCACCAACACTGACATAAAAACTTGGTAAGTTGACTTGGGTGTCACACCAATAGGTGGTTCCACTTATGTTTCGCTTGCGTTTACGCAGCTATTTTTATCAAGTACTTTCTTGGTTTTTCTCATTTTGTCTTCAATCGAGGATCGCCTGCCCGGTACTGACGATGCCCAATAGGCTGAAACAGCTGTATACCGGTGGCTCTTAAATTGAAATCAATATGGGAATGATCAAAAAGTACTGATCTATTTATCTTTTGATTTTCATGGAATTATTTTCCAGCAGCTTGACTGCATTAACTTTTCTCGATTTTATATATATATATATATATATATATATATATATATATATATATATATATATATATATAATAAATAGATAGGTACTCTTTGATCATTCCCATATTGATTTCAATTTAAGAGCCACCGGTATACAGCTGTTTCAGCCTATTGGGCATCGTCAGTACCTGCCCGGTACTGACATGGGAATGATCAAAGAGTACTTATCTATTTATTTTTTGATTCTCATGGAATTATTTTCCAGCAGCTTGCTGCATTAACCTTTCTAGATTATATATATATATATATATATATATATATATATATATATATATATATATATATATATATATATATATTACAATGTAGGTTTTCACGGATGGTAGAATATGATGTGTTGTTTTTCCGGCTGTTCATCCGTTGTGTATTATTCGATAGTCGACGTTTCGCCATCATCTCAGATGGCATTATCAAGACGAGTTACTGCTTCGCTTCGAGAGGTGTAACTGATGTCAGGTTCTTCTTGTGGTGTTTTTATATGGTTTCTCTTGCGTAAGTTGTATGGATTTGTTACCTGTTTTTCTACCTGAGGGTTGTTGATGGCTTTTGGTAGTTCTCCTACCTGTTTTTCTACCTGAGGGTTGTTAATGGCTTCTGGCGGTTCTCCTACCTGCGATGGTTCATTATCAATTTGTGGTTGTCTTTGGTGGTTGCTTCTAATTATTGTTTTCCAAATCCTTGGGATGTTTAGTGAGTCATCCCTTTTGTTGATGAGGCCTTGCTTTTCGATTTCGATAGCTTCCCTGATTTGTCGTATTCTTGGGTTTTGCACCTGTGCTATCTGTTTTGTGGACTCAAAATTAATCTTGTGACCTGTTTGTAGATGGTGTTGAAAGAGGGCAGAGGAGGTTTGTTTAGTTCTTATCGAGTTTTTGTGCTCCTGGGTTCTGGCAGATATACGTCTGTTGGTCTGACCGATATATTGTTGTCCACAGTCCTCGCATGTGATGCTATATACTCCTTGGTTTTCTAGGGAAATTCTCTCTTTCGGTCTGGGCAGCCAACTGGATATCGTTTTGTGTGGTTTGTAGGTTGTCCGAATGTTTTTACGTCTTAGTATTCTCCCGATTTTGTCGGTCACACCTTTGATATAAGGTAGTGTCACAGATTGTCTGTCGTGTGGAAAGTCTTCTGTCGATCTAGTGGATGTTTTGTTGGTTCTTCTTTGTCTGTCGATGGCCTTTTGAATGATCTTTGGTCCGTAGCCATTTTGTCGCAGAGCCTTTGTTGTCTCCCCCAATTCTGTTGCCCTGTTTGTTGGTTCTGTTAGGCGGAAACTGCGGGATATTAACGTGTTGGCTACGGATTGTAGCTGGGTAGGTCGTCTATGAATATGTCGTCTACATATCTTTTCCACAGGGTTGGTTTGAGGCGGGCGTTGTTAAGTGCTTCTTTCTCGAAGTGCATCATGAACAGGTTTGCGATCACGGGCGATAGGGAGGAACCCATCGGAGCTCCCTCTACCTGTTTATAGATCTGGTTGTCAAATATGAAATAGGTGTTTTTAAGGCAGAATCTTATGTGAGAAACTCAGAGCACTTGGTGGATATCATTAAAAACATCAAACTAAACGACACCGACATCCTTGCCAGCCTAGACATAAAATCCCTCTACCCGAGTATACCCATAAACGAAGCCCTAGCCACCATTAGAACTGATCATAGTTTTCCGCAACATATCACGGATCTAGCAGAGCACTGCCGGAAAAACAACACACCATATATATATATATATATATATATATATATATATATATATATATATATATATATATATATATATATATATATATAAATGTAAAAAGTGAGTTATAATTATTATTGTTTTTATAGTTGGTGTTATTCAATGAAATGAAAAAAAAAATTGATTCGGCTAGACTCTTTTGTTGAGTTGAAATCCCTATAACTCAACGTATAGAGATTTCTCTCGACACCTCAGGTGGATTCAGGCTCAAACACAAATATTACGCTAGATAATATTCTATGCTAAACCGAATTATGTAATAAGAATTTTGGAACGTACTATCAGTTCATGAAATGAATTAACTATCGACGGCACTAAACTTGCTATTCAAAAAATACTTTTATTGTTACAAACTTGGAAATGAAAAATTACAGAAATACAAAATATATGAAATTATACGTGTTGTTGGTTTGATGAATAGAATCTGACTGACTCTGGATGCGAAGCTTCGAAGATGTGCGCTCCTGTGAGAACTGTCTTGTCAGCATCTGGAACAGGGTGGTGGTACTGCTAGATCAGCGGGATTGTCCTAGGTGGTGAGATAATTCCTCCCCCCGAAGATTCAACTATCATGCGCAGCGGGGTAGTTGAACAGTGGATAGATCGGTTACTTCATTTACAACTTGAAATTGGTTCTCTCCTTGACTTGGCTTCGTATTGGTGCAACATCGAAGTACATTTTTCCTGTACAAGAAGTAAACTATCATTGATATGATCGCTAAGAAAACCACTAAAGTCCATATACTCGGTGATTGGTAAAGTCCGCCTTGGTTGAATGTTATTTCAGGATTGTTATCAATTAGCTGATTTTTCAGGTTTTGGAGTTCTTTCAGGTCAACATCGTCCAATTGAAAGCTCATATTTACACTTCTTGGAGGGTTGCGATCTTGGTTCAATTCGGGAATCAATATTATTTGATTGCTATTGATTACATTTTCTTCATTGATTATTTCGATTTGATTCGCCTTGATTTTGCAGCCTACTGGGATGTCAATTAAATAGGATCCAATTATTCTTTGAACTTCCTCTTGTTCATTACATTGTAGGTAGATTGTCGTTTTATTTGGAAATATCGCTATCCATTGGCTATCCATTGGGTACTATTGGCTTAGTAATCCTCACATCGATTTGTCTACATGTGAAAGTGTCTTCCATCTTCAGGAGTTGCAGCTCAGAGAGATTCCCAGAAATTTCTCTAATCGGCATTTGCAGACATAGAATTGTGGTTCTACTTTGACACAATCGTCGCTTTAAATGTGAAATATTCTTCAGTTAAAATGAATTTTTGAGTATAAGTGCCTTGAACTGACTTTGACTATATGTAGGGATTGAATATAAGTGATAGTAATCGAAAATGTATGGATATGTGATTGGAACATGCAGAAGAACTCATAATGCCCATTTTTGGTATTGAATGCTGATTTTTCGAAGTCTTCCTCACACATTTCAATTTGGCGGAATCCGCTGGCAAGGTCTAAAGTCGAAAAATATTGGCATCTACCTAGTTTATCTAGTAAATCGGTTATATTCGGCAAGGGATACTTATCATCAATTGTTTTCTCATTAAGCTTCCGGTAATCTACAACAACTCGACATTTTTGTTTACCGGAGGCATCCATTTTCTTGGGGACGACCCAAATTGGGGACGACCAAGGTGAACTACTGATTTTTTGATCTAACATTTTTTGAAATTGTGTTTGGACTTCTTTTTTGTGAATGAATGGATATCTGTATGTCTTTGTATAAACGGGTATTTCGTCAGTTGTCTTCATACGATGTTTAGTTTTATTTGTAAAAGTGAGCGGTTCATCCTCATGGTAAAAAATATCAGAAAATTCTAAACTTAATTTTTTTTATCATTGATTTTTCTTCGACATTCAAATGGTCAGTTCTAATATTAGATAAGTCCAGTTTACGTTTGTACGTCTCATCAAAATTGTTGAAGTTAAATTCTTGTATGCATGTTCTATCAAATTTTTCAACGACAATAGGTTCAGAGAAATCTAGTGTAATCTGATCCGTACTGTTATTTAATATAGTTGTTAGTGCTTCTTCGTTTCTCGCGATCGACAAACTCTCTGGAATTTCGCAGTTGTGTATCTTTTGATAAGGAATTATAATTTCACCGTCGCGTACAGATGTTTTTATCTAATTACTTGTTCGTTTCGGGGAAGTATGGTAATGAGGTTCAAATCATTTTTTATTTTATGATAATGCAATTTGATTTGTGAATGAGGTGTTGTCAAAAATCCTTTGCTCAAGTTAACATTTGCTTGAAGTAGTTTCAAGTTATCAATACCTATCAATCCATGAAATGGAAATTTGAATAAATAAAATTTCAGATTTCCAGAAACATTAAATACTTTTGAAATGGGAATGAAAGCACTATGTTTGTGACAATATTTTTGAAATACGGTTGACACTATATGAAAGGATCATTTTGGATTCTATCGGGGTATAGATTATAAGCTAGATTTGGATCAATAAAACATTTAACCGAACCTGTATCGACTAAAAATTTCAAGTTATATTCAGGTAGAATTATATAGGATAATTCAGTAGAATTACTTGAATTTGAAGATATTATCACTGGTTTTACTTTCTATCAATTGAAAATTTTCATCAGGATTATATTCAATATTTTCATACTGGCTCTGATTTTCAACTTCAGAATCTTGTGAATAATATTCGACATCATTCTTTTCTGTATTGAAAAGTTCTTCTGAGATAAAGTTCCTTTGTTGAGGTCTACTAGGAAATGAGGGACCTGGTTGATTTCTGTTGAACTTTTGCCTTGTTGAAACACTCATAGGAGTTTGAGTGGGAAGATTTCGATTGGGATTGGGCTTGAAAACGTTCTGGTTATCAGTAGGTTGTTTGAAAACTTGAGAATTTCAGAAAAATTTTTGTTGTGGAACATTAGTTCTTGGTTGAATATTTATAGGCTGTCATGAGTAATGCGCAAGCGCATCTCATTACAGTATTGGAAAGAACGCAATAAACCAGTCTATGCCAAGTGTCGTTTCAATATAGTTGTCCCCACTATAACATGGCGCAGTCGAATTGGCAGTAGTATAACAATATGTCTGTTGTCAATACAAACGTAAAAATTCCAAGTGAAATGGACTGGAATGGGAACCCAGCAGAAAATTACATATTTTTCAAGCAAAAGTTTGAAATATATTTAGCAGCATCCCGTCAAAAGGAATGCAGTTCTGACTACAAAGGATCCCTGCTTTTGAATACCATTGGGGACAGAGCTGTACGAATATATAATAATTTTCAGTGGCAGGAGGATACGGACAAAGTTGCTTATGAAGAGATAATCAAACAATTTGATTCATATTTCATCCCTCAGAAAAACGATACATATGAACGTTACTTATTTTTTACACGAGATAGAAGTCCAGAAGAAAGTATTGAAGAATACGTTAACATTCTAAGAGGATTGAGTGCATCATGTGGCTTTGGAAACTTAACGGACAGTTTGATCAAAGATCGTCTCATCCTTGCCTTATCGGATATTTCTTTGAAGAACCGACTGATAAGAGAGCCTAACCTGACTTTGTCAAGTGCAGTTTTGATTTGCAAAACATCAGAACAGGCGGACAAACAGCTTCAACAAATCTCAAAAGGGACAAATCCGTTGGAAATTGATGACTTGGGTGAAACAAGAAACAATTCAAGTAAGCAAAAAATGCCGATTCAAAAAAAAAATTGCCGTTACTAAAAACAGATCATTCGTTTCTACACCTGAGCAAGCTACAGAAGCGCACGCATCTACGTCATACCCACGTCACTCTGGTCATCAATATGGCCGTAGCCAAACATCAGCTGTGTTCCAAAACAGTAAACAGAACAAATGCTCAAGATGCGGTTCTACTCATGCTTTTGGAATGTGCCCTGCGAAAGGAGTTAAGTGCAAAGTGTGTGCGAAATTTAATCATTTTGCTAGAATGTGTCAATCGCGAAATTTGAATGCAATTAGTCATGTAGACGAATTCAGTGATGAAAACTCTGATGATTGCTGTAATTCATTTCTAGGAAGTATTGAAATGAATATGTTTTCAATCCACGCTGATTGGTATGAAAATTTATTTTTGAACAATATTATTGAGGTGTCTTTCAAACTTGATACTGGAGCTCAAATCAATGTTTTACCATATAATTATTTCAGAAGGCTTCAAGTAGATTTAATAACAAATAAAACAGAACTAGGAGTTGTTACCACCTATGGAAATGAAACTTTGAATGTATTGGGCATTTGCTACGTTTCATGTAAATACAAAAACCAAAATGAAAATATTAAATTCCATGTTATCAAAACAAATAAAAGTCCCATTCTCGGTTTATCAACTATTGTTAAACTGCAAATGATAAAAAGAAATGACATAAATGAATTAAAAAAGGAAACAGCTTCTAGTATTTTAAGTAAATACAGTGATGTTTTTGAAGGTGTTGGTTCAATAGGAGAGCATCATATAGTAATTAATCCAAATGTTACACCTGTAATTCATCCTTCTAGAAAGGTTCCATTTAAACTACATAAAAGGCTTCAATCAAAATTAGATGAATTAGAAAGAAATGATATTATAGAAAAATGCACTGAACCAACAGATTGGGTCAACTCCATGGTAATAGTTCAAAAACCTAATAAAGAACTAAGAATATGCATTGATCCCAAGCATTTAAACGTTGCCATCAAAAGGGAACATTTTCACATTCCAACTCTAGATGAGATAACCTATAAGTTGAGGGGGGCCAAATATTTTAGTGTTTTGGACTGTAGTAATGGTTTTCACCAGATAAGATTAGATCATGAAAGCTCTAGAATATGCACTTTCAACACACCATTTGGAAGATATTCTTACAAGCGTCTCCCATATGGTTTATGTTCGGCATCAGAAGTTTTTCAAAAAATCTTAAGGCAGTATTTTGATTCTATTGACGGAGTTGACACATACATAGATGATATATTGATTTGGGGAAATAGTTTAGAAATTCATAATCAAAGATTAGAAAATATTTTAAAAATTTGTAGAAAAAACAATATAAAATTGAACAAAAACAAATGTAAAATAGCTACAAACGAAATAAAATACATGGGACATATTTTGTCAGAAGAAGGGATTAAGCCAGATGTCGATAAAATAAAGGCCATTCAATATTATAAAACACCAGAAAACAAAAAAGATTTAGAAATATTCTTAGGAATGATAACGTATTTGGGTAAATTTATCTCTAACTTATCAAAAATAACAGAGCCTTTGAGATGTTTATTGAAAAAAGATGTATGTTTTCAATGGAATTTCGAACAACAGCATTCATTTGACACTTTGAAAAAATATTTAATGAACCCTCCCCTTCTCTCATATTATTCAGTAACTGAACCCATCACTATATGTTGTGATGCCTCTTCAAAGGGGCTGGGTGCGGTCTTGAAACAAAATGGAAGGCCTGTGGCTTATTCATCCAGATCATTGACAGAGTCGCAAATTTCCTGGGCACAAATCGAAAAGGAAATGCTAGCCATATATTTTGCATGCACCAAGTTTCATCAGTATATTTTTGGGCGAGACGATGTTACTGTTAAATCAGATCATAAGCCATTAATCCCACTTTTTTCTAAAAGTATCTTTAAGGCTCCGTCCAGAATTCAAAGTCTTTTATTAAAATTGTCAAAATACAATATCAAAGTTGTTTATGAACCAGGTAAAAATCTCAAAATAGCAGATGCTCTTTCCCGTGCCTATGTTATTGAAAATGACAATTTTTTGAATGATCTAGATCAGCAGATATGTTTTATAGAACGGAACCTTCCTGTAACTGATAAAAAAATTGAGTTAATAAAAAAATGTATAAATGAAGATTCTCATTTACAACTTCTGATAAAAATAATTAAAAATGGCTTCCCAAATGATAAAAATAATTTAGAAAACTCACTCAAGTCATATTGGCCTTTTAGAGATGAACTTAGTTACATAAACGGTTTGATTTTCAAGTGTGACAGAATACTTATTCCTGAATCTCTTAGGAAAGATACTTTAAATAGATTACATTTGGGGCATATAGGTAAAGAAAAAATGAAAATGAGGGCTCGTGAATTGATATTTTGGCCTGGTTTAACAGCTCAAATTAATGATATTTGTGATAATTGTGAAGCATGTAACATTTTCAGAAAAACAAATAGCAGAGAACCCCTAAATAATCATAACATACCTTCCACGCCATGGAACAAGTTAGGAGTAGACATTTTTCTTTTCAATGAGAGTAACTATTTGATTGTTATTGATTACTATTCGAAGTATATTGAAATTGCTTGTTGTAAAAAAAATATCACTAGTCAAAATGTCATCAAACATTTAAAAGAGATATTTTCGAGGCAAGGAATTCCAACTGAATTGTATTCTGATAATGGTCCATGCTTCACATCGCAAGAATTCAAAAATTTTTCAACAGATTGGAATTTCCAACACAATTTTTCAAGTCCTCATCACCAACAATCAAATGGCCTCGTGGAACGAGCCATCAGCTCCGTTAAAAATATATTAAAGAAATGTTTATATGACAATACCGATATCTATTTGGCACTTTTGGAGTTACGTAATACTCCATTACATAATGAGATTGGAAGTCCTTCTCAACTTCTCAATAGTAGGAGAATGCGGGGAGCTCTACCTGTCTTCGAAAATAAATTAAAGCCTAAAATACAAAATAAGGAAAAAATAAAAAACTACTTCACACATAAAAATGAATGTAAAAAATTTTATTTCGACAAAAAATCTAGACATCTTCCACAACTTAGTATTAATCAGCACATTTACATTCAAAATATTAAAGATAAAAAATGGACTCCAGGTATCGTAATGAAAATATATAACGACAGGTCTTATCTAGTAAAAATCTTGAATACAAACACAATTGTGAGGAGAAATAGAATTTACTTAAGAGCTGCGAAGAAAAAATTTAACAACAATGTTTCTAAAATGAAATATGATTATGAGGATTTATTTACAAAAAATCATGATAATGAACCAGTAACACACACTGAAAACACCACCACTCGATATGGAAGAAAAATTAAAAGGCCAGATTATCTAAATATAAATAGTCAAACTGTAAAGACTTATAGTTGAGCATCATGTAAGGAGTGATAGATAGATAATTGATTTTAATCTCGATTATATAATCTTAAGTGAAAGAACAATATATACATTAGTGTCAATGTTATATTTATAGTTATAATATAGTTCGATTCCTTTGTTGTTTCAAATCTAAATTGTATATGTAAAATTTGGCATGAACATTCATGTGAAAACTCTTGTACGTATGAAATTGCAGAATATTATTTGTTCTTAAAATTGTAAAAAATAGGAGATGTCATGAGTAATGCGCAAGCGCATCTCATTACAGTATTGGAAAGAACGCAATAAACCAGTCTATGCCAAGTGTCGTTTCAATATAGTTGTCCCCACTATAACAAATTGTTTTGTGGATGGAACTGATTATTTGAAGATCTATTTTGATTAAACGATTGACGATTTTGGAATTGATCGTTTCTTGTATTAGCATTGAAAGAAGTTCTTGGAAAATGAGACTGATTTGAATTTTGATTAGAATTTGATCTTATTTGGCTACTATTTTGTCTTACAGAAACTCTGTTTGATTGGTTTTGATAATAATTGATATTTTCTTCTTGAATGATGAATTGCAAAGCTTCATTCAAATCAATAGGTCTCATACAACGAATTGTGTTTCCTAAAGGTTCTTTTAATCCAGATAAAAATGTTTTTAAAGCTAATGAATTATATAATTTGCGTTTTAAAACTTTCGAATTTTCGTCTGCTTCATGAGAATCAATATAGCAACAAATCAGATTGAGAATTTGCAAAATTCGATCAAAAAATTGTTGGGGTTTTTCAGCCGGGTATTGTTTCATCATAACCATGTCTCTATTCAAACAGGCTTCATCGCGTTGATCCGCAAAATTCCTATACAGTGTGTCTTTTGAAATATTCCAAGTTGTGACATTTTGAATATTAACTACTAATTTAGCATTTCCTGTTAGTTTACTAATCAACCTATTCAATAGATATGTATTTTGGAAAGAGTTTGGATTTTCGGCATCATAAAAATGAGTAATTAGGCTATCACAAGTGCTCAAATATCTATTAAGTTCATTTGGGTTCCCATCGAATTGTGGAACACAATTTAAATATTTGGGTTTGAAAACATTTGCCATTTCTGAAGAGTTTGAAATATTCAATTCTGGGTTTTGGTTATAAGATGTATTGTCACTATTGATTGGAATTGATTGAGAAATTGAATTAGTTCGATTCGAAAAGGTGTTTACTAAAACTCGATTGCTTTTTGGATTTGGGTTGGAAATAGAATTGTCTGAGTTAGCTAAAGACAATGATTGGAAAATATTTTCAAGCGACATAAAATCAGAGTACTCACAATAAAAGCAAGATTTTGGCCATCGCTTTCTTAACCTCTATAAGGAGTCTGCCCTGGTTCAGCGATTTTGTCTTCACCAAGTGTTTCTTCCTTGCAGAAGGGGACGATGAAGTTTCTCTTCTCGGAAACAGCTTCGGTACGGAGTTTTCTGCAGGTCTTCGATTGACTGGGTTGCCTGAAGTTCTAGGAGCCGCTCTGCTTTCAACACCAACTTGTTCTGTTCACAAATGTTCGATTGCCAATTAATCGTTGAAACGAAAATCACTCGTACGATACGCGTAATTCTGACAATCCTACTGTCGACTGCGCCAATTAACTATCGACGGCACTAAACTTGCTTTTTAAAAAATACTTTTATTGTTACAAACTTGAAAATGAAAAATTACAGAAATACAAAATATATGAAATCGTACGTGTTGTTGGTTTGCTGAATAAAATCTGACTGACTCTGACTGTCTTGTCAGCATCTGGAACAGGGTGGTGGTACTGCTAGATCAGCGGGATTGTCCTAGGTGGTGAGATAATTAATGTCAGTTAATCTATCATGGACACTTTGTGGTTTTATGTTCGATGGAAATTAATGAATTTTATTTGTGTTCAAATGTCCAGTGTTTCTTGGACAAATTATTTATATATGCAAATTTTTTTTTTTTATTCGATATGGAAAGAGGTGAACAGCTGGTTTTTCTTCTGTGTGTGTTCTGTGCAGTGAAAATTGTGTCTCCACTGGATTCTCTGCTCGACTGCTGGAAATTCTCCAAGTATTATTCAAAACTTTTTTCAAGTATTATTTTTTTTAATATAATTATACAATATTTACTAACTTTTCTATTCATTTTGATTTTATTTTGGGAGCAGAAAATTTGGCATGGCTTCTAGTTTCGTCGCCTTGAGAAGAATGTTTTGTTGATGAAAAAGTTGAAAATTTTCTACTTTCCTTTGTTATCGAGCATCAATATCTGTTACTTCAAATTTCTATCTTTGACATCTTAAAAACTATTTCCTCTACAAGTTTGCTACTCATTTCTTAATTCACATACATCTTTCCTCAATATATTTTAAATACATATTCAACTTCACATATTTCTAAACATATACATTTTTCGTTGGAATCATTTCATACCCGTAACTAGGGAAACGATATACAACAATAATTTCCAAACTTTTCGTCATTTCTGAACATTTAGAACAATTTTATGATGTCTCTTTCAATTTTATTCAACATATATCATATTGTTTCTATTTGACATTGATTTACATCCTCTGCCTGTTGTCTGTTTTGTGAAAATTTTTAATTTGTATATACAAATTTTGAATTTCCCGCTTTTTCGATCTTGTTTTCATGTAAAGTATGTAGGCTACTAGACACGTATAAGGTGATCTAGCTATACTTGTTTCTATAAATTTTCTTGAGATGTTGTGAATATCTCCATCCACTGTTGTTATCGAGTCATTTTACGACACTAGTGTGAACTTAACAGCTAAAAGGTAGCAGCCAAAATCTCGAAAACACCCGAGCGCACATAAACTTACGTCGAAAAATTATTACGGAGAAATAAACATCAAAAAGGTGAAAAATGATTAGCTCTATTATTATCGCTGAACGAACACCTCGGGCAACTCTTTCGAATGTGCCTACTAAAAAAGTAGATAAAAATTATAAATAGGGGATGAGTACATTTGTGAGAAATTATCTATCACTGAAAACATGTATTGTTATCAGACGTAGTGGATGAGACCAGCAGTTAGAAGGGCTCTAAAAGTGAAATAATTGAAGAGGGTCACATGGAGACATACCTTTGAAAAGTAATCGAAACTCCTAGAAGAAAAAATCCTGTCAAATGGGGATGAAATTCAAAACTGAATCGAAAGTCATGAACGGAAAAATCCTCTCAGCATAATTTCATGTTAGAAAAATCGATTCTGAAAAAGATATTATACTGTGAGAAGCAAAAGATAAAACCGCCCAGGGATACAAATACAAAAATAATTTGAAACTCATAGAAGAAAAAATCCTATCGAAATAATTTCATATTGGAAAAATCGAATTCAATCATAATAACAATCTGTGAAAATCACAACATGAGGCTGCCCGTCGAAGGGGGTCAAATGGGTTATGAATACAAAAATAAATCGAAATTCATAAAAGGAAGGATCCTGTCACAACAATTTCATGCTGGAAAAATCGAATTATCACAATAACAATCTGTGAGAATCACTACAAGAGACCGCCCGTCGAAAGGGGTCTAATGGGGTTATGAATACAAAAATAAATCGAAACTCATAGAAGGAAAAATCGCGTCACAACAATTTCATGCTGGAAAAATCGAATTCGATCATAATGACGGTCTGTGGAAATCACAAAATGGCACCGCCCGTCGAAGGAGGTTAAATGGGGTTATGAATATAAAAATAAATTGAAATTCATATATGGAAAAATCCTATCACAACAATTCAATGCTGGAAAAATCGCATTCGATCATATTAACAATCTGTGGAAATCATAACATGAGACCGCCCGTCAAAGGGGGTCAAATGGGGTTATGAATTCAAAAATGAATCTATACTCATAAAAGAAAAAATCCTGTCACAACAATTTCATGCTGGAAAAAGCGACTTCAATCATGATAACAATCTGTGGAAATGACAACATGAGACCGCCCGTCAAAGGGGGTCAGATGGGATTATGAATATTAAAATAAATTGAAACTCATAGAAGGAAAAATCCTGTCACAAACATTTCTTGCTGGAAAAATCTAATTCGATCATAATATCAATCTGTGAGAATCATAACATGAGGCCGCCCGTCGAAGGGGGTCAAATGGGGTTATGAATACAGAAATAAATCGAAACTCATAGAAAGAAAATTCCTGTCACAAAAATTTCATGCTGGAAAAATCGAATTTGATCATGATAACAATCTGTGGAAATCATGACATGGGACCGTCCGTCGAAGGGGGTCAAATAGAGTTATGAATACAAAAATAAATCGAAACTCATAGAAGGAAAAATCCTGTCGCAACAATTTCATGCTGGAAAAAGCGACTTCAATCATGATAACAATATGTGGAAATCACAACATGAGACCGCTCGTCAAAGGGGGTCAGATGTGGTTATGAATATTAAAATAAATTGAAACTCCTCATAGAAGGAAAACTTCTGTCACAAACATTTCTTGCTGGAAAAATCTAATTCGATCATGATAACAATCTGTGGAGATCATAGCATGAGGCCGCCCGTCGAAGGGTGTCAGATGGTGTTATGAATATTAAAATAAATTGAAACTCATAGAAGGAAAAATCCTGTCACAAACATTTCTTGCTGGAAAAATCTAATTCGATCATCATAACAATCTGTGGAAATCACAGAAGGGGGTTAAACGGGGTTATGAATACAGAAATAAATCGAAACTCATAGAAAAAAAAATTCTGTCACAAAAATTTAATGATTATCATGAAAACAATCTGTGGAAATCATAACATGGGACCGTCCGTCGAAGGTGGTCAAATGGGGTTATGAATACAAAAATAAATCGAAACTTTTAGAAGGAAAAATCCTGTCACAACAATTTTATGCTGGAAACATCGAATTCGATCATGATGACAATCTGTGAAAATAATAACATGAGACCGCTTGTCGAAGGGGGTCAAATGAGGTTATGAATTCAAAAATAAATCGAAACTCTCAGAAGGAAAAATCCTGTCACAATAATTTCACGTTGAAAAAATTTAATTCGATCATAATGATAATCTGTGAGAATCACAAGACGAGACAGGCCTTCGAAGGGGATGAAATGGGGATATAAATGATATTGTATTGTATTATTACAAGAAAAGAGGTATTTAGGAGAAATGTTTCATGAAAAAATTGTAGAGAAGAAAATTTCAAACAAGTTTCATTCCTAGAATTATTTGTCCATCATGTGAATTGAGTGAGATATGGGCACTTTTTCTTGTCCCAAGAGATACGCGTCCTACCTTATCGCGTTAACCGAACGCAAATTTTATTGGCTTTCTAACAGCGAGCAACTCATAGAAGATAGTTGCGGTGCGTTTGCCTGATAGAGCTTTGTTAGATTATATTTGAATTTATTCTTGTGCACGCTGTTTTTATAGATTGATTATTTTCTGTTGATTATTTTTGTTTCTTTACTCTTTCATTATGAAGAAACGTTACCTTCACGGTGAAAAGGCTTTCGAAGCTATATGAATAGCCTTAAAAGACAAAATTCCTTCATAAAACCTAAATATAGTTGAAAAAGATATTCGACAAGAAATTGCTGATTCTCTAAAAGGAACATCACTTGGCGTTTGTAGTCGAATTCAGAGAATTGTAAATAATAATAAAAATTTCAGAAATTATTTTATGAGGAATTTTATGAATTCTCATGTTTTCACCACGAAAGTTTGTTGTACCTTGAATGAGGATAATTTGAAGAAAAATGCTATTATCAATGAATATTGATCCAGTAGAATTGTGTAGTTCTGAGTGATGTTTCTGTACGCTATACTATGTAAAAAATTTGTATGAAAAGTTCGATAAAAAATAGAGGAGGAATTAATTACATGTGGAAAATATAAGAAAAAAAAATTTCGGATGAACATTGCGGTAATTGTAGTATAATGGACGATAATCAATTTAATGATGTTTCGATTGAATACTGTTCTACTCCAAAGGAAGAACTGAAATATTCAGTAGATTGTACCGTCGAAGAGGAAAATAAGGTACCGACTAGAAAATGCGACATTGTTGAACAGAGTCAGCGTTCAGAAATGGAAAACTCGGGAAGTTCAGAGAATTGTACTGAGGTAATGCCCGGAGCAAAAGCTAAAGATGGAAATCATAAAAACATGTCACCTGATAATTTTGAAATTCCAGAAGAACTATTGAATTTATCCAGTCCCAGGAACAGCTCTGAAATTTTACCCATGAGTTCAATTAATATCATCGGGAAATCGGTTGAAACGGCTTATAAAAGCTGCAATTTTCTAGAAGGAGTATTTGTAGTTGAGGAAAAAATCTGGAAAAAGATATATACCAATGGAAGATTAGATGTAAAATATTATCCATATGTTTTTCGACATCGAATTGCTAAATATGTGAACAATGTTTGCATTATTGCGTTCAAATACATTAAATATCTCAAGAAAAATAACATCATCAACGTATATGGTATTTGTAAACATAATAATTATGGATGTAAAAAATTCATATTGAATATTGTTGATAGAACTGTTCAAGTATTCATCTTCAAATTACAACCATCCATTTCATTTGACCAATCACGTGAAAGGGGTGTAAAGACGATTGATAAAGAAGAGATTATTGAATGAAAAGTCATTCTCTTACAAAAAAAAATCATTTCTGAAAGCTTACGAGAATATTTTGAATAAAGGTAAAAATCTGCAACAAATCAAATCTGATTCAACCTTGAGGAAGATAAGGTCCCAAACAATGGCACATTTGGATCGTGACAAAGACGATCTCTTTGATTTAATATTAATGCAGAATGATCACCCAGAGTATATCAAAGAGATATGTCTCCCGTTCAGCGTAAAAATTCATAGCGTTGAACAGTTGAGTGTTTTGAAAGCCCAGAATAAAAAATCATTCATTTTGATGCCACAGGGGGAGTCGTAAGAAAACCAACATCAAATTCTTAAACGGTTCATTTCTATACAGCGGTAATCAAGATTGAGAAACCTGAAAGAATATATCCCATATTTTCTATGATTTCTTCGACACACGATTCAAATTCTATTTTCAACAGGTACTGGCCAGCATTTTCAGGTGTTATAACAGAATTTTCATTCGCTAATGTACATGCATATTAGTGGAGTTTTTTCCCAACCCCAACACCTCGACAAGTGTTTCGATTACCAAGTTATCATCTTCAAAGAGGAAGATTAAAACTAGAAACTAACGCGAAGCTAACCCTATTTATGCTCTATAGATATCCCATACGGGTAAACCATCCAGGTGTACCAGCCATATAGGTATACCAACCTAAATTGATTTTACAATTTTTCCTTATCTATTATTTTACAATATATGTTCAACTGTTATAGCTGTATATAAAACAATTTTCAGCTATATAAAATTAATTTCACAATATTGCCTATCTAAATTTATTTTTGGAATGTGTCCTTATATAGTAATCAGTAAACCCAACAATATTATTTTAACAAGCTATATAGTATGCTTTTTGGTATAGGTCCGTCATCGTTATTCAACTAGACGGCAACTAGATGCCCATGAGAGTGTAGAAATGAGCAAACACAATAATATTATGAATAACAATGACGGACTTATACTATATAGCTTGTTAAAATAAAATAATGTTGTTGGGTTTACTGATTACTACATGAGGACACATTGCAAAAATAAATTCAGATAAGCAATATTGTGAAATTAATTTTATATAGATGAAAATTGTTTTATATACAGCTATAACAGTTGAACACATATTGTAGAATAATAGAAGGAAAAATTGTAAAATCAATTTAGGTTGGTATACCTATATGGGTAGTACACCTGTATGGGATATCTATATAGCATAAATAGGGTTAGCTTCGCGTTAATTTCTAGTTTTAATATTCCTCTTTGAAGATGATCACTCGGTGATCGAAACACGTGTCGAGGTGTTAAAAGTAACGATTTGGTGTTGGTAAAAAACTCCACTAATATTAGTTACTACACCAAAGGTTCCAAACAGTGCATCATAAATATACATGTAATTTGTAAAGCATTCAACAGATGGTTTTGGAAGAGTATCTACATAAATGCTATGTGTAAATAGAAAAAGGTTTTACCAGTCTGGAAAATCATTGCTTGGTGGGAATCTACATATGCTGTGCTCATTTCATGAAAATGGTTTTCAAGGATGTGAATGAACTACGTATAAATATAGACCAAAGACATATTTTCGAAGATATTATCGCATCTGCCATTTTAATAAAAGAAATTGATGAATTTGACACATTCGTCTTTTGAATTATGAATGCCGCAATGAAAAAACGGAATGTGCTTTTAGGAAACTGACACAACTGGCTACAGAAAAAGTTGAATACGCAATAGAAACATTTCAAGAGACATTAAAAGTCGACGGCTTCAGAGTAAATACTGAATATGCCGAACAAGAAAATAAAAATGAAAGTATTTACAGTTCCACTCCTGTTTATATTAGATTTTTGAGAAAAATCGAAACAATTCTTGTCGAAGAAACCCTAACTATTTGAAGAGAAAAACGTATATTATAATGAAGAATTCTTCAATATAGTTATAGTAGGAGATTTGAGCCGGTTCTAAGCCTCCCCCCACCACTATGACATATTAATTGCTTTTTTTGTTGTTGTTTAGTGAAGTCAAGGCGATGTGACCTTGAAGCGTCTGGTGTATGGATCGTTCAGAATTTTTTTCCGGTTCTGGGCCTCCCCCCACCACTATGACGTATTAATTGCTTTTTTCATTGTTAAATAACATCAAGGCGATGTGACCTTGAAGTGTCCGGTGCAGGGATCGTTCAGGTCACATCAACATTGAAATGACCTCTACATACGTCACATGATGTCGACAAGGTGACTTTGAAGAAGTCTTTTGAGTTCGACGTTGAACGAGCTTTATCTACTTCACACCCTTGAACTATGTCAGAAGGTGATACGGTCAATGTGACTTTGAGATAATAATTTGGATTCAACCTTGAATGACCTTCATTCACTTCCCATATTTTCACGACATTCATTGATTCATGTGATTATTTTGACTATGAAATGACCTCTACATACGTCGCATGATGTCGACAAGGTGACTTTGAAGAAGTCTTTTGAGTTCGACTTTGAACGATCTTTATCTACGTCACACCCTTGAACTATGTCAGAAGGAGATACGGTCAATGTGACTTTGAGATAATGTTTTGGATTTAACCTTGAATGACCTTCATTCACTTCTCATATTTTCACAACCTTCATTGATTCATGTGGTTATTTTCACTTTGAAATGACCTCTACATACGTCACATGATGTCGACAAGGTGACTTGGAAGAAATGTTTTGAATTCGAACTTGAATGACCTTCACCTACGTCACACCCTTGAACTACGTCACACTGAGAGTAGTGTGACGTACCACGACCACAATCGTATCATATAAAAGACGAGTTGTGATCGTGAACGTCGTCATTCAGTACATGAGAGGGCATCGAGACGAATTCCGAAAAAATCGCAGCTGTAGTTTGAATTTCGCTTTTCTTCTGAGAGTGTCGTCTTTCATTAGCATATGGAATTGGATTACGGCTAAAAATATATATTTTTCAGTATATAACTTATCTATATTGATTTTATGAGAAAAATAGTTATGACAAAAGTTGTATGAAATTAAATTCTCAACAATATTGATTCCTATAATTTTTTTTCATAAAATCGATATTTTTAGAGAAAGGGTGGAGGTGAAATTCCGTCATTGTATTATCACGTTTATTTTTGACTTAACGAGAAACTTCGTGACGAACAAAGTTGTATAAAATTGAATTTCCTACAATTTCGATCCCATCAAATTTTTTTCATAGGTTCGATATTTGTATCGATTTGAATCTGAAATAAATAGGGGGTGAAATCTTATAATGGAATTATCTCATTCATTTTCACAAGAAAAATCACAATGATCAAAGTAGTATGAGATGGAATGGAAGATGAGGAATTTTTTTCCACATTGTCTATTTCAAGATTACAAACTGCTTCTTCTAACCTTCCAATAACTACCAAACTAATTTGAATGTTTATCTGTCGTAATCGTCTTCGAATTGAAATTTAGGGAAATAAATGTTGATTATGTCACCATGTCGTCAACTCCCTTCTTGATCCGCTTCTGAAGATCCTTCACACAGTTGCTAATGTGGGCGACTTCCAGCCGGTACTGTTTCGTTGAATCACCCTCAACACGGTACTTCTCATTGACTCCGACGATGTCCTGACTTCCCCTTTCAATGTTGGTTTCCACCTCTGACAGTTCAGCCAGCAAACAACTTGTTCCTGTCGATCCACAAATCGTCGCTTGCGTGTGGCAATCTCTGCCAATCTCTCATCGCTGTCCCTGATCACTAGTAGCTTCGTCTTCCTCTCTCGGCATATTCTGCCGAGTTCGAGCACGTCGTTGACTAAGTTCCAGCTCCTCTGCGGTGTCGGTAAGTCCATCTTGCTACCAGAGGGTGGGACGGAAGTTGTCCGCTGAACAGTTGGCACAGACATCGGTGGCGGAGATAGTATGGATCCGGCTCTTGGTAGATTATGTGGTCTCTAAAGATGTCATGCTGGTGGGCATCTGTGGCTGAGGTACTATGGATCCAGCTTTTGGTAGGTTATGAGTCCCAGTTGTGGTCTCTGAAGATGTCATGGTGGTGGGCATTGGTGGCTGAGGTACTATGGATCCAGCTTTTGGTAGGTTATGCGGTCAGATGTCGTGGTGGTGGTTGGCTCAATGTTTAATGCAGTGGATGGCATCTGCGATGCCGTCGGTGGCTGATTTTTCGTATTGACCGTCTCGGACTCTGAAACGGTGGTATCCAACGAAGAAGGGGCTCGCCAAAGGGTCGAGGTCATCGGCGGCTGCCGATAAGGACGTTACTTTGTAAATGAATGAGAGCGCCGCTTTTTTCTTTTGGATTCGTAATCTACGCATCGAAATATGTAAGTAAACTCAAAAAATTTTTCAAAATCGCCGGGAGCCCTCAAAACGAATATTCAGTTTTTTAGAGTCTCTCATGTGTTCTGAAATTCGTGTTTTATGATATCGTCCAGTTTGACCAACATAGCATTTGTGACAGCTTCCACAGTTCAATTTGTACACTACGTAAGATTGCAGGTCTTGGGGTGTTTCTTATTTGTTTTATTTAAGAAAAAATGCTTTCCAAATGTACTTTCATTTAAGAAGGCTACTTTAAGATGATTGCTAATGACTATCATTCCAAGTTTATCAGATGAATTTTCTATAAATGACATTTTGTGATATTTGGGTTTCACCTCAGTAATTTGGGAAGAGGAACTTCTTTCTGTCATTATTTTTCTAATGAGGGCTTTAGAAAAATTATTTGTACTAGGTAATTCTCAATCAATTTGAGATTTTTGTTATGGAAATCAGAATTGGAAATGGTAATTGCTCTAGATTTCAAATTCCCTATAATATTGATTTTACTGTGGAAGTTATGTTTGGAAAAATATTTCAAAAATCTCTCGTAGGAGATTTGAACCGGTTCTAACCCCCCCCTCCTTTTAAGTATCTGATGCATGATGGTTCATATATGAATGGGTTGTGTGTGTGTGTGTGTGTGTGTGTTTTGCTCAAGAGTCTTTTTGATAAATATGGTTGAACATCTAGAAGAGCTGGATGTTCAAAATCAAAATTGTGTGCATATTCTTTTTCATGTTCAATCAGGGCTGTGGAGTTTTTGCTTATATTCAGTTTCTCAGAGTCTGTCATGCGTTCTGAAACTCGTGTTTCATGATACCGTCCAGTTTGACCAACATAGCATTTGTGACACCTTCCACAGTTCAATTTGTACACTACATTAGATTGCATGTCTTGTGGTATTTTTTTTGTTTGTTAACTTTTTATGCATATATTTTGTAGTTTTGCCATGACCAAATCTGCACAAATGGTTGATATAAAATTACCCATTACCAACTCAAGAAATTTGTTTGTAAATAGTACCATTGTAACAAAAGTAATTGGAGTTTAAACATTCATGTCCTTTTGCGTCGGTGTTCTATCGAAGGTATTGAAATTTTTTTTATTTTATTTTTCAAATGTATCTAATATGTCTAATGTTTTGTCAAAATAGTTATATCAACACGGAGAAACTACTTTTTGGTACGTTATAGAAACGATACTTGTCGTATAAGTTTTTGTGGGAGGTATGTTTATGAAACTACATTATTACAAAGCCCTGAAGAAGAATTTAATTGAATTCGAAACGTTGGCAAGAAAACAATTGTTTCTTTGAGAAAAAATTGATCCTGTTACCCAGCCAACCATTCTTCAGATATATTATCAATGTCTATTATTATAGTCCATTCCAATTATTTTGTGAATTTCTAGCTTGGAGAATGCCTCTTTTCACTGATACCGGCAAATATGAGAAGGGTAAGGTGAATATCCTGCAAGACGTGGTGTTGGTGCAGGGATCAGAGCTACTAGAGAATATCGTGGACTTCCTAACGGAATTCCATGTAGAACTCCCACTCAGCCCCCTTCCTGGAGAACCTGTGATGGTGACAACTCCAAGACCTGGATGTAGCAGAATGGAGGATGTTCGTTCAACCACCCCCTCTTCTGAAACGAGCAGCACCAGCAAAGATGCGGAGGAGGGTTCGAAGAGGGCCAACAAGAGAGAGGCAGCGAACGGTAGCGATAATGAGTTTGCTGTCCCCCAATCGACTAAGAAAAGAGTGTCCGCCGCTAAGTCGAAGCAGGTGGAGCCGAAGGTGAAACCAAAGCAGTCGGAGCTGCAAAAATATATGAAAATATGGGATGAGGCGAATACTTATCGGCAGCCGCCGATGACTTCGACCCTGTGGCGAGCCCCTTCTACGTTGGATACCACCGTTTCAAAGTCCGAGACGGTCAATACGAAAAATCAGCCATCGACGGCATCGCAGATGCCATCCACTGCATTAAACATCGAGCCAACCACCACCACGACATCTGGCCGCATAACCTACCAGAAGCTGGATCCATAGTACCTCAGCCACCAATGCCCACCACCATGACATCTTCAGAGACCACAACTGGGACTCATAACCTACCAAAAGCTGGATCCATAGTACCTCAGCCACAGATGCCCACCAGCATGACATCTTTAGAGACCACAACCGGGCCGCATAACTTACCAAAAGCCGGATCCATAGTACCTCAGCCACCGATGTCTGTGCCAACTGTTCAGCGGACAACTTCCGTCCTACCCTCTGGTAGCAAGATGGACTTACCGACACCGCAGAGGAGCTGGAACTTAGTCAACGACTTGCTCGAACTCGGCAGAATATGCCGAGAGAGGAAGACGAAGCTACTAGTGATCCGGGACAACGATGAGAGATTGGCAGAGATTGCCACACGCAAGCGACGATTTGTGGATCGACAGGAACAACTAGTCGAACGGAAAAGTTGTTTGCTGGCTGAACTGTCAGAGGTGGAAACCAACATTGAAAGGGGAAGTCAGGACATCGTCGGAGTCAATGAGAAGTACCGTGTTGAGGGTGATTCAACGAAACAGTACCGGCTGGAAGTCGCCCACATTAGCAACTGTGTGAAGGATCTTCAGACGCGGATTAAGAAGGGAGTTGACGACATGGTGACATAATCAACATTTATTTCCCTAAATTTCAATTCGAAGACGATGACGACAGATAAACATTCAAATTAGTTTGGTAGATATTGGAAGGTTAGAAGAAGCAGTTTGTAATCTTGGAATAAACAATGTGGAAAAAAATTCCTCCTCTTTCATTCCATTTCATACTACTTTGATCATTGTGATTTTTCTTGTGAAATTGAAAATAAATGAGATAATTCCATTATAAGATTTCACCCCCTACTTATATCAGATTCAAATCGATACAAATATCGAACCTATGAAAAAAAAATTATGGGATCAAAATTGTAGGAAATTCAATTTTATACAACTTTGTTCATCACGAAGTTTCTCGTAAAGTCAAAAATAAACGTGATAATACAATGACGGAATTTCACCTCCACCCTTTCTCTAAAAATATCGATTTTATGAAAAAAAAATTATAGGAATCAAAATTGTTGAGAATTTAATTTCATACAACTTTTGTCATAACTATTTTTCTCATAAAATTCAATATAGATAAGTTATATACTGAAAAATGTATATTTTTAGCCGTGATCCAATTTCAATTTTTTCACAACTCGTCTTTTATATGATACGATTGTGGTCGTGGTACGTCACACTACTCTCAGTGTGACGTAGTTCAAGGGTGTGACGTAGGTGAAGGTCATTCAAGTTCGAATTCAAAACATTTCTTCAAAGTCACCTTGTCGACATCATGTGACGTATGTAGAGGTCATTTCAAAGTCAAAATAACCACATGAATCAATGAAGGTTGTGAAAATATGAGAAGTGAATGAAGGTCATTCAAGGTTAAATCCAAAATATTATCTCGAAGTCACATTGACCGTATCTCCTTCTGACATAGTTGAAGGGTGTGACGTAAATAAAGATCGTTCAAAGTCGAACTCAAAAGACTTCTTCAAAGTCACCTTGTCGACATCATGTGACGTATGTAGAGGTCATTTCAAAGTCAAAATAATCACATGAATCAATGAATGTCGTGAAAATATGGGAAGTGAATGAAGGTCATTCAAGGTTAAATCCAAAACATTATCTCAAAGTCACATTGACCGTATCACCTTCTGACATAGTTCAAGGGTGTGACGTAGATAAAGCTCTTTCAAAGTCGAACTTAAAAGACTTCTTCAAAGTCACCTTGTCGACATCATGTGACGTATGTAGAGGTCATTTCAATGTTGATGTGACCGAGACAGACTAAAAATCTCAAGGTCAACCCCCAAGGTTATGCGACTTTGAACATTGTTCAAAATAGCTGTGAAAATATAAAATGTGAATGAAAGTCATTCAAAGTCAAACCCAAAACACTACCTCAAAGTCGCCTTATCCTTATTACCTTGTGACGTACATTAAGGGTGTGACGTAGATCAAGGTCGATCAGGGTCGAAGCCAACTCGATGCGTCGAACACAGGCGCTCCTTCACCACCACCACCACCAATTCCAACTCGATGTGTTGACAGAAGGCGATACAAGCAAACAGTGGTCGTTGAAACTTCACGGAGTGCAGACGTATACGCTCTCTGTCACGATGGGTACTGTCCAAACTGGTGAAGAAGGACCGCTGATCAGTCGATGGGTCTTCGTCGTATGCAGACGTGTGGTTATTCTGTACAAACAGGTACAGAATACACATGAAGGACAATATCAAACCCTGACTTTACCATGTATGCAATCTAGTTCCCTAATCTCAAAGTTGAATTCCATATTCAATGTCATGTTTCATGAACATAACTGAAGGATGTAAACCCTGTACCGTGCATTCACACACACCAAGCAATTGTAATTACGTCACTATGTCACACACACACACAAAATTTCATATGAAAAAAAAATCTGAACGATCCCTGCACCAGACACTTCAAGGTCACATCGCCTTGATGTTATTTAACAATAAAAAAAGCAATTAATACGTCATAGTGGTGGGGGGAAGCCCAGAACCGGAAAAAAAAAATTCTGAACGATCCATACACCAGACACTTCAAGGTCACATCGCCTTGACTTCACTAAACAACAACAAAAAAAGCAATTAATACGTCATAGTGGTGGGGGGAGGCTTAGAACCGGCTTAGATCTCCTACTAGTTATCACCAAATATTTGTCATTTGGTCCTTTATGGAGTGGATTCTTATTGTTTGATAGAAAATCAGTAAAACAATTGTGGAAAATTATTTTGGGACACTAAAGTATAACAAACTCGAATCTCGAAAAAAAATTAAAGTGCTCGCAATTCATCAGGAAGTTGAGGGAGCACATTTTATCATTGAAAATTGAATGCGATTTTGGAATTGAAAAATACAAGGATTGGGCTCAAGAGAAAGGATCTCGAGAGAGTTGGATGCGCAAATTTAAAAAAAGTTGTACTACTCACTTCGATGCTAGATTTTTAAGAAATCAGACTTAGTCAAAGTAATGAACAGAGTGTATTATTTCCGGAAGATGATCAAGAATTAGCTCAGTGTCTGCTGCCACGGGATGCTGGAGGAAAAAACTTTTTGGGTGAAATGCGATCAATGTGAGCGTTGGGTTATCAATTATGTGATAACTCAGAAGGAGATCGGTCATATTCTTCAATAAATTTTATAGGCAAAATATGTGAGATCAGTAATTCATTGAGTAAAGAAGAGAATATTTCTGAAAATTTGCATGCAAAGTGTGAAAAATTTCTGAGAAACCTATCTTTGTCGGAAGTTCAGATGAAACAACTAGAAAAATGACACGAACTCAGAGATTATGTCCACAATGGTTTGAAGAACGAAAAATACGGTTGACCGCTTCCAATTTCGGTGAAATTTGCAAACTAAGAAATATATTATCATATCCAAATATGATATCAGACATAAAATCTGGAAAACAAATAAATACAGCGGAAACAAAACACGGCATTGAATATGAATAAAAGGCAATTGCTCTTTATATAAAAGAGACCAACTTGACATATCTACCATCTACTCACTATCCATAGACAATATCCCTTCATAGCTGGTTCTCCAGACGGGCTTATTGATACAGATGGTATTCTAGAAGTGAAGTGTCCCTATAATTCGCGAAATGTTGACCCTTATCTCCATAAATTTGAATTTTTTGAAAAATTATTCATCTATAAAGTCTGAGCATAACTACCACTATCAAATTCAAGGTTTTCTGGAAATAACAGATAGATCATTCCCAGAAGTGTGATCATAATCACACTTCTGGGAAATGATGTTTCTAAAGTGAAGGATTTTTATTATTTTCATATGTTACCTCAACTGGTATTGCCGGAAAGGAATTTATCACCCACCGAGAAAAAATGGACTGATCACACTTCTGGGAAATGATGTTTCTAAAGTGAAGGATTTTTATTATTTTCATATGTTACCTCAACTGGTATTGCCGGAAAGGAATTTATCACCCACCGAGAAAAAATGGACTACCACGAAACCAGTTAGTTTCTTGGAAAACGGACTTGTATCCGATATAAATTATTATAAACAACTTAGCGACAATCGTGGCTACATAGTAACATCTATTTCGGAAATTGATTTTTCAATAAATGAGATATTAGTAGAAGACTATTTAACTCTTAACGGAAGAAAATGGCTAATAAATTTCATAGTGAATCATTGTTTGCATATTTTCAATTCGGAACAGAGTTACCAGATAATTTCAGTAGCCAAATCGTCAATAATTTTTGGTGGAGAAGTATTGACAAAAGAATTTGTAGACTCTGTGAATTTTCATAAAAATACAGTTATATTTCCAGTTGCGAATCACCATCACTTCTGTTAGATATTAAGTTATTTAGAACACTGGGTATATTTCAGATTGTAAAAAGTGTTAATATAAAAAGTATGTTTTTTGTATAAGGCATCGTTTCCCGAGCCGCAGTGTGAAATAAAACAGCTTGAGATTGAGTTGGTTGTATTAATATTTTGGCCCTATTCAAATTAATAGTGATCTAAAACATTGGCGACGAGGATTCTTATCGTAACCAAAAAACGCAGTGAACAAAATGCCAGAGACGACAACTACCGAAATAGTGGGACTTTTAGGTTCGCTTAGTACCTTTAATCATGAAAACTCTGACTTTTCGGTTTTCCTCGAAAGATTGAAGCAATTTTTCATTGCTAATAACATTACGGAAGAAAAACGTAAAAAGGCTATTCTCTTGAATACGCTTTCCGAAAAATGTTATATATTAGTTAGGAACTTGTGTGTTCCAAACCTTCCAGAAGATAAACCTTTCGAAGATTTATGCAATTTGTTATCAGAACATTTGGCTCCAGTTAAATCGTTATTTGCTGAACGGCTAAAATTTTACACAGCAAGTCGCGAAACTAGTGAAAGTGTTGCGGACTGGGAAGCTAAAATAAAGAAATTAGCTTCAAATTGTCAGTTTGGTGACGAACTTGGAACAGTTATGAGAGATATCTTTGTTATTGGCATAAATGACTCAAAAATCATGGACCGTTTATTTGAAGAAGACGCTTCAAAATCATCAGTAAATTTAAAACAAATGGTAAAGTTGGCACTATCCAAGGAATCGGCTTTGAAGGAACATACCGTCAGACAGAGTTGGGGAGCTGTAAACATCAAGGCTGAACCGGTAAATTTTCATTGCCAACGCAGTCAAGGGCAACGTTATACCCAGCGATCTGATCCAAGGGTGAAACAGGGTTCATCATCTTACACTGGGGGTAAGCATCATGGAAAGATTCAAGCGGTAAGCAGCTCAAAATTATGTTCAGTGTGCGGTCGGAAAAATCATTTGACAAGTGATTGTACCTATAAAAATTGCATATGCTATAGATGTGGAATAAAGGGTCATTTAGCTCCTGTTTGCAAAGAAATTACTCAACATTTTTTGAGTGTAGCTGAACCAGAAATTGTTTCCGATGATTCACTTTTTAATATTCGCAATTTAGATTCAGATATTGATTTGAAGGGCAATGTGAAACCAACTTTTGTAAATTTATTGGTAGAAAATATTCCGTTGAGATTCGAAGCAGATTCAGGTTTTGCTCACGCAGCAATTTCAGAAAAATTATATGACAAACATTTTCAATGTAAAAAATTGTATAAAAACGACTTAGCTTTTATAGATTATGTAGGTCTTACTTTTGAACCTTTAGGATTTCTAAATTTACATATTACCTATGAAGGAACAAAATTAATTTTGAAAACTTATGTTGTTAAAAATGGGGGTCCTCCACTTATTGGAAGAAACGGTTTGAAAATGTTAAATTTAGGCATAGGCAAAATCAATTATGCATCTAATGCGGAAAATGATTGCATTGTAGAAAGGGCTGTCGAAGAGGTGAATATTTTATGTGAAAAATATAAAAAAGTTTTTGATAGCGGTTTAGGAACTTTCAATAAGATGGAGATTTCTTTGAAAATCAAGGAGGGTACTGTACCAAGGTTTTATAAAGCTCGACCCGTACCTTTAGCCCTGAAATCAAAAATTGAAAAGGAAATTGAAAGATTGGTGGATAATGGTGTTTTAGTACCTACTGAATTTTCGGAGTGGGCTACACCGATAGTTCCAGTGTTAAAATCTAATGGCGAAATTCGAATTTGTGGTGACTTTAAAATTACTTTGAATCCACATCTAGAAATACCACATTATCCATTGCCACGGTTAGAATATTTATTTTCTCAGTTACAGGGGGAAAGAAATTTTCAAAAATTGACCTCTCAGAGGCCTATCAACAAGTTGTTCTAACATCAGAATCCAGAAAACTTGTAACAGTTAGTACTCACAAGGGACTTTTTTCATATACCAGGTTACCCTATGGCATAACATCGGCTCCATCTTTATTCCAAAATATTATGGAACAGATGATTGTCATGCCGGGCGTTGCCTGTTTTTTAGATGATATTCTAATAACCGCGGATAATGATGATTTACATTTAGAAAGGCTTGAAACAGTATTGAGGCGACTTCAGGAGTGTGGTTTGAAGGTGAAAAAAGAGAAATGTAGTTTTTTTCAGAAGTCAGTTAAATATCTAGGCCACATAATTGATAGAAATGGCTTACATACTTCGGAGGATAGAGTTTTGGCAATCAGGCAGGCTCAAATTCCAAAAAGTATAACAGAAGTGAAATCATTTTTAGGAATGGTAAATTTTTATTGTCGATTTATTCCAAACGCTTCTGAAATAATGAGACCTCTGTATAACTTACTAAAAAAACAAACAACTTGGTTTTGGTCTTCGGACTGTCAAAAAAGTTTTGAGAAAACTAAAAATATGTTATTATCTTCATCAGTATTAGCACATTTCGATCCAGAAAAAAAAATTAAATTAACTGTGGACGCATCGCAATATGCATTAGGTGCAACCTTAAGTCATATTATGGACGACAAATCAGAAAAACCTATTGCTTTTGCTTCGCGATTACTCAATAAGGCGGAAATTGGTTATTCCCAGATTGAAAAAGAAGCTCTTGCAATAATATTTGGTGTAAAAAAATTTTTTCAATACCTATACGGACAACATTTCTATTTATTTACTGACCATAAACCATTAATAGCTATTTTTGGTGATAAAAAAGGGTTGCCAGTTTTTGCAGCAAATCGTTTACAAAGATGGGCGCATATTCTTTCAGCGTTCAGATACGATATTAAGTACGTGAAATCTGAAAATAATACGGCTGACTTTTTATCTAGATCACCTTCAAAAAACGAAGGTAAGGAATGTAAAATAAAAACCTTATGTTCAAATCCAAATATTTCATATATGAAATATGTTGAAGAATCGTGTTTACCCATAAATTCCACATTGGTAAAAAAAGAAACGTTCAGAGACTCCGTTTTGAGCAAAATAAGTTTTTATGTTCGGAACGGTTGGCCTGATAGATGTCCAGCAGAAAACATGAAACCGTATTTTTTGCGTAAAAATGAGTTAACGGTAGAACAGGACTGCCTTATGTGGGGATATCGATTAGTAATTCCTCCGAAATTACGACAGTTAATTCTGGGAGAACTACATTCATCACATATGGGTATGGTAAAAATGAAATCTTTGGCGCGCTCATATGTGTGGTGGCCATCGATGGATGGGGAAATTGAAAATACGGCACGAGGGTGTGAATCATGTCAACGCTTCTCAAGTAATCCTCCAAAGGCTTCCCTAACAGTTTGGAATTGGCCGCGAGAACCATGGACGAGATTGCACGCTGATTTTTTTGGACCATTGTTCAACAAAAACTTCTTAGTGGTGGAAGATGCAACTTCGAAGTGGATAGAATGTGTAGAAGTTGGTAATATCACGGCTTCAACAACCATAAAATTTTTCAGGGAACTTTTTTCCAGATTTGGCTTACCACGTGAACTTTGCACTGATAATGCGAAAACGTTCACATCTGAAGAATTTCAGAATTTTTTGTCAGCTAGTGGCATAAAACATTCTACGGGTGCTCCTTATCATCCCGCAACAAATGGTTTGGGAGAAAGTGGGGTAAAGATAATGAAAAATGCTATTTTGAAAGCAAGAGACCAAAATACAAATTCTGACTTGCATCTGATTATAAATCGGTTTTTGTTTCAATATCGAAATACACCTCATACCACAACAGGTGAAAAACCATCAAAATTATTAATAGGTCGTTCTTTACGCTCTAAATTCGATCTATTAATGCCTTCTGTCAAAAATGTTGTGAATAATAAACAAAATTATCAACAATCATATTACAAAAATAAAAGAGACATATTTTTCAATGAAAATGATCACGTATGGGTAAGAGATTTCAGATCTGGTACACCTCCTTGGTGTTCAGGAATAGTCCAGAAGGTTCTTGGCTTGAAAACATACTTGGTTCAAACAAATTGTGGAATGAAATGGAAAAGGCATAAGAACCAAATGAAATCTAGACTGTCAGTTGCAACAAAACCTGAACCTGTTTCAATCATTCCCCGATCTGATTTGAACGAAGGAGAAACTGTTAATAATGTAGATTCTAAGGTAAACAGGAATGGCAGCGAAAACATAGTTAGTGAAAATGTAAGTACATCTGAAACTTATTCCCCTAAGTTATTGAGACGTCGAAGTCAGTTGAAACAACCGGATAGGTTAAGAATGTGATTAGAATTTATAGAAGTTTTCTTTGGGTGACATTATTTTTAGGGAAGAGGTGTTAGATATTAAGTTATTTAGAACACTGGGTATATTTCAGATTGTAAAAAGTGTTAATATAAAAAGTATGTTTTTTGTATAAGGCATCGTTTCCCGAGCCGCAGTGTGAAATAAAACAGCTTGAGATTGAGTTGGTTGTATTAATATTTTGGCCCTATTCAAATTAATAGTGATCTAAAACAACTTCATTTTATTGAAAGTATCTTTTTCCGAAAATTTAATAACTGTCATAGATCCGTTGGAAAAGGAAATATTACTTGGAGAGGAATTTTTAGAACGATTGAAATATTTTCTTGGATTAAAACCACTAGAAAGTCATAATAGGACTTATAATACATTGGTACATGTGATACAAAACGACAGCTTTTATGAAAATTGCCAAGCAAAAGAGTTTATGAGAATATTTCGATGCTTCAGTATTCCGCAATGATCTGAAACTGCTTCTACTGAAAAACAGTAAACACATGCACAATATCTGTCTTTTCTGTGGACAAATAATAATAATAATAATGATAATTCATCTTCATTATTTCCAATATTAGGTAGTTAACAGTTTTTATACAATGAAATTTTTTATTACAGGAAAATAAAAGGCGAAGTTCAGTTTATTTTCATCGCAATAAAAATAACATGTTTTTCCACCTGTTCGTTAGCGACATACAGTTTTCATTCAAGTGTAGAACTTGTCTGAGATATATACATGAGAAATGCCTCTTAACAATTTTTAATATAATTTATTGATTGAAAATCACAGAGAAAACAATAAATGGAATGTGTGAACTGTGTATATTATATTGAATCAAACTTTTTGGAACTGACATTTTTTTGGAAATTATTGGGTCTGTTATTTCACAAATCAAAGAGACAAGACTTCTCTTAAGAACATTTACAAATAATATCTGATCAACTTTCATTTCATTTCAGTATTTGACAACCCTACATCTTTTGCATTCAATAACATGTTTTTATTTTCAGTAGGTTTTTCTCACTCTAAATTTAATTGATAGAATTTTTCTTTTTCTCAAGTCTCTATGTAACCCCCTTCGAAGCCCGGAACAATGTTCTGCTTCTCACAGTATAATACCATTATTGAATTCGATTTTTGTAATGCATATGAAGTTATGGTTAGAAGATTTTTCTTTCTGGGATTTCCAATTCACTATTGAATTTATATCTCCATTTGACCAATTCGAACGACCAATCTCATCTTGTGATTTTCACAGAATTATTGTGACTTCTATGAGTTCCGATTTATTTTTGTATTCATAACCCCATGTGACCCCCTTCAACGGGCGGTATCATGTTATGATTTTCAAAGATTGTTATTACGATCAAATTCGATTTTTCCAGCATGAAATTGTTGTGACAGGATTTTTCCTTCTGAGTTTCAATTAAGTTGTATATTCATAACTCTATTTGACCCCCTTCGACGGGCGGTCTCATGTTGTGATTTTCACAGATTGTTATTATGATCGAATTCGATTTTTTCAGCATGACATTGTTGTGACAGGATTTTTCCTTCTATGAGTTTCGATTTATTTTCCATTCATGACCCCATTTGACCCCCTTCGACGGGCAGTCTCATGTTATGATCGACACAGATTGTTATTATGATTGAATTCGATTTTTCCAGCATGAAATTGTTATGACAGGGTTTTTCTTTCTATGAGTTTCGATTTATTTTCCATTCATGACCCCATTTGACCCCCTTCGACGGGCAGTCTCATGTTATGATTTTCACAGATTGTTATTATGATTGAATTCGATTTTTCCAGCATGAAATTGTGTTGACAAGATTTTTCTTTCTATGAGTTTCGATTTATTTTCCATTCATAACCCCATTTGACCCCTTCGACATGCGCTCTCATGTTATGTTTTTTCCAAATTGTTATTATGATTAAACTCGATTTTTCCAGCATGAAATTGTTGTAACAGGATTTTTCCTTCTTTGAGTTTCGATTTATTTTTGTATTCATAACCCCATTTGACCTCCTTCGACAGGCGGTCACATGTTATGATTTTCACAGATTGTCATTATGATCGAATTTGATTTTTCCAGCATGAAATTGTTGTGACAGGACTTTTTCTTCTGAGTTTCAATTAATTTTCATATTCATAACCCTATTTGACCCACTTCGACGGGCAGTCTCATGTTATGATTTTCACAGATTGTTATTATGATTGAATTCGATTTTTTCAGCATGGAATTGTGTTGACAAGGTTTTTCTTTCTATGAGTTTCGATTTATTTTCCATTCATAACCCCATTTGACCCCCATCGACATGCGCTCTCATGTTATGTTTTTTTCCAAATTGTTATTATGATTGAACTCGATTTTTCCAGCATGAAATTGTTGTAACACGATTTTTCCTTCTATGAGTTTCGATTTATTTTTGTATTCATAACCCCATTTGACCTCCTTCGACAGGCGGTCACATGTTATGATTTTCACAGATAGTTATTATGATCGAATTCGATTTTTTCAGCATGAAATTGTTGTGACAGGATTTTTCTTTCTATGAGTTTTGATTTATTTTTCATTCATAACCTCATTGGACCCCCTTCGACGGGCGGTCCCATGTTATGATTTTCACAGGTTGTTACTATGATAGAATTCGATTTTTCCAGCATGAAATTATTGTGACAGGATTTTTCCTGCCATGAGTTTCGATTTATTTTTGTATTCATAACCTCATTTGACCCTCTTCGACGGGCGGTTTCATGTTTTGATACTCACAGATTGTTATCATGATCGAATTCGATTTTTCCAGCATCAAATTGTTGTGACAGGATTTTTTCTTCTATGAGTTTTGATTTATTTTTCATTCATTACCTCATTTGATTCCATTCGACGGGCGGTCCCATGTTATGATTTTCAAAGGTTGTTACTATGATCGAATTCGATTTTTCCAGCATGGAATTGTTGTGACAGGATTTTCTCTTCAATAAGTTCAATTTATTTTTGTATACATACCCTCATTTGACCCTCTTCGGCGGGCGGTGTCATGTTGTGATTTTCACAGAACATTATTATGATCAAATTCGATTTTTCCAGCATGGAATTGTTGTGACAGGATTTTCTCTTCAATGAGTTTCGATTTATTTTTGTATTCATAACCTCATTTGACCCTCTTCGACGGGCGGTTTCATGTTTTGATTCTCTCAGATCGTTATCATGATCGAATTCGATTTTTCCAGCATCAAATTGTTGTGACAGGATTTTTTCTTCTATGAGTTTTGATTTATTTTCCATTCATAACTTCATTTGCTCCCCTTCGACAGGCGGTCCCATGTTATGATTTTCACAGGTTGTTACTATGATCGAATTCAATTTTTCCAGCATGAAATTGTTGTGACAGGATTTTTCCTTCCATGAGTTTCGATTTATTTTTGTATTCATAACCTCATTTGATCCCCTTCGACGGGCGGTCCCATGTTATGATTTTCACAGGTTGTTACTATGATCGAATTCAATTTTTCCAGCATGGAATTGTTGTGACAGCATTTTTTCTTCTATGAGTTTCGATTTACTTTTTTATTCATAACCCCCTTTGACTCCTTTCGACGAGCGGTCGTATGTTATGATTTCCACAGATTGTTATTATGATCGAATTCGATTTTTCGAGCATGAAATTGTTGTGACAGGATTTTTCCTTATATGAGTTTCGATTTATTTTTCATTCATAACCCCATTTGACCCCCTTCGACAGGCAGTCTCATATTGTGATTTTCACAGGTTGTTACTATGATCGAATTCGATTTTTCCAGCATAAAATAGTTGTGACAGGATTTTACCTACTATGAGTTTCGATTTATTTTAGTATTCATTATCCCATTCGACCTCCTTCGACGAACGGTCCCATGTTATTATTTTCAAAGATTGTCGTTATGATCGAATTCGATTTTTACAGCATGAAATTGTTGTGACAGGATTTTTCCTTTTATGAGTTTCAATTTATGTATTCATAACCCCATTTGACCCCCTCCGACGGCGGTCTCATGTTATGATTTTCATAGATCGTTATTATAATCGAATTATATTTTTCCAGCATGAAATTTTTGTGACAGGATTTTGCCTTCTATGAGTTTCGATTTATTTTTCATTCATAACACCTATTTGACCCCCTTCGACGGGCGGTCTTATGTTATGATTTTGACAGGTTGTTATTATGATTGAATTCGAATTTTTCAATATGAAATTATTTTGACAGGATTTTTCCTTTTATGAGTTTCGAATTATTTTTGTATTTGTATTCCTTGGCGGTTTTATCTCTTGCTCCTCACAGTTCAATATAATTTTCAAAATCGATTCTTCCAACATAAAATTATGCTGAGAGGAATTTTCCTTTTATGACTTTGATTCAGTTTTGAATTTTTCTCCCATTTGACAGGATTTTTTCTTCTAGGAGTTTCGATTACTTCTTAAAAGTATGTCTCCATGTGACCCTCTTCAATTATTTCACCATTAGAGCCCTTCTAACTGCTGGTCCCATCCATTACGTCTGATAACAATACATGTTTTCAGTGATAGATAATTTCTTACAAATGTACTCATCCCCTATTTATAATTTTTTTCAATCTGCTTCTTTAGTTGACATATTCGAAAGAGTTGTCCGAGGTGTTCGTTGAGCGATAATAATAGAGCTTCTAATCATTTTCCACCTTTTATTTCTCCGTAATAATTTTCCAACGTACGTCTATGTGCTTTCGTGTGTTTTCGGGATTTTGGCTGCTACCTTTTAGCTGCTAAGTTCACACCGGTTTTTACGATGAGCAGAAAAAAAACATTCATAAAACAAATAACTAAAAATCAAACCTGGCAACACACGCCATACAAAACAAATATAATTTTTCCCCACCAGAGAACATAAAACTCATAAAACAAGTCAAGAAAGGAATCCGTATGGATATTTGGGAAAACTCAAACATCCATGAATTTAAAAGTCATACCTAATTCACTTATCGAGAAACAAATACAATTCAAAATACAACAAGACCTAACATTCAATATACTACACAATACACATTTCTAAAAACAGTGAACACAGAGATAATCCAACACGAAGGATATCATCTGATGTAACCCAAATACAGGCAAATAGTAAGATTGATTGACTTACCTGGTAAGGAAGATCAATCGAGATTTTTCGAGCTTGTCTTCCGAAAATAATTACACACCCTGTAGTAGTCGTTAATCCACACCTATCGGTACATGTAAAAAATAATAATCGAAATGAATCACCATCACCGCTGTTGCCTCGATTTATCACTTCGTTATTTGTACACTTCAGATAACAATTGGTTTGTGGGTGGGGTGGGTTGTAATTATTTTCGGAAGACAAGCTCGAAAAATCTCGATTGATCTTCCTTACTATTTTTCTTCGCTTGTCTTCCTCAATAATACCACACCCTGTAGATGTTTAAAGACAAGTGATCTGAAAGATATTTTATTCTTATGTTTTTCGGTACAATATACACTTTCAGTAAGTTTATATTCTAATTATTTATCTTTTAACTTTAACAAGGTAATCAACTATTAATACTACAAGAAAAAATGGTAATAAGATACCATCTCATTTACAACTATCTTCTAATATTTTTTCTTAAATATTCAATACACCTCTTGTAAACTCCTCTGAGTTGCGATTTATGGGCCTATTGTAAAACTTGTAAAAAATTTCTGAGGCCTGCGTTCACCCAGCGGCCTTTCGAATAATTTCAATGTTGATACCATTCCTGAAGGCGGCTGATGTGGATGCATGCCTTGTGCTATACCCTGAAAAAATACTAACATCCACTCCGCTTCTTTCCAATACCAATTTTAACCACCTACTGATCGTTTGAGCTGAAGCTCTATGATGTGGTTTTTTATGAGTCAAAATTAAGTATTTTTCGTTTTGGTTACGTACAGATTTTGTTTTATTCAAGTAAAATTGAACAGTTGAAGCAGCACACAATTCTGGACATTCTTGAAAGAAAGGAATAACTAATAATGGTTGTGGTTTATTCTTCCCCGAAGTTTTGATTTTCTCAGAAATTTTTATTTCTATTTTAGGATTCGATACATGTATATTTCCAATTTGAATCATTGACAGAGTCTGAATTCTATATCCAGTGGTTAAAGCTAGAAGCATCGTTAATTTGATTGTGAGTTGATCTAGCGATAATGTTTCAAGAGGGAATAATGTCCGTAGATAATCCAAAACTGGCTGTTTTCCATGTGGTTTGGTATTTTGGTGTAGGAGGTTTTCTATTGTATACACCTTTCAGAAATCTTTTAAAATTTTTTCGTCCTCCAATTTTAACTGAAAGATCAAAACTAAAGCGGATTTATGGATGTTAATAGTCGAGTATGACACGGCAGTATCAAGTAGCTCTGACAAATAATCGATTATTTTTTTTAAATTTGCAGCCAGAATATCTTTCCTACGATTCGATGAAAACTCCCACTACTTTCTGTAAACATTACCATACTGTTTTAATGTACTATCTGTTATTGATTCCATCATGACGGGAATGGCTTTTCGGGGTGTGCCGTTCTTTACCCTACAACCAGGGTAAGTTTCTGGTATAAAGGGTGGGGCTGGCTGAAAGGAGAAATAATTGAATATTTTTCCGGAATAAACGTTAGCGGTTTAGAGAGTAAAAGTTTATTGAACAGGGGAAACCACGGTTGGGAGGGCCACTTCGGTACCACTAATATCCCCATTGCTTTGTCTCTCACAATTTCATCTAAAACTTTAGTAATTAAGCTGAATGGCGGGAAAGCATGAAAAAATTCGTGCTTCCAAGTAATAGCAAAAGCGTCTATGTATTCTGAGTCCGGATCTGGACCCCAGGATACATATCTCTTACACTTTTTGTTGGCTTTTGATGCAAACAAATCTATTGTTGGGGTGCCGAAAACTGAACAAATGGAACTGAATATTTCATCATTCAGGGCATACTCCGTTTCTATGGATTGAGATCTGGATTCTTCATCGGCAAAAGTATTTTCTTTGCACCATAACCATATTTGTCTGGTAATATTATTCAAATTTGCAAATTGTACTCTCCCTTTCTTATTTATGCAAGCTATAGCGGTCTTGTTATCTATTCTCAGAAGAATTTCGCAATTTTCAAGATGTTTCGCAAATGATTTCAGTCCATAAAAGGCTGCGAGCAGTTATAACTGATTTATATGTAGTTTTTGTTCCATTTTCGACCAAAATCCATTTGTTTTGCACCCATTAGCATACGCCCCCCACCCCGTCTTGGAAGCATCTGTAAAAATTTCAAATATGAAATTAGTGGGAGACTTCATCGCTTGATAAGATTTTAGCAAGTTATCCAACCACCACTGTACGTCGTCCCCAATATAAGGGGGAATTCGCATGCGTTTATTGTAATGGCGTAATGATTTCCCCTTAAGAGCTTCGTATTTTGCTCGCTCTAATGTCTTAATGTGAACCCAGCTATATTTTACTGTAGGGCATGCAGCTACTAGTTTACCGATTACTGTAGAGAATTGTCGGATCGTACAGCGAGTGGTATTCCCTTTCAAATTTTGTAACAACTCAACTATCTTTGATTTTTTTTCATCCGGTAATCTCAAAGTCATGTCAATTGAATTGTATAAAAAACCCAAGAAAGTGATTTTTTGAGTAGGAATGAGGTTACTCTTTTCATGGTTGATTATGAAACCCAGTTCAGACAATAGATTGACAGTAAAATATACATGTTTTGAGCATGTATATTCATTTTTACCTATTATAAGTAGGTTGTCTAGGTATATAACTGAAATAATACCATTCTCCCTCAATCTTTGTACGACTGGTTTTAAGAGCTTAGTTTGTTGTAATTGAATCGTAAGTATTTTTTGTAATTTGGGTGTATTGGCACCAGGTAGTACGCATCCTTCATGTCAATCTTAGCAAAAAAGCAAGCTTTTGTTATAAGCTTTGTTGCTGTTCTGTAGTCCTCAAGCTTGAAATGGCGAGCAGTTATAAACTCATTAAGATGTTTTAGATTCAGGATGAATCTATATTTTCCGTTATGTTTCAAATTCAAAAAATAACTAGACACAAACTGGCCACTTTCTGATTGACATTGTGATATAGCACCTTTTTCTACAAGCTCAGCTACAGCCCTTTCGTATTCTTCCTTTTGTGAATAAGGTATAAAGTCCTTCGAAAGGGACTTTTGACAAGGTTGCGAATTGAATGGAATTTTTACACCCCGTGTCCAATCCAGAATAGTTTGATTTTCCGTAATTGTTTTCCATTTATGTGTAAAATATTTCAGACGGCATGCCAATGAGCTTACCCTCAAAATTTCCTGTGGCGGTGAGGTTTGTAATATTCTTGTTTCCTCGACGTTTGGTTGGCGATCCACTTCTTCCTTGTCATAGGAGGAGGGCGCTGGCAGTTTAAAGGATGTTGACGTAACGGTGGTTGTGGATTTCGTTGTGTAGTTTGCCAAGATTGCCTAGAAGAGCTCGGGGTTTCCTGCCGCGTCAGTGGTTTGGTGATCTTGAGATCCTTTGCCACTTTTTTCACCGCCTCGTTAAATTTCATGTTTTCGACAAAATTTCGTCCAACAAGAAATTCATCCCTTTGGGCATTTTCTACAACCTTACGTGTAGTGTAGTTGAGGTAGGGTAAAATCTGGTATTTTCTGCTCTTAGACAGTGCACTATGCATATTACATACTAACTGGCCCACATCTGCTAGTATTGACAGAGTCTCTTTCATTGGGTCTCTATTTTGTTCTGCTAATATCTTGTTCAGTTATCCTCCTGAAGCCGAAAGAGCATGTCCCAATTGTAGTTGCAGATTTTCTAGAAATTGGTCGTGTCTTAGAGCTTTGCTATCCAGGCATGATTGAATTTCTGGGTTCAGTTGTGGTGGTTTCAGAAGTGGGCAGTTTCCAAAGATGGGATATTTTTTCGCGAGTTCTTCTCTTTGTTCTTTTGATAGACCACCCTTCAAAAAAATATCCCAACGTTTTTTTATTTCCTCATGGAGCGATTCTCGTTTCTTCTCATTTTCTTCCGGATTTGACCCGAGAAAAGAGAAAAAATCCTGAATGCCGGTATTGTCCGAAATGTCCTGTGAAACCATGTTATCTTCACAAAGGGCATCCGCCCCTTCTTCAGTTTGGTCCGCCTCTTCGGTTGGGTATGCCTGTTCTTCCACACTAGCATCTGCAATGGAAAATTCCATTGTCATTGCTGTCGCAACAGAATTTCGAACTATAGAGAGATCGATAGTTATTCAGTACTGATCTATGGAGAGATCAAAAATGAAAGATTATGCTAGTTTTGTTTTCTAATTCGAACCAATCCAAAAAGGTGATCGATATAACATGGTACATCCCACCTAACCTTAGTTTATCTCGTTGTTCTTTGTTGGTAGAGCAACAACTCTTCGAAGTGACGACATGAAAGAAATCAAATTATTCTAGTACTCACCCTATAAAGAATTATCCGATTCATCGGAACTGCTTAAGGAAAATTTGTCCTTTAAACGTCGAATTTCCTCCAATAGCTCATCATATTTTCTCTTTTTATGTCTCCTATTAGAGGAACTAGGATTAGCATGTCGATTGGTTTTCATTTCGCGCACAACACACTAGCTGAATCACTTATGCGGAAATTTCCGTATAGCACTTGGTCCGCAGCGAACTTGTTCCGATAGGTACAAATTACGAAGTGATAAATCGAGGCAACAGCGGAGATGGTGATTCATTTCGATTATTCTTTTTTACATGTACCGATAGATGTGGATTTACGACTACTACAGGGTGTGTAATTATTGAGGAAGACAAGCGAAGAAAAATTTACCTGCAGTACCTGCACTAAGGCGTTCCTATCAAGTACTTTTGGTAAATTTTCGTTATGTGGACACCCGGCGATTTTGAAAAAATTTTTGACTGTACTTACGTATTTTGATGCGTAGATTACGAATCCGAAAGAAAAAAGTGGCGCTCCCCCTTATTCAAAAAGTTACGGCCCTTCAAAGTTCAGAAAAGGGCAACTTTTCAGCCTTCTTTTTCACTAAATAAACTATTTAAAAACACAAGCATTTATTCACTAGGTCACCTTTACACCTTATTCCTCCTTCTTTAACACTTTTCACTTCAATAATCAACATTTTTCTTATAAAAAACTTAATTTAAAAACGAATGCTTCTCCTGGTGACATTATTCTATTTTTAGGTTAGTTACTAGTGACATTTCAGAAAAAAGCAGTTGGTATTTGCAGTCGCCTACTATTTCAAATTCGTAATACACCACCAAAAACCAATTTACGATCTAAAGAATGAAGGTAAAAAACATTTGAATTACTTCAGGAATATGGACTGCATCAGTCGTACCAACCATATCATCAACCTTAAAAACGTAAAATACAGTGATATGTAACCAAAAAGAAGCTTCGTACATTTTTTAACATTTTCATAAGAAAAATGTTGATTATTGAAGTGAAAAGTGTTAAAGAAGGACGAATAAGGTGTAAAGGTGACCTAGTGAATAAATGCTTGTGTTTTTCAATAGTTTATTTAGTGAAAAGGAAGGCTGAAAAGTTGCCCTTTTCTGAATTTTGAAAGGCCGTAACTTTTTAAATAAGGGACAGCGCCGCTTTTTTCTTTCGGATTCGTAATCTACGCATCAAAATACGTAAGTACAGTCAAAAATTTTTTCAAAATCGCCGGGTGTCCACATAACGAAAATTTACCGTACTTTTCTTGGTTATTCACATTTTGTTCTCTAACAAGGACCGCCTGCTGACGATACTGACGATGACCAACAGACTGAAACAGATCTCTACTGATGGCTCTTGAATTTAAATTAATACAGGAATGATCAGAATCGTACTATCTATTCTTCTATTGATTTTCATGGAATTATTTTTCAGCAGCTTGACTTCACTAACCTTTCTCGATATCATATCATTTTTTGAAACATGTAGATTCGTTTTCCAATGGCATTCCAGGATAGCTTCCCAAATTTCTGTTACCGCAGTTGTCGGCTGAATGGTCAATTCACCAACATTGACATAAAAACTTGGCAAATTGACTTTGGTGTCATACCAATAGGTGGTTTCACTTATGTCTCGCTTGCGTTCACGCAGTTATCTTTATGCATTTCATTAGTTTGGACCATTGTCTAATATGATATAAAATTATATGAAATCCCTGGAAGAATCTGTAAAAAATATTATCTGGAAAAATAACAATTTTATTAAGCAAAAGAAAACTGAAATCACAATGAAATAAAATACAAGCAACAACCAAAAATAAAAATATTGAACTATTCAAACGAGATGAAAAAATAAAAATTGATAGATCCCAAACCAAGTTACTTCATGATGTTTCTATCGTTAGTATCCACAATCGTTTCCGGGTGATATTTTTTTAATTTTTTTACAGATTCTTTCAGGAATTTCAAATCAATTCATTTCATAATAGATTATGTAAGTCCGAACTGATAAAATGCACAACGAAACATTGTCAAACACCTTCAAACAAAAGTTATCTTCATAACTACTTTTCTTGGTTATTCACATTTTGTCTTCAGTCGAGGACCGCCTGCCCGGTAGTGACGATGACCAACAGGCTCAAACAGCTGTCCACCGGTGGCTCTTGAATTGAAATTCAGTGCAGTTCATCATTGATCAGAAAAGATACTTTTTTGTATATCATTTTGTCAATATCGGTAATACACCAAATTGAATATTTTTAAACATATGTGAATTACATTGTTTTCAGTAACAGTAAAAAGTTCAATAATTGCATGTGGTTGAACGACTCAGAGTGAATTATGATTTGAAAAGGGGAATCAATTGTTTATTTTATCTATGAAATAATATTGTTCATACGTCCATGACGTCAAATAAGTTTGTGTAACGACAATAGAAGCTGAATAAACGAGCCTCGCACATTATAAACATGTTCAGATTATGGATTGTTTCCCATCAAATTTCATCTAGATAATTTTTTTAGATATTTAATGGAATTCGAAAACTTTTAATTGGATGAAAACATAGAAAACGGAACAGTTCCTTGAACTATGTTCAAAGGAATGGTATTTTCATTCATTAATTTATTTTTGTTCAGATTCGCCCTATGAAGGTGAAGTGAATAATTAATTCCCAATTCTTACATGTTCATCCCTTGAAATTTATTGAAAATCTGGAAACATTGAGTGATTTGCACTCGATATCTGATTGATTTCCCGAACTCGCTCAGTCATAGAAATGCGAGAAACAATGAAGAATTTATTCTGTATCCAAAACATTAGGGTCCACACAAAAAAGATATATTTTAAATTTTTTGTTTCAGGTGAAACCGTCTGAAAACTGTAATGAATAATAAAATTTCAAGGGGTGTGGAAAGGTCCGATTTCAAATTCAATCAGATGATTATCTAGGTGGAGTTGATCATCTGATTATGACGTGAGCAGTCAATTGAAAAGATAATGGAACTTATCTACCAAGTCAATGCTTTCGCCTCTGTCTGTCTGCTGGAAATGACCTGAAATATCTTTCCAGTTCTGCATCTATATGTTTCGTCTCTTCCCTGGTAAACATTATTCCTTCCTAGTCTTTCAACTGGTCCAGTATCGTTGCTACATCCCTTTTATCAACACTTACCGCTATCATGACCTTAAGTACATCTTTTTCATAATTTTTCAACTGCCGTTTCATTAGTAAATTTGAAGAGTTATCGAGATTTTTTCTTACATTTCTCATGCACGTTTTTTCGATTTTCAATTCCTTCACAATTATGATATCAACATTTTTTGATCAAGTTATATATAAATGACTAAAAGAGAAATGAAAATTTCTATGTTTTTTATCACTTTCACCACTTTTTTTATAAAAGTGGTAAAAAACATAGAAATTTTCATTTCTCTTTTCATCATGATCTCCTACCACATAGTAACGGCTACATCCATCAATTTATTATAAATGACTACCAAAATACCTAACTATTATAATTATTGCAACATATGCTGTGTCTAGTAACAAAATATTGTTATAGAAGTAATGGATTATTGATGAAATCAAAACACATCAGGCCTACTATGACATGCTCAATGAGTCGCAATTTCGAGAAGGACCATTAGGTTTTTTTATCGCCAGTGTTGGTAACGCATTCCATTCGGACATATTTTAAACCCTCATATACCAATTATCAGCCGAATATCTCATACAGTGCGTTAGTTATATGATGACAAATTCCCAAATTCATGATTTATTGACTGACCTTGTATAACAAACTGTAGACTTCAAACAAAAGGTGAAGTAGCCATTGAAAAATACATGAAATATTCAAATACAAAGTTTCATCTTCGTAACAGATACAGATAGATGTCCCTAGTCAAAAGTTGAAAATGTTTTATCCTTATCGTTTGATTTTTAGGTATAATAAATAGTTCATCAAGGATTGTGATAATACCTCTTTATATATAGTTTTTAAATATTTGTTCCAACCCGGTGACAGATTTTGTCAAAATTCTCGTTATTTCATTTCATACGGCATAATATATTGATATGACTAGATCAATAAGCCATCACGGTTTGTCATAGCAGGCTTTGAAATTAGTTTTATTTTTCGTTGTTATGGAGTACATGTACCGAGACAAAGAGGGAATATAGAGATAGACGGAAACATTTTATAGTATGTTCAAGAAAACCCAAGGCATTGCTCGCGGCAGATTTTACGAGATTCACACGTAAGTATATTTATAATACGTACAAAAAAATAAAGTTATTTGTGTGATGTGTTTTGTGACACAAGTTATGTATATCAACATTGTTAGATTGGCTATAGTGACTGTCGGAACCTACCTGTCATATTGTAAGTCTAGAGAGATGAATTGAGGCAGTTGCTCATCGACATGCGTCTAGAATGTATCTAGTAGTTTCATTCAAAATATAACATGGCGCAGTCTAACAGTCATACGTGGTCAGACATCTTGAAAAAATTAAAATTATGTTATTAATTCTCAGTGAAAGAATATTTTGATCAATTGCTGGGGATATTTTGGGATAATTATGGAATTTAAAGGAGTTCCATCCATGCTGCACTCTGGAAATCTCTCAGAAAACTGGAATTTCTGGAAGTAACGTTTTTTGACGTATTTAAAAGCTACTGAAATTAGCCAAAAAGAAGACTCCACCAAATGTGCTCAGCTTGGTAAACAAGGTATGAGAATTTAAAATATTTCCTCACTCTTAGAAGAAGAAAAAGATAAATTCGATATTTTAACCCTTCGGTGGTGACGTGTTGCCATAGGCCACGAGTGGTGACTTCGGTCTACCACACCGATCAAGTTTCATCGTCTATATAACGTCATAAATTGTATAAAATATAGGATTTTGATGAAGTTAAACTTTTATTGACTTTTTCTTCAAGTAAGTATGAAAAAAACATGAAAGAGTGAATAATTATAAATAACAAAAAGGAACATCCTAAAGCCTACGTATTATAATTGCGATGCACCCATTCGAAGGTTGAACTCAGTCTTTGGCTTCTTCTTGACTGGAACATTCCATACAGAAGATAGTCACGTGTTCCAAACATAGAAATTTATTGCAGTCTTGACAGCGGTATTTGGTCCTTCTGTTCTTCTTTGAACTACAGTTGAAACATCTTCCGAAAATATTTTCCGTGTTGCGATTTGCCTCTGCTACTTCTAATTTACAAATCTGACATATTCGAACTCTAAGAGGTCTTGGTAAATTTTGAGACATTGCACGGATTTTCAAATGTGGTTCAATCAGACACAACGCAAGATTTTCGAGAAATTGGCGTCTAACTACTCTGCTCTGGGGTTTATTTGCACAAAAGATAACTTGCAAATTGATTCCAGATAAATTTAGCAAACTGTAAAAAATTACCATTTGCCATTTTCGAGTAGTTCTTGCAGTGTTATAAGATGCACATAATTTGTCCACTACGTCAACTCCCCCTTTAGTACGATTATAGTCAATAATCATATCTGGTTTTGAATTATTCCCATCGATTTTATCGTCACTGTGGCAAGTGGAGATCAAAAGAACATTTTTCTTTTTTTTTAGTACATAGGAACGAGAGTACAATCTTTTCTAAAACCGAACATACTGGAACCAATTGGACGATTTTTTCCTTAAACAAATTCAGGTGGTATCTCCTTTTTGTTTTTTAGTATAGTTCCAATTGTTGTTAGGTTCCGTTGTATAAGTTTTTCAGCTAGAGGAATACTTGTGAACCAATTATCGGTTGTAATATTCCGACCAGACCCGTGAATTGGTTCACACAACCTATCGACTAAAGAAAATGTCGATGTATTTTGAGAAAATGGACCATCTGGTTGAGTACCAACATATACTTCTAAATTAGAGGTATAGAATGTTTTTGAATCGCAAAGTGCAAAAATTTCAATTCCATATTTATTGGGTTTATTTGGCATGTACTGCCGAAAAGAACAGCGTCACGAAAAGACTCAAGTTTTTCATTAATTGTAACTTCTCGTGACAGATTATAATTTCGTTTACAGTTATCAATAAATTTGTTGATGAAACACCTTATTGGGGTTAATTTGTCAAGAGCTTATCTCTGCTCTTGTTTCTGAATCATCAAATCTGATATAGCGCAAAAGAATACGAAATCGTTGGAGTGACATAGTCAATCGATATATTTCAGCAGAGGTACCATCAGTTTTGAATAAGTCTTCTGTGTTCAAATTATTATTCTTCTCCACTCCACTGAATAAGAGCAGTCGTAAAAGTGCCTCTATCTCTTCTCTGGTGGTAGGTCTTGTATATGTTGCTCGGTTATATTTATATGATACGCTCTCTAAATGAGAATTGGTATTAGTAACTATAATGTTTATCATATCATTGTCAAAAAAATTTCTCCAAATATCTAATGGATCTGTTATTTGTTTCAGAGGGCCCCTCACACACGGTAGTTTCATTCTTAGTATATTCTTAGAGGGAGTTTTCACATTTTGGTTCGGCATGTGCTTGTTGCATTTAGTAACTTTATCTTTACCAATAAGCGTTTGTTCTTGAACTATCTTCCTTTTTTGAGGAGGCTGTTCTCCTTTCTCTTCTGGCTGTTCTTCTTCCTCTTCTTCACTCTGTAGGTCTTGTTCTGTGTCGCTGTTATTCTTCTCTTCTTCCAAACGATCTTCCATATCTTCTTCCTCGTCATCGTACTGCTCTTCAACAATATCCTCAACAGTTAATTCCATAAGGGCCATCAGCCGTTCTTGTTCACGCTCATAATTATCCATTTTCTTCAAATAATTAAAATATATTGAGTTATGAACTATAATTTTCATTATCTTCTATCATACTTACAGAAGTTTGCGAATTAATATATTTTTCTTCAATAACAATTCCTTAACCGCAACAGTGACTTCGGTTTACGACACCGAAACTTGACTTAACCTGCTCATAAATTATTTTGACAACACACCACTTCGTCTTAGTATCTAACGGAACGTAACTGAGAGATACATGGAGGGAATTGTAAATATTATCCCCACTCAAAAGTTATGTAAGGGAATGTGACGCATCGGTATGAGAAACCGTACGTCACCACTAGAAGGTTAATAAAAAAAGTTTAAATAAAACGAATGTCACGTCAAAGACATATATTCTTCACTTGTAAGCAAAAAGAAGGCCAATCTATTGAAGAATATACCACTGAACTGAAGAATTCATTACTCTCTTGTTAATTTTTGACATTAAGAGACAGTCTGGTTAGACATTCTAATATGCGGTTTGTGTTATGAAAAAATGCGCTCAAAACTACTAGAAGATGATGCTAAAATCATCGAAGAAGCCATTCAAGTCTGCTCAAATATAGAAAAGACCCGTAAACATAACCGACAAATTACAAACGGTTTGGACAACGGACAGTCCAATGCAATAGATGTTATTGCAAGTAAAATTATCAAGAAACATAATGCTGGCATTAGTCATCTACAAAGGACCACCAAAGTGAATCAAGGAGTTCAGAAAAACCAAATTCACAGAAGGTAAGGTAGCAGTCAGAGACGGGTACCATTGAAATGCCTGAAGTGTGAAATCTTGACAATTATGATTCTCATAATATTATTCATGATTATGCTCATTCTACAGAAAATCCTTCATTTGTAGGCAGTGTTGAAAATGCAATAAATATTGTTTCAAAAGATTCGTGGATGATGAACTTAGAAATTATTGGAGCGAAAATAGAATTTAAATTGGATACTGGCTCAATGGCAAATATGATTCCTGTAGAAATATTGAAAGGTACGAATTTCAATTTCAAAAAAGTTTTCAAATCAAATGAAAAGCTTTCCTCTTATACACGGGACCATTTACCAGTGATAGAAAAAACCTGTATTACATGTATTCATAATAATGAACAAAAAAATATTGAATTTTATGTAGTAGACATGAATAGACAATTTTTGGACTGCAAACTTGCATTGATTTGAATTTAATCAAAAAAATTGATTCAGTTACTCATAATGAAAACAATCCTTCGAAATATAGGGAGCTAAATGATATTTCAGAGAAAAATAAATCTTGCTTTGAAGGCATAGGTTGCTTGAAAAATCTTCATACTATAAATATGAAAGAAAATGCTCAACCTGATATTCACGCAGCGAGGAAAATCCCATTTGCAATTTTAGACAAATTCAAACAAACTTTAGATGAGCTAGAATCTCAAAAAATAATTGAAAAATAAATCCACAGTACTGATTGGGTAATACCTGTAGTAATAGTCATAAAACCGAATGGGGATCTACGTTTATGCTTAGACACAACCGATTTAAATAAAGTAATGAAAATACATACCTATAAAATTCCAACTTTAGAAGAGTGGATTGTAAACTTCAGTGGAGATCAATATTTTAGTACACTCCATCTAATTCCAAATTCAACTTTACGAAGAAAGTTCCAAAATTTGTACTTTTGCAACGCCTTTTGGACGATATTCATTTTTAAGATCACCTTATGGTCTAATAGATAGTAGTGAGGTTCTCCGTATCTGTAAAGTGGGGAGGGTGAGTGTGAGCCCACAGCACTTAGGCCACATGTGACCCATTGTACATCCTCCCGAGGAGTTGTCCTCCTAGGTTATCATCCATCCTGTCCTTTTCAGGAAGGTGGACAGGTCACTGGAAGACACATCGGCAAGTGTAGGCCAAGACTCGCCGAACACACACTCTCCTCTGACGATAACTCCGGGCACTCGCACAGGATATGCCTGACAGTCTCATCTTCCTGTTCACACATCCTGCATAGAGGTGTGTCCACTAGCCCCATATTATGGAGGTGTTTCCTTAGTTGACAGTGGCCAGTCAGAAATTCCACTACTAGGCGTAGATTTTTCCTGGTCATCGTCAGATATTTTTTCGGCGCTAGCTTCCCAGGGTCGCCCAAGGTGAACCTGGCAAGATTACATCCTTTCATTCCATTTCATCCCTTAAAGGATTGAGCATGGGTGTATTATTTGACTAGTTCCACAATTGTCGAAGTCATCAGGCCGTAGGTGCCACTGGGTCCTGAAATTCTTAGTCCAACCGCTTCCTTGGCTGAAGAGTCGCCAATGCGAATACCTTTACTCCTGTCATGCCTTTCAACCCACCTCAGGATAATGTTATTATCTACCGAGGCTTTGGCTGAATCTTGGTGACACTCTAGTACTAGCCCAGAGGTTATACGTTGTCAGTTCAAGGCTGATAGGGCTTGTCTGATGTCAGTGCAGATTGTTATGTTTCTGCCAGAAATTCCTTTCTTGGTTATTTCTTTTGTGAGATTGAGACACCAGCCAGTTCTGTTTGGACCACGCTGGTATTTCTTCCCATTCCCCACTCAATTCTTAGGCTTAGTGATCTGGAGTACACTTCACACCCTGATCCTTCTTTGGTTTTTGAACCGTCCATATAAATTCGTATTGCATTTGTATCATCTGGCTTTATGTTCTGCTTAATTTGTATTTTGTAGGGTTTATTAAACACAAACCTGGGTTCAATTGCATCGCTTGTTGCCTGCAGCAGAGGTTGCGCAGTAAGCGCTTCCCGCCATAGGCCCAGCCTCAATTGATCCATTCCTACTTTGAGGTTTACACCAGCCGTGCGCAATCATACTATGGCCATTAACGCAACCTCCTCAACGTACAGATCCAGAGGGTTCAGACTCGTGATTGATTCCATTGCCGCGGTTGTTGTTGTTCTCATGGCTGCTGTGATGTTTAAACAAGCCAGTCGCTGTATTTGATATAATTTTCAGATGGCCGTTGCTTAAAGAACTTTCGATCCCCATGCAATGGCTCCATACATTAACATTGGTCTTATTATTGTAGTGTAGATCCAGGTGACCACACGGGGTGAAAGACCCCATGCGCGTCCCACTGTCCTCCGACATTGCTCATGAGCCACGTATGCTCTTTTTGGTCTACTTTGTAGATGAGAGTTCCATGTTAGCTTCCTATTGAGGTAGTGAAGTTTTTCAACAAAGAATGGCAGAAATATTTCAAAATGTAGATGGTGTTGAAATATACATAGATGATCTCATAGAAAGGGGTTAAACTATTGAGCAGGGCCCCCGCTACCATATGTGCAAAGTGTGCAATGCACACGGGCGCCATCCTTTAGGGGCGCCAAAATCTAGGGTCAAAAATTGGAATAATTTTCAAAAAAAAACAAAAATTAATTTAAAAAAAAAGTTGAGAAATTAAATAGGATTAGGTATACACACGAAATTTTATTGGTATATCATCCAGTTACTGCCGATTCCTATGTTGCGAGAACATGTCAGGCGGTGATTTTTCCTGTTTAGACATGAACAATGCCCGGAGCGCTATGAAAGAGATGATGCATCGCCAGAGGCGTTTTTAAACCGGTTAGTTCACTGGACCGTGCAACAAGTGCATAAAAATAAGTAATCCTATTAATTATTACATTTAAAGTTATTTTTATTTTGTCAAGTGTTGTGTTGTATAATATTTTGTTTACTACTTTTTTTCTAAAAAATCAAATGCTGAATACCTGCTGACTCCAATTTCAACGGTTTGATTTTTTATAAATTGGTAAGTGGTCCCTACTTTAATTTATACTATCAACATTAACCCTGTATAGGATACTGGTTATCATTATTTTTTGTTTACCCAAATATCTTTCTATTAATTGAAATGTCATGTACAGGGTCTTCAACTATATTTACGTGCTTCCTAGAGCCTTCATTATGTCAGATAGAAAAAAATGTTTTGAGCAGAAGTTGTAGGTTTTTTTTCCTATATTATCTCTTAAAGTTATGAGATAAAAACAAAATCGCATCGAAAATGAAAAAAATATAGGCAGCATCCACATTAATGAAACACCCTATATATCATGCGCTAAAATAAAAGCCCTTTTTTCTCTGATTTGAAAAATATATATGTTGATATCATTTGGGCATTTGGGTGACCTGTTTTTAAATTTTTAAGTTATATTAGCTTAAATAAATTGCAGAGAAAGCCATGGAAACAATTAGAAGAAATATAATTTATTTTCAATAGTCCAAATAGCAAACAAATATAAGCATGAAACATTTTTTTCTGACATAATAAAGGCTCTAGGAAACACATAAATATAGTCAAAAAGTCAAAGACCCTGTACGAGTTTAAAAAAATAATTGGTTTTTTATTAATGACTCGCTTAGTTTTTATGCTATCGATCTTTTCAAAAAACCATTTCGTAGGTTTTTTAAGGGCTATAAGATCAAATTAGTTCAATACTTTTTCTGCCTTTATTTTTGAAAGGGTTTAAGTGAATGGACTCAAACAAATTGCTTTTTACTTAAGTACGTTGAATTTTTTTTCAATACCTGATGATACTGACCTCTTAAGTATTTTACAATATACAGTGTGGTACCTTTAACTGGAATAAATTCAGTAGAATTGTAGCAGAATGTTTCTTGCAAAATTCCTGAGACAGGTCGATTTTGTTTTCAAGAGAGATACATTTCTACATTCTAATGAACCAAATTACATGCATCCCTTACATATAGGGTAGCTACCCCCTAATTTTTTTTAAATAGCAATAAGGGTTGATTTGTATTAAATTTTGAAGACATATTATTCCTCTAAACAGCAGTGCTCGATTTTTAAAATTCCGTCGATTAGTTTCCGAGATACTATCAATTTAATAATTTGCATAAAAAATTAGCATTTTCCAAATTATCCTCATGTCTTATGAAAAATGCGCAGCTTTGAAGAAAATGTTTAAACAGGTCGATTTTGCCTTCAAAGGAGAAACATTTCAACAATGTAATAAATCAAATTACGTACACTCCTAAGCAGGGTAGCTGCAGGGTAGCTGCAATGTAATAAATCAAATTACGTACACTCCTAAGCAGCTACCTTAGGTAGGTGATATTCAAAGATTTCTAGGACTCGTAAATTATCTCGGTAAATTTATCTCTGGTTTGTCAGAAAAAACTTCAACTCTTTTAATGATCTAAAAGACATAGTTAGTGAAAGTCCATGTTTAAAATTTTTTGACTTGAAAAAACACTCAACAATCTCAGTAGATGCCTCCAAAAATGAAATGGCAGCAGTCTTATTATTACAGGATAACATGCCTTGCGCTCATGCATCCAAAGCCTTCACGGAAACACAAAACAGGTACAGTCAATTTGAAAAAGAACTCTTAGCTTGTTTGTTTGGAGCACAGATATATCATGAATATGTTTTTGGGAAACACTTCACTATAGAAACCGATCATCGTCCACTAATTCATATTATAAAAAACCGTTAAAATCTTGTCCTCCTAGATTACAAAGAATATCATTACAACTAAAAAATATGATTTTTCAAATCATATTTGAAAGACAGCTGGCCTAACAACATGAAACATTTAACTGAAACACAAAAATTCTATCATAGATTCAAACATGATATATCTGAAGTGAATGGTTCGGTATATAAGGGACACAAATTCATAGTTTGTCACGGCTTTTATTTATCGTTGACTGATTAAGTCAATTTATAAACGATTCCTCGTTGTTCCACAACTTGGCGTGAGTGTGGCTACTAGGGATTAGAGAGAGAGCATAGCTCCCAGGGTAAGCCGCCAGCTTTTAAACAGTGAAGAAAGGCGTGGGTAAGATGGCGGGTAGAGCGCCACCCGCTTTATCAACCCTGTAGCTTATATAGCATACAAAACTAAAACGAGAAATTTACTCTAATCGGTAACCAATTGAATCAAACTCAAATCCAGTTGAAATATTTATAATTCCTTTTCCTAACATCTACACCTTTCTCAGTTGGTTCCAAACTTGTTAACAACTCCTTTGATTTATCTGTCAGTTTATAAATTTTATAAACCGTTATTATAGGACTCCCCCTACAATACTGGCAAGAAGTCTTGGGCTCCTGAGGCCACAAAGTGTCAAATATGAGAAGATATTACTTTTCTAATTGTGAACAATACCAAAATGTTCATAAGATATAAATTATATTACATCTATAGCACAAGTGCTAGGTACACAACTGAACCCAGGTTCCCCAAGGAAGAAAGGAGGATGTCGCTTCAATACTTGAGACGTTGCTGTTTTGAAGTTATACTTTACCTCAGATATAGCTATATCACCAGCTTACAGTAGGTTGAGGGGATGAATTCATCTACATAGGCATAAAAGCATATACCCTACACTAATAGTTTTTTTTTCCTTTTTGGGCAGATTTGAAGAACATAAATCTTTGTTGAGATAATAAATCAAGCATCAAAAATCTAGTCACTGATACGTTATTTGTCCCTATCTTGATAGCTAAGCTTATCTGTGTGTGTATCTCCCTCGAGGTGGCTTGAAGAACAAGAACGGTCTTAGAGTTCCAAACTTAGGTCTGTAGTGTTCTGTCGGTACAACAATTGTGATCGGCTCAACAGCGGGTAACTACTAACTACTACTACTACTGTATTAGGCATTCATGACAGGATGTCTAGTCTTACAGCAATACTAACACGAGGTATGAAATGGTATCCAGATAAAAGAAGGCATTTGGTGTCGTGTGGCTTATAGGTTTACTTTTGCCTCAAGAAGCCAATATTCAAATCAGTAAGACTCTGTTCTCCATGAGAAATTGAATCCAACAAGTGAGTTGAATGTTTTACCAGCATCCAAATGCCAAGAATAAAACAATTTCCTATTCTTATAAAAGATGATCTTACTTGATTGATCCGAAAAATCGAGAAGTTTGGACATAAATTCCAAAATTAGCAGATGGCTACCAAAAGTACCACAAAAAATTTTGAATCCCCGTGGCAAGACATTCATGGAACCAAAGTCATCAATTCACCGTTTCCTCAGAGCACAGAATCCTTAGGTGATTCGAATATGTGTTCGAATATAACTAATGCGTTCGAATATATCTTTGTATAGTTGTTCATCAGTGAATGGGAACTAAACGAATGACGAGATATTAAAATATCCCAAAACCTTCATGGAAGTATTCATTTCAGGTTCAAATAGTCGTCGACCTCAGAACAGAATAAATGACGAAATGAAACCGTAACAAGTTCCAAATGAATGTAGGTGAAAAATATTGGAAAAATTATATTATAGCCATGTGGGCATCAACAACACCATAGCCAAAGCAAATTTATCATTCTACTGGCCAGGAGTGAATAAACATATACAAGACATGGTGTAATCATGCCACATTTGTCATATAAATGCAAACTTTCAAAGATCAGAACCACTCGTATCTCATGAAATAGTAGAATTGCCATTTCACAAAGTAGGTTGTGACATATTTCACTTACTGAATGAATAATATATGTACTCGTGATTGACTACTATTCAAAATATGTAGAAATTGCAAATTTAAATAAGAATATTTCTAGTAATGATGTAATTTCAAAATTAAAAACAATTTTTGCTCGATTTGGAATCCCAGAAATTGTTTGATTCAGGACCAGAATTCTCCTCTCATGAATTTAAATCATTCTCCGAGAAGTGGGAATTGCAGCATGTTATGAATAGAATGTACAATACACATTGTATATAACCTTTAAAACAAGTCATAACTAGGCAATAGACAATGATCAATAGTATAATTATTTTCAGATAGATGTATAATGTGCATAAATGTAATATTACTGACACTGATTAGATGTAAATAATATAGAAGAATCTGCAACTGCATTGAATTTTAGAGATAGATATAAAACGTACATATCATTTTCTTATCGAATAGTCGAAACATGCTGTCATGAAAGATTTAATTTTAGGATATCAATCATATCTCAACGAGGGGGATGTGATGTGTTTTGTAATACATCACATTTGTGACATATCAACATTGTTAGATTGGCTACAGTGACTGTCGTAAACTACCTGTCATAATGCAAGTCCAAAGAGACGAATAAAGGCAGTTGCTGATCGACATGCAACTAGAATGTATGTATATAAGTATAAATAACATAACAAAATATAACAATCTGCTTCAAACCGAAAATCATGAACACATTAGAGAGAGGCGATAAAGAACGAAGGTTGGAATTCTGTTCATTCTGCCAAGGTGAATCCACACTGGATGATAATTGCAAAAAGACAATATTCACAAAAAATCAATCTGGGTACGAAAATTCAAAATCTGTATTATAGTTCCAGATTTTTTTGAAAAAAACACTAAACGGTGAAGAATTTTATAATTTTGTGACGACGGAATTCTTGGATCTAATGGAAGAACTAAACATTCAAAAATTCATAAATGTTATATTTCAGCTAGACGATGCCGATGCCTCCATTCACAATGTGATTGCTGTACGGCAATCACATTGGATTGGATTGAAAGGAACAGCATTTTCATTCGTTCGCCATCTCGATCACCATCCTGACCCAATTAGATTTTCCCTGTGTGGATATTTGAAAGAAGGTGTTTATAGAAATTGTCCACGAAATTTGAACGAATTGAAGGAGAAGATGAGGCAAAAGTGACGATGAATTTGAGACGACGTTTTAATAAACATATAGAGCTCAGAAATTGAGAAAACCGTTCCATTCATCTCTGAATTCATTCCTGTTGTTGGTAATTTTTTCTTCAATTATAAACACGTTTTCAACTTTTGATTTTAATCGAAGTATATACAACTCTTTGAAACGATCACAACCTATGTAACTTCGTAGCTGAGTATGCAAAGTATTATTTCAATGAATACAGGGTCAGTCAAAAAATCATGGATTTGGAAATTTGTTATCACATAACTTACACCTTGTATGAGATATTGGGCTGAAACAAAATCTAGATGTTCGAAATATGCTATAAAAAATTCCTAATGGCCCTTTTCGAAATTTCGATTCATTTTGCAGGCCATAGTGAATCTTGAAAATTAGAATATTTCATTTAAGTCAACATATTTGTAAATTATTTTTCAGTTGGGTATTTCAGTCAATATCTGCGGGCTATGGAAACACTATTTTTGGTTATTCAAGCTTTCGGAAATATATTTTTTTCCTTTATCAAGAATATCTACAAAATAAAGATCATGTGAATATTATACAGTAATAGATATGTTACAAAAACTCACCAAAGTCAGTATAAAATATAAAAAAGGCATATAAATCCAAACATGAAAACGAAAAGTCAAAGTACTGCACCAGAGAAAATGTGATTATTATAATATTTACACATACAGTGAGATTCAAATGTAAGTGTGAGTGAAAAATTATTAGTAATATGGTATTAAAATCATTTGTTCAATTTTATTTATCAAAAGTTGAAATATAATTGTAAATTTGACATGAATTTTATATTTCTGATTTTTTGTTTGAATTATCATTATGTTTACTTATGTGAATCATTTCTAGAAAAAGCCTTTTGAATTCATTATTTTCAACTGTTAAAATTTTAGTATTTTGATAATCCATAACATGATCTGAAAAAATAACATGTTCAGCTAGTCCACAGGAACATTTGTTTAGTCTGCAGTCACTTTTATGTGAAGTGATTCTTTCAGATAGATTACGACTAGTCTCACCGATGTAAATTGAATTACAAGAAGAACATGGAATTTTGCCGAGAGGGGTTTTGATTTTAGAATATAGGGTTGAAATTGTTTTATAAATCTTGGTAGAAATTCTAATACTTTTTATGTCACGAAATATATTCAGATCATGTTATGGATTATCAAAATACTAAAATTTTAACAGTTGAAAATAATAACTTTAGAAGGCTTTTTCTAGAAATGGTTCACATAAGTAAACATAATAATAATTCAAACAAAAAATCAGAAATATAAAATTTAATTCAAATTTACAATAATATTTTAACTTTTGATAAATGAAATTGAACAAATAATTTCAATATCTTATTACTAATAATTTTTCACTTATACTTACATTTGAATCTCACTGTATGTGTAAATATCATAATAATCACATTTTCTCTGGTGCTGTAACAAAATTTCCAACGTCAAATTTTGCATTTGACTTTTCGTTTTTATATTTGGATTTATATGCCTCCAGCAGATATATATATATATATATATATATATATATATATATATATATATATATATATATATATATATATATATATCTGCTGGAGAATAATTCTTTATTCGCAGACATAATGAAAATGTGTCCACATTTTGCTATTGGCACTTGATGTGGGCTCTCAGAATATATCCATGAATCTTTTATACAGGGTGTCATCTCACTTGGGCCACCCACATCTTTGAATTTTTGAATGCGGACCTGTATTTTTTGTTATAGTTTTTGGATCGTAGATATTCACTTCCTACTGAGAAATTAAATTATATTTTATAATTCGGGAGTTTTTGTTAATATTCGATTATAATTGTATGAATTATTCCCTTTCAATTTACGGCTCTGGAAATTGGTTGACTTGAGTTGAATAAAAACACACTAGCAACTTTCACGTCTCTCTATGTGCCGTAAAGTTTTTCGAGAGTTTTTTTTTCGTTTTAAGGTACCTATTCATATTTTTTCCATTGCTCTGAGCGTTTTCTACAATGAACTTCGAATAACAAAACCATTTATGATTATCTGAAATATATCTACAACAAAAATATATTATATGTGTTTTGATGAGCTGAAAAAAAATGGTAGCAATAATAACATCCAAAACGAACACTACAATTATAATGAAAATTGAAATGAAATAAGTAATTTGAATACACAAAAAAATTAATTGTGCAATAACTGTTCGAATTGAAGTCCTTCCATTTCGAGACAAATAGTGGGATAATAAGATGGTCTGCAAGATCACCAGATCTTACTATTTTGGACTATTTTCTATGGGGGACATTGAAAAATACAATTTACGCTGACAGAGAGATAGAAATTGTGGAAGACTCGAGATTGAGGATTCTGAATGATTTCGCAACAATGCAGCAAGTAAGTGTATTAAGGGCAATAAATAATATGAAAAACAGAGTTTTAAAATGTTTCAAAATGGAAGGACCTCAATTCGAACATTTATTGCGCCAATAACTTTTTTGGGTACCTATATAAATTACTTCATTTCAATTTTCCTTACAATTATAGTGTTCGGATGTTATACTTGCTATCATTTCTTTTTCTACTTATTGAAACACATATAATATATTTTGATGTAGATATGTTTCAAATAATCATAAAAGGTTTTCTTATTTGAAGTTCATTGTAGAAAACGCTCAGAGCAATGGAAAAAATATGAATAGGTACCTGAAAATGATGAAAAACTCTCGAAAAACTCTACGATACATAGGGAGACGTGAAAGTTACTATTACGTTTTTACTCAACTCAGTCAACCAATTTTCAGAGCCGTAATTTAAAAGGGAATTATTCACACAATTATAATCGAATATTACCGAAACATCCCGAAATATAAAATTGAATTTAATCTCTCAGTATGGAGTGAACGTCTACAATTCAAAAACTACAACAAAAATACAGGTCCGTATTCAAAAATACAGAGATGGGGGTGGCCCAAGTCAGATGACACCCTGTATAGAAGATTCATGGATATATTCTGAGAGCTCACATCAAGTGCCAATAGCAAAATGTAGACAGATTTTCAATATGTCTGCGAATAAAAAAGATATAGGCAAAAAAATAATTTGGGATTTCTTGGTCTCCAGAACCTATATATTCGATTTCTTCACATCATTAAATATGTCTCTGAAATACACAACTTTGCACAATTTCACATATATATATATATATATATATACATATATATATATATATATATATATATATATATATATATATATATATATATATATATATATATATATATATATATATATATATATAGGAGTGCCTAGAAGATGACAGTACTACCAACTGTCGAAAGCGCTCGCAGATAATTGATAGCTTTGAACTAAACCGGCTGGATTTTTTAAATAATTTGCTTTCCTCAAATGTTTCATTTCCAACCAATATAAGGATCCTTTTAGCAACACTTAATGAAAAAACATAATTCGACATAATTCTAACATTCATAACTGTATCTGAAATAATGATATAAAACGTAGTAAATTTCGAAATTTCTGAGGCAAAATAAACTCCGGTTTTCAAACCCTCCCAAAGGGGGGTTATTGAAAAAAATAGCAGAAAATTTGAAGTTTCCAATGGATAATCTAACGCAGTCCAAAGCAAATACAGTTTTTTTGTCCACTGCATATGAATATTAAGTTCTGACACTGCAGTTCGGTCCAATTCAATCTTTCAGTCGGCAAAAACAAACAATATCAAATAAAATATATTAGTGAGTTTATGACTATTCACAGACTGACTCATCCCTTGCAAAATTTTTGGAAATGATGACATTTCTCAAATGAATGTGATATATACAAAAATCTGAAGTCAAAGCCAAAGTTACTTTGAAATGTAAACTGCAATTCTACTGGTGCATTGTTTCAGAACATTAGGAATGAAAAATAGCATTTCATACCCATTGCACCATTGAAATTCCATTAACTCACTTCTCAACTCAGATTATACACAATATCTCTGAAATGGATTTATCGTTGATGTTGAGGTCGTCTCTTTACGAACATCATTATTCAAGTTAAAACCATGCGAGGTAAGAATTGATGGAATTTTTTAACTGAGATTTTTTTGTTATCAGACTGTCAACCTGAGTGGTAATATTTCCATATTCATGACATGAATCTAGGAAATCTAGAATTTTTTAAAATTGTTTCATATCCATTAGGAAATTATCAAAAGATCTTATTTCGGTTCCAATAAGATTACGCATTGCCGATTTTCCAGTAACTCTTTCCAATTGAAACGCTCATTTTGTCAACCACATTGTCAACAACAGAAGTTAATTGAAACTCCATCAATCATCATGAAGGGTTTTTCAATTTCAATATCGAGAATCGTGATATTCATAGTATTATTTCAATACCCATACAAACCAATCACTTTCGCAATGAAAGTTTTTCAAATAGATGATTTGATTTTGAGTCACAGAGATAGGTACTTTGGTCAAAACTAATTGTTGACTGAAACTTTGACTCTCATTCTGACCTCGTTCTGAATTCTCTTTTGATGAACGAAAAGAGTAATGTAGAATTTTATCTAGGTGAAAAAATTTATTGGGCTAGTTGGCTGTGATCCAATGAAACCTAAAGTACCAAACGTTTCATCTGCCACTGCGGCAGACATTATCAGTGGCATGTGCGTTTCCATCGCCAGTTTTATGTAACCCTTTTATTTTTCTATTATCAATATTCCATGGGAATATACATATAATGTATCGAACGATGCACCTCAATTGATAACATTGTTTCTATACGTGTAATCATAACCTCTTGAGTGGCAGTATCAGTAAGTTTAACTTGTTTTAGGTTCTCTTCGAAAAACTTCTGTATTTCATCTTCTCAAAGAATTTAATAAATTGATGTATGTAGCCGTTACTACGTGGTAGGAGATCATAATGAAAAGAGAAATGAAAATTTCTATGTTTTTTACCACTTTTATTTGTAACTATCGTTACTGCAGTTTCGTCCTGTATGGACATTCTCAAACTTATACAATAAACAGAAAATTTCAAAGAATTCATGTTCAAATCAGAATACAATCTCTAATTGGTAAGTGAACAGTTTTTGAAATTCATATGTCATTCTAGTAATGGCATCCGTTCTTGATTATGAGTAAGAGTATATGATCGAAGTCATCGATAAAGTGAATAAAACAAAGTTATTACTCAATAACGGCAAGACCGATTTTCGTGACATTTTGATTTTTGATCAAAATCAAAATTGAAGAAAATATGACGTTCTGTTTAGACGGTGAAAACACTCGTCATGGTATGGTATCACAATTTGTCACGTTCGTGAGAGTGCGCGCATGAATATTTGTCATTAATATTCATTGACATAATACAGAAAGAAAATCTAATCATTCACAATGAAGCCGTAATGCAATCAGACCACAAAATATTGGCCATCATTCCACTGTAGGTGAAGAAGTAAACATGTTTACCATATTTGTAGTATTCATCTATGTTATATATTCCAATACAATGGGTCTTTTATAACCCTATTGCGCATTATGTTTAAAGGTCACCCTGAAACTAGTGCGTCTTAATTAAAAGCGCGGATTCATTTCCTGTGTTTCACAGATGCTAAATCATCACTTGGAAACTTATAAATTCAATTCTTCGAGACTCGCCCGCATTACTAGTACGGTCCCTGACTAACGTCACATCTCCTAGAGTCCTAGCGCGATTCAACACGGTTCTAGTACGGTCACTTGCTATCGTAATATTAACTAGTTTCCTGGTGAACCTAACCAGTATAGGTTGAGAAAGCAAACAAAGAAACAAACAACGAAACAATGAAGAAGTAACAAGTAACAAATAAAAAGTGTTTTTGAAAAGTCTTCGAGCAAAGCTACGATACAACAATTGGCGCAGTCGGTAGGATGACTCAACGTTGCTGAAATCTCATCAACGACGGTTTCCAACCCTTAAGTCATCGAAGAATCCCTCTCTCTGACGGTTCCCACAAGAACTGGACTCCTGGTTTGCAGAGCAAGGATTTCATCTTCTCTACACCCAGAAACCACAACAACCCATCCTGATCCTTAGAAGACGGTCTCTCTGACGGTTTCTACAGAACTGGACTCCTGGCTTACAGAGTAGGATTTCATCTTCTTCGCCCAAGTCCACAACGAAATGAATATTGTATTATTAGGGTAAGTCGTCATCTCGATTTTCCTTTTATTTCAAATTTCATTTGAATATTTATTTATGTACATGATGTGATCTGTTCTGTTCCTGATATCCCTTGAACATTTAATATCTATCCACCAATTGAATATAATTTCTGGATATAATTATATAATTTTTCAAAACCATCTGAAAACAATTTTGAGAATACAATTCCAAAAATTTACATAAAATCGCTAACGACGTTGAACCATACAAACTAGTTGAAATTTTCTCCATTGTACCTGAATATGATGGAAATCCAATTTTTCTTTCAACTTTCATTAGAGCATGTTCAACGGCACATCGAATTTCAGTAGACGATCAAAAAGTTTTCGTCACTCGTCACTCTGCATATAAAAAACAAATTAAGAGGTAAAAAGCTTCTGAAGTAGTAAACTCCAGAAACCCAGAAACATGGCCTGAAATTCAAGACTTATTAGAGACACATTTTGGAGATACCCGTGATCTCAATTCTCTAATTCAAGACTTGCAACGCATGAGACAGATGCCAAACGAAAATTCCTTGACATTTGTTTCACGACTTCAAACACACGTAGCGAAACTCTATTCTGCAATTATTAAACAAAATCTAACACCGGCACAGAAAAATGCACAAACCGAACTAATTGACTCGCAATGAGTCTAAATACACTTCTTACTGGTTTAGAGCCCAAGTTAGGTCAAATTATAAGAGCTAGTAACCCTGGTAATATTCTAACAGCTTCCGAAAGAATTAAAAGAGAATTACAATTAAGTTATTTTGAAAATCAAAAATTCTCAAAACCTCCCCAATATAAACAAAATTTGCAACGAAACCCTCCACCACTAAAACCAAATTTTCAACAAAAGACTTAGTTCAAATCCACAAAGAATAAATTACCCACAAGCTCAGCATTATTCTAACAATTATAATATGCCAAGACAAAACTTCGCGAGACCTCAATTAAATCAGAGTTCAAATTATCAGCGATATTCTTATCCGCAGCAACAACAGTACTCTGCTAATTCTTATCAGAATAGACAACAGCAGCAAACTAACCCACATACGACTCAACAAAATAAATCTAATAATCAACAAAGACCTTCTGTTATTCAGCAGAATCCTCAAAGAGCACACGTAATAAACTTCGATCATCAACCCGAATACTATTACACTGATAGTACAGTGAATGATGAATACTTTTCGGAAAATTACGAAAATGCGTGTTTCAATGACCAAAACCCCTACTATGACGAAATGAATGAATATAATACTGATTATATTCAAGACCCGTACCAAAATAACGACCCTAATCATTATTACCCTCAAGAAAACGTTCAAAATGAAAATTTTCCTACAACTATCGATACCAAACCCCCAGATATACCTGTAGAAACTCCAACTCAAATCTTGTCGATCCAAAAATCGAACAGAGCAAAATTAGAACAACTTTTCATTTAAATCAACCTCTAATGTCGATGGACAATAGAAATGTCTATTACATTAAAGACATCACAAAAAAAATCAAAATATCAATAGACAGCGGTGCAGGAATTTCTATTTTCAAACCTCACACTGTAGAAAATTATAAAAATAAATGCAAAGAAAACGTAACAATTCAAGGAATCACTGATCAAAAAATTCACATAGACGAATCAATACTCGTTCCTTTTAAAACTGATGATCCATACAAAGTTTTTATTTATAATCTTGATATACAATTTGATGGACTTTTAGGTTCAGACTTTCTAGAATATTACGATTGTATACTAGACAAAAAATCGAAAACTCATAACAAATTTCAAAACCGTACCACTTTTTAAAATAGGTGATGAACAAGAAAATCGAAACGAGATTCGAATTGAAATCCCAAATGAAAACTTAAAACAACCTAACATGAGACAAATTTCAAAAATTACCAACATCATTGAGACTGAACCTCGAACAGAAAAAATAATAAAACTGAATTCGACCTTAGAAAATTGCGAAACTATACTGGTAGCTCAAGTAATTGAAAAAGTACGTCTTTCGAACGCATTAGTAAAAATTAATGAAAAAGGAGAATTTCTAACTTCCATAATAAATCCAAAGGCAATTTCAAAAACTGTGAATTTTGAAAATATTCAACTTGAAAAAATTGAATCAGCTCAAAACTTTCAAATAAATTTCCTTGATGAAACCATACAACCAAATTTGGATAGAGTTCATGAAATAAAAAATCAATTGAGATTAGAACATTTAAATGACGAAGATAGAGAAAAAATTACTGAACTATGCTTAAATTTTTCTGACATTTTCTACCTTGATGGAGACAAATTGACATTTACAAATAAAATTAAACACAGCATAGATACGGGCAATGCAAAACCAATTTTCACAAAATCGTATAGGTATCCACAAATACACAAACAAGAAGTCAAAAATCAAATTAATAAAATGTTACAACAAGGAATTATAAGACCTTCATTATCTCCCTGGTCTTCCCCTGTTTGGGTAGTCCCAAAAAAAATCGACGCCTCGTGAAAATAAAATTGGCGAATCGTTATCGATTACAGGAAACTAAATGAAGTCACGATTAATGATAAATATCCACTTCCGAACATATCTGACATATTAGATCAACTCGGTGAATGCACATGTTTAACGACTTTAGGTTTAGCTTCTGGTTTTCACCAAATTGAAATACGAGAAAGTGACATTGAAAAAACAGATTTTTTGGTTGAAAACCGGCATTACGAATACCTTAGAATGCCGTTTGGAATGAAAAATAGTCCAAGTGTTTTTTGTAGACTCCTAGATAACATTCTACTAGGTTTAAAAGGTGAACGATGCTTAGTATACATGGACGATATCATAGTATACTCCGCAACAGTAGACGAACACATAGAAAGACTTTCAGACATCTTCAAACGATTAAGAAAAGCTAACCTGAAATTACAACCTGACAAATGTGAATTCTTACGCACAAAAGTTGCATATTTAGGACACATAATAACGAAAGACGGTGTACAACCAAACGCAGACAAAGTCAAAGCTAAACAAAATTTCCCACAACCCACAAACGTAAAAGAAATAAAATCATTTTTAGGATTAACCGGATATTACCGACGTTTTATCCCAAATTATGCCAAAATTTCAAAGCCATTAACAAAATTGCTTCCAAAAGATATTCCTTTTAATTTTGACACCGAATGTAAAAAATCATTCGAGGAACTAAAAGAAAAACTAATGAATTCCCCAATACTAAGATAGCCTGATTTTAATGATGAATTTTTATTAACAACTGACGCAAGCTCATTCGCAATTGGTGCTATTCTTTCCCAAGGACCAATAGGTAAAGATCTTCCTATTGCTTACGCTTCAAGAACATTATGCCCAGCAGAAACAAAGTATTCAACCATAGAGCGAGAATTACTTGCTATAGTATGATCCGTCAAACATTTTCGACCCTACTTGTATGGAAGAAAATTTAAATTGATTACCGATCATAGACCTCTTACATGGCTATTTTCAATTAAAGATCCTGGCAGCAGACTAGCTCGCTGGAGATTGAAATTAGAGGAATACGATTACGAAATCGTTTATAAACCTGGAAGAATAAATAAAAATGCGGATGCTCTTTCAAGAATAAAAATCAATCATCTTAAAGAATGCTCAAAATTTCATTCAATACTAATGGCAAGCACAGATAACGAATTTCCAGACACTGAAACTGAAATTTCACCCGAAACTATAAACGAAGAATTCGAACGATTTACTTCATTACTCGAAACAAAATCCCTAATTGATTATTCAAAATTTGAAACTACTAACGACCAATTACTAGATGAAAAACATAAAAATATTGTAACTATCCTACAACAAAATAAAACTATTGAACTTCATGAAAAAATATTAGAAGATTTGATAGACGATGAAGAAGTATAATTTAGCTATAATAAAATGCTCATAGTTACCAGCAGAACAATAAAAGATAGGAAATATTTTATAATATTAATTCCTTTTGAAAACAATGATGCTTTAGCACAAATGTTTGTAACCTTATATAAAAGTCAAAATGAATTCAAACCCAACGAAACGTATCATCTTGAGAACAATTTAGAACTTCCAATTCGAAAAATGTTATCATACATTCTTGCTGAAAATGAAAATACCAAATTTATGATTTGTCAAAATGTAGTAACCACCCCAAGTCAAGCTGAAATTCCAATTATATTAGATCAATACCATAACGGAAAAACGAACTTACATCGCGGAATAAACGAAACGATCAGACGCATAAAAAATAAATATAATTGGACAGGATTATCAAAAGACGTTGAAAACTATATAAAAAATTGTGAATTATGTCAAAGAACTGAAATTTGTAGAAGAAATCTGAGTAATCCCTTCGTAATTACTGAAGCACCTAAAGCACCCTTCGAACGAATCAATATTGACATTCTCGAAGTCCCAACGAGAAATTACGCCCTTACAATTAATGACGAATTGACAAAATTTGTTCAAATATATCCAATCCCAGATAAAACATCACAAATGATTGTAAATACACTATCGTTATTTTTTCAACACTACGGTACCCCTTTAAGAATACATTGTGACTCTGGTAAAGAATTTACTTCAGCCTTAATGAAAGATTTATGCAATCTTTATGACATTAAATTGACACATTCAAGCATAGACCATCCACAATCGAATGGATCTATAGAACGATTCCATGTTACCCTTATGGAAATCATCAGAATACACATGTCAAACCACCCTGACGAACACCCCTTTAATGTACTGCCATACGCGGTAATTATGTACAACAACTCAAAGAATCGAACCCATGGATTCACTCCGTACGAGTTAATCTTTGGACATACCTCTGGTAGACCCCCGGATACTCTCTATAACGAAAAGTCCCTTATTACAAAATACGTAAGAGACTCAAATAATAGAATATCTTATTATTATAAAATTGCGAGAAAACGAATGCAAGAAACCAAACAAAAGGCTAAAGAACGCTTTGACGAACGGATCTCGAAAAATCAATACGAATATAAAATCGGATATCTAGTATATATAAAGGAATCTCAAATAGGAAATAAACTACAAGATAAATTTAAAGGACCCTTCAAAATAGAAGAAATGTTCCAAAATTCAGCTATTGTGGTAAATGAGGAAACTAAACAAAAACCACAATATAATTTTGATAAAATGAAACCCTATACTACAATAGAATAATCTGGAATAATCTGTTTCAGATTATCCCTGCTTTTTCGGATAATAGCAACCCAATACACGATCAAGCCAATCAACAATACCTTAGGAATATACTACCATGAAGATTCGGATATGGTTATATCCAACGCGAATTGGAAATTACTGGTAGACAAGAATACGAGCGTTTTACACCAAACTTACGAAAATAATAATAGAATTTTAGAATCTCTTTTAACCATTTTTCCTAAAAATATAGAAACAATCCAAACTCGAGCATTTTTCGCTGAAGTCAAAACACATATCAGTCTTTTGACACAACTTTCAAAATCTATTCAAGAAAAATTTCAAGAAATCTCTCTTGATTCTAAACGTTACAAACGAGGAATCATAGACGGTATAGGAACAATATTCAAAGCCATTACAGGAAACTTAGACGCTTCCGATGGTGAATATTATACAAACTGTATAAATAAAATAAATAACGACGAACATGAACTTGAAAATCTGATGAAAAATCAAATTTCCGTGACAACATCTGTAATAAAAAAATTTTAATAATACCATTAGGAAACTTCAGATAGATGAAGAAACTTTCAACAGAGATATTCAAGTAATACAGACTATACTTCAAGATTATGCAGACGAATTTTCCTTAATCACAATAAAATTAAAATTTTTGGAATTAGCTGATCAACTCATGATAAGCTATAACTATATTGAAGAGAACTTAGATGATATCTTGAACGCTATCACTTTTGCAAGATTAGGAATAATCCATTCTTCAATAATAACACCTGAACAACTAGTAAATTCACTGTAAGAAATCTCCCAAAGCTTACAAAGACCTTTACTAGCGAAAACCTCAAAAATTGACCAATATTTAGAAATCATTGAGCTAGAAGCTTTTCAAACTCAGCAAAATTTAATATTCATTTTGAAAATACCATTAATTGACTCACAAATATTCACTATGTATAACCTGTTCCCTATCTCTGGGAACTGATTTACATCACGTCCTTTCTGTAAACTCAAAATATATCGCGAAAGATGATGACAGCTTACTATAAGCTATTGTACCAGATCCAAAACTATGTAAAACATTATTACCTAAGCTATTGCTATGTTCCAAATTATATGTATATCCAATTGATGAATACGCTCCATGTGAAGCGAAAGTATTCAGAAATTCTAAAGTCATTCCTGACAATTGTCAAAGTCTTATAATATATACACAAGGGTATAACATTCAACAACTTGAAGATAACATATGGCTAATCATTGTTGCAGAACCATTGTACATTACAATCAATTGTGAAAATAAAAACACAGTTACAGAAGTAATCTACCGAAACTGTATTTTTGAGCTGAAAACTTCATGCAATGCATTTATAGGCATAACTAAAGTCCAAGCTATATCAAAATATACTAAAGATTCTACCTATGTCGAAGCAGATCCACATTCGATTAGCATTCCTTATGAATGTTGTGCAGATTTACCAGCTAAGTTGAAGTTGCCTGATTTAAAACCTTTAAAGCTAAGTAACTTGAACATAGACGATTTGGAAATTGCAAAACACAAGCTTGACCAAAATTCTAAAGTACTTGATGATCTTATTAATGAACCCTTTGTGAATAAACATGTTTCCTGGTTCACTTACTTTACCATTACCATTGTTGTAATAATTACAATTGTGTTGTGCTGTTACCGATGCAAAAGACGAGCAGTTTGGCCATACAATCTGGAGACTCTCCACCCTCAGACCGAAGCAGAAACAAGTCTTTACGAAGAATTTTACGTATTTTACCCAGAAGACGACCCAATATCAGAGAATACTCCGATGAGGATGATCAAGACACCCCATTAAGAGACTTTTCACCATAACTGTGGAAACATTTATATTCGTATATACCGACATGTAACCATTTATCATAACCATATTGCTTTTGATGTTTAATTATATTATTTTATTTAACGGAGGTGCATTGAACAAATCAAGTAATTTTGGAAAACCATTGTTGAATTTTCTAAAAGTCAATGCAACTTCGCATCAACTTTTTTCTACGGAAGGGAGTTGTTATATATTCCAATACAATGGGTCTTTTATAACCCTATTGCGCATTATGTATAAAGGTCACCCTGAAACTAGTGCGTCTTAATTAAAAGCGCGGATTCATTTCCTGTGTTTCACAGATGCTAAATCATCACTTGGAAACATATAAATTCAATTCTTCAAGACTCGCCCGCATTACTAGTGCGGTCCCTGACTAACGTCACATCTCCTTGAGTCCTGGCGCGATTCAACACGGTTCTAGTACGGTCACTTGCTATCGTAATATCGACTAGTTTCCTGGTGAACCTAACCAGTATAGGTTAAGAAAGCAAACAAAGAAACAAACAACGAAACAATAAAGAAGTAACAAGTAACAAATGAAAAGTGTTTTTAAAAAGTCTTCGAGCAAAGCTACGGTACATCTATGAAATATATTTCACAAAATGTTTGTATCACTTTACTGGTTTTTTACACAAAATCTTCGTAAGTACAAATTGACCTGTCAACAGTGGCCTCACTGATAAGACCTAACGTCGTGCTTCGCAATCACAATAAGGTTTTCCACATAATTTATATAAATATATATTCTCTATTTTAGACAAAAATGTGTGAACTCTATCGTTCAAAACAAATGAGAAAAAGGAATGAAAAATCTAGGTAATAGAAATACGGACGTTCAAGTACAAACTGTGAAAATTCTTAAATACAGAGTTGTTAGCTGTATGAAATCTAGCAACTGACTGATATAAATGGATATTACTGTTGTTCTATGCCAACACCAAACCGTTATTTTCAACACGTCGGTACGTGCTTCACTATACCAAAGGTTCCAAGCAGTGCATCACAAATATATAAATGGATTTGAGTCTTTAGGTCAATTTAGTAACATCAGCATAAAATGGCGTCTGCGATGCTGAATAAGCCCATAAACTATAATTGTCCAAGCAATGTTCTTATTGATTTTTCTTGAAGTACAGGGCGATTTTTTATGAACCCCTTTCTGATTTCATGCAGTTCATCCAAGCTTACGTTGTTCAGGTGAAGGCACAAGTTGAACTTCTCTTTTGGAATTTCTTATATATCTAAATCGTGAAACAGGATTGGTTGGGTTTGGGTATTAATCTACTGATTGATGATAACTTCTTGATTTATCGATATCTGGCAAGTATTCAGGAAGTCGACTAGATATGAACCTTTGACATTGATCGCTTCTTCTTGCTGGTGACATTTCTGTCTAATCGTTTCTCCGACAGGTTAGAGTCCAATCCATTGGTTTGACTTTTCTAATCGTTTGAATATTGAATGTTACTGGAGTTTTTTCCCAACACCAAATCGTTATTTTTTCACCTCGACACGTGTTTCGATCACCAAGTGATCATCTTCAGGAGGAAGATAAAACTCTTGAAGATGATCACTTGGTGATCGAATCACGTGTCGAGGTGTAAAAATAACGATTTGGTGTTGGGAAAAAACTCCAGTAATATTTATTACTACACCAAAGGTTTCAAACAGTACATCATAAGTACGTTTGAATATTGATTGATTCATTTCCAGTCGCATCTTTTGTGATCTGGCATGGTCCTCAGAGCTCATAGTTGGATTTCACAGAGATTTTCGGCTCCAATTTCCAATAGCTCGACCGGGTCACAGATGTAGATAGTGGATCACAGATATTGGAAGTACTTTCACACAACGGTAGCTCATAAACTTCGTTTCTCAACAGGTACTTATTTTCTGGATTCATTGCCTTGAAATGACTCTTATTTGGTATAGGGATTGAGTAGAGATTGTGGAGATTCAGTTCTATGAGGTGTGTTATAGGTATGCGAAGGATGTATCTAATTTTGTTATTCAGTAGGTCACAATCTACCTTTATACATTTTTCAATCACCCTAATATTCTCAAGCCAGTTTTCAACAGATTCATTTGCTTAAATAATATTTTTGAATTTATCGATCAGAGAGAAAATTTTGCCTCATCATGTTCGATGACAATTTAATTTCGTTTCGCTTCAATTCTTGAATAAGTGTTTCATAGCGTTCGTCATCAGTTGCATCTAAATTGCCACAAATTGCTTTAAAAATCGATCCAAACCCATTGATTATTTCTCTTAGAGTTCTCATCGGGTGGGAAATATTTTCTATCAGCTTTCTATTAGCCATACATTTCGTCTAAGTGGACGTTTAACATCATCCGTGTGCAGATTTGCGTGTTTTGCAGTGGATATCACTTTTCTGTGATTCTCAGTCTTTTTAACCCTGCGTCCGACATGTGGACTTCTGTAACATTTGTTGACACGTGGGGTGTGTGAGACCCCAATATGATTTTTCTGTTAAAATTACCATTTTTTTAAATTTTAACATTGTTGTTATGAGAATTCTCTACTGTAATATCTCTGTTTGCAATAAAATAATTTTCGATTTACCAAAACGAGCAATAGTTAACTTTTTCAAAAACTTTTCACAGACTTGGTAATAATAATTATTCGTATCATATCATTCATCATCCATCATAAGCCGAATGATTCCGTTAGCATAAAAAATGTGTGCTCTGGATTCAACGAAGTCGACGAAAGCCGTTTAACCAGTGGAAAACTCATAGAAGTGCTTGAAAAGAGTATGGTTGGCAGGCGAGAGTTCAGGGGCATATGGTAGGTGAGGCAGAACTTCGACGCTCAACTCGTTTGATTTTCAAGCGGTGATTTGTGAAAAGTGTAGACGAGCGTTGACGTGAAGCAGGATTGAACCTCATTTGTTGACCAGTACCAGCTGCTCCTGATGCAATTATCAGTAAACACCGTTGATTTCCTCACAGTGGGACTCTGCTGTAATGGCTTGGCCCACTTGCAAAAAGTTATAATTAATCGCACTAGTCGCTGACCACCATACATTTACCATTTTTTTGCTGGGTTTTTGCCTTCAGAAAGTAACTGGATAGCTTATCAATGTCCAACCACTAAACCCAATAGTGTGTCAATCTGAGAAATATATGTTCCCTTTCAAAAACTTCTTGATAACAATACTATTAGGGAGTCTGGTTGTGTCTGCGTAAACCCAGTTCTGCAAGTGAAAATGAATCAGACCAATTTGAATCATTCAGAGCAGCATGGTTATTATGCTGGCATTAGTCTAGGTGAGCAGAAAGTAATAACTGGAATTTTCCCAAATGCTTTGAAGGTATTTTATTTCAGGATATTTCAGAATGTGCATCAGAAGTTGTATCGAAATTTTTGCACTCACTACACGGATACTTCAGAAGGATGCAGCATTTCTATGATCTGACGATCAGAAAGTGGCTTTCAAAGACGATGGAACTAACATCCAGGCCAATATTGTCTTAGTTCCTATTTTGCATGTCAAACGGCACAAGTTCTCTGAGTTTCGATGCAATGTTGCTGCAGCAGAAAGACGAAAAGTCGAAAGTTATTACTGTAAACAAACCAGTCCTGAATAAAATTGTTGTTATTGCTATATACCCACTTTGGTTGTGATACTATACTTTTTCTTGTGTATTTGATTGGTTATCGGTTTCAAGTTGTTTCGGATCTTAGTGCAATTTATGTTCACAGAAAATCCAGAGTTGGCAGATGGTTGTTACAAGTTCGAAAATTAGATACCCCTATTGAATATATTCATATACCTGAATCAAAAACAGATCACGTTTATGAACTTAGCCGCGTTCCGGCTGAAGGTATGTTGATATTCTGAGTATTAATGATTGATGATGAGTAGATGATTGGATAGAGTTTTGAATGGAGAAGAACATTGGCCACCACCTCAATGCGTTATGACTGCCACAGAGAAATGGACAAGTTGGGAGATACGATGAAACTATAGTAGCCTGCCTAGCCACCGTAGGTGCTGACAAAAAACATGAAGCATGAGATGGGCCTTCGGGGACGTATCCCTGTGCCATGGTGGACCGTCAAGTGTTTCTGTGCCGTATTGGGCCATCGGGAACGTGTCCCCTTGCCATGTTGGGCCGTGTGTGTCACGTTGGTTTATTTATTGAAAGTAGAAGCGAAAACAAATGAATTTTTGTTATGATCGACTGGTTCATAAGATTCATAATCATGAGTGCTCTCTCCAATACCAAGACTTCACCGGTTCTGAATGAATTGCGTAAATCAATATCTATTTTTGAAGTACCATTGCGTATAATACCGGATGCAGGCAAAGCATTTTCATTCAACAAATTCAAAAAATGTTGGGAGGAACAAGATATTCGCAATTATCGACATTCTATAGCGATGCCTCGCGCAAATGGTCAGGTGGAACGATACAACAGGATAACTGTAGACGCTGCCGCAACAATATGTGCTAATTGGGAGGAAGAAGATTGGGACAAAATCATATCTGAAATTCAATTAGCAATCGATAGTACTTCAAATAAGAAAATACAAACGACACCAAGTGAAGTTTCAGTTGTGTTTCGATTGAACTTGGGGAATTTTCGCTTTGTCACTGATGTTCACGAGCCCCCAGCGATTGACGTTAACAAATTAGAGATAAATCGATAAAGGCAAAATAAAATTTTCATTATGAGACATAAAAGTAACTAAATTCAAAAACGATGGAAACATTGAGAAATTATTCGAAAAAGAAAGGGTCATTCGAAAAAAAAAAAATAGGAAATGATAGATTTGAAGTTTGTGAAAAATTAGGGTCAGGAAGGTGCCAAAACGCAAACCGTAATGAAGGAGTTGAAGTTGGGGATTGAACCAACTAACGAGGATAACTTAGGGATTGAACTAAGTTATGAAAAAAACAGTTATAATTCAGGAATTGAACGCAATTCATGATCAGAAGTGGAAGTTGGGGATTGAAACAACAAACATAAATAACTTGTGTTGAAAATATATTAGGTTAGTCAGTTTTAAACTGACATTGTTATTGGGTAGATCAATAAATATTGTGGAGTTTTTGGTATCTCTATACCAGAGTGTTTTATATTGTTGCTAGCCAGTGAGGCATTCTAACATATAACCTTTCCAATAGGTTTCAAACCATTAAAAACTACATAGGAACTATAGCCCAGTTCTTCCGTCATCCCACGCACCGTTCGTGATGGGTCACTCTACACCTAGGTCCTCAAATTCTCATCCTGGATTACTGTAGAGCGACCAGTTTGGGGCTCATCATCAAGGCAGAAATATCCGAAACAAAATTTCGCGAAGCAACTTCGAATAGTGCGGTCATTAACACCATTATTGCCAAATGCCTGGTCAATATTTCGGGTTGTTTCGATAGCCCTTTGGTTCGAATCGAATTCGTAGAGAAAAATTGGCCGAAAGTCTCTCAACATCATATAGTATTAAACTGAAATGAGGATAAAAATTAAAATTTGGAGAAAATTAATGGCATCAATGTATGTATGAAGTACACATAGTAGAATTAATATTTATATTGATATAGATATGGAGCTATAACTACGGTGCATAATTTTCGGTCCTCCTGATGGAGGACCGAACGATATACCAACAATCTCCAGTTGCATAGTAGGTTGTTGGGATATGTTGCAGGATATTTATTTGAGATCGACCTGAAATTTATCACAATTATGATTTCTGTTGTTTATGGTACTAACATATCTTAGAAATAAAGACAGCAAGAGTATCTACAAAATGACTTCATGATTATCTAGACCCCACCAAAAATTGAAATTTTATAAATCGTCTGATATATTCGAGCTCTTCACCAAAAAACAACAAATGATCGGATTCATCCTACTCCAGAAAACACCGTATATTAAATGGATCAGTAGCTTAAAGGTAGATCACATTTTCACCTATAACTTGAAAAAAAAAATTCAAATGTTACTTTTTCTAAACATTATGAGATTACTTATCCCGTGAATGTGGGAATTGAAGCAACATTATTATTTTAAACAGAACTTGTTTTTCCCGACCCTATTCAACAACGGTGGAGGTGTGAGTCAAAATGAATAAGTTTGTGCATCGATGGCTGTTTAATTTGTGAAATTGGCAACTCAAGGGTGAATTTAGTGGAAACAGACATGGTCAAGTGGTTCTGTTTACTAAACTGCCAAACGCCAAGCTCCTGATTTGTACGCAAGCGACGGGAATCGAGAAATCAATTTAAACTTCTATATCCGTCCTATTGTGTTCCAGAAAAGGGGCCGAGTTGCCAACATCGTCGACACGGTCGACCTCAACATTCATAACTATCCTCACAAGGTCTTCAATTTCCATTTCTCGTTTGTGCACTGAGAAATTATTCAGTTCAGTCATATTTGAGGCAAACTGCTTGAAGTTTCAATTGAAGTTTTCCAATACAATTCGGTTATCACTACATTATAATAAATAAATAGACAGATTATTTTGACAGTTACACCCGGTTGAAGAAAGGGTGTGAAAAATTGAATAAAATGAAGAAATACAATTACAGGAATCGAATAACAAAGTTTTCGAAATGATACAGTTCAAAGTGCATTTGGGGGAATACCATCAATGTACACTTTGTACATATCAGATGAAAATTGTTATACATTTATTGTGCTCTTCAATATGCCTTCTGCCTACAATTCTCTCAGAAAACTGTCACATCATGTCTAGAATTCTAGAGGAATATGAATTATATTATATAACTACTGATTTGTAATAAATAATCTATTGATATCTAACAAAAAAATATTGAATGATGAGGAAGTAGTTTATTTTTCTCTATGGGTGAATTATTAATATGTAACTTGAAATACAAAAAGTTCTAATGTTCCCTTAGTATTCTTTTAGATTCTTGTGTGTACGGCATATAAATAGAAAACTATAAATAAGTTATATATTCGCTTCACACCACATGAACAGTGAAAAGTGTTATGAATGCATTACTACTCCTGATGTGATTAACTAATGAAAATGTATTTGAAAGAACATTTTGGTATGCGAAATATGAATCGGATGGTATATCGAAAAATGATAAGTATTATATTCAGGCTAGACCTCACATAAGCATACAAAAGTGTTAACAATTACATCAATATTTCTGAACTCTCTAGTACTTATCATTATTGAAAATCATTTGACCTACCTGATGATCATTATGAATTATGTTAACAATTTCCAATGAGAAGCTAACATAACAAAGTGTGTAGTTTTCATACCCTGCACAAAGTTTGAAGATAATTATTTGTTAACCCATATAAATCCATTGTATACGTCAAACTGCCTATTCAGATTGAGTTCATTTCGAGTTCCCAAAATATTTGCTTAACGATAGGGTTGTTAATTAATCAGTATATACATGGTACAATCACATAAAGTTATACTAGTTATTGTTCATATATTTCGAATTATTCATCAGGTGAGTCAATTGATTTTTCAATTATATTGCACAATCTCCTGCCCAAGATTACATAACAACGTGGAGATGTTTGGAGATGAAAAATAGTATGCCTAGTGATGCTTGATAAATAAACACATCAGTTCTCGAAATATAACAAAAATAGTTTTTTTACCATTCAACTTAATTTAACAATTCTTACTTCCATATATAGGTGTGACTAAATCATAATAGGTGGATGATTCAACAAATATATAGAGAGTAGAAAAAATACGTATCCTCTTTCCAACTAATTACTATAATAACTGAAATACCAACAGGTAAGCCTTTAAGTAGGATACCGCATTTTAAATTCCTCAAATTCTTCAATTTTGAGTCTGTCACAATGCTTCGCTCATAAACGGAATTCCGGAACCTAACGACCTGTTAAAGAATCTATCGAATACTTTTGATTTTTTTGACTAACCGGCAGTTTTACGAATAGTTCCTGCATTCAAACCTAGTCGTAATGATTTATATACTGATATCTATGCTGCTTTCACATAAAATGTACTTGAGAATTTTACTTTCAGTTTTTGATATGATATTCTTGGTTTTTTCAATATAATATAAAATGATTGACGCAATACATAATTCAGATTTTTGTGTAGATGAAGGAAAACTCAATACTTGTTATTTTGACTTCAGTCTTTCAGAGATAGGTATACGTATTTCCTCAGAAGATATGAAATTTTTCCCCCAAATATCTCGCTTTTCTATCCTGTTATGAGAACTAGTAGAGAAGTCAACTTGAGGGAAAGTTGATATATGCTGAGAGATTGAAATAGATATAGCTTTTCTGGGTTTTGAAAAACAGGGTATATATTCCATATAATTTTATTATAGTGGAGAACTGAGTCTCTGATTATATAATCCTTTCGAAAATATTTTAATATTGGTCTTCGTTATGTATATCAAGTGTAAGACTCTTTGAAAATTAGGAGAATGAAGTTATTGAAAATGATCTATTCCCTTGATATTTATAAGGCCTTTGACACTGTGTGGCAGGAGTGTTTGCTGGCAAAACTTCGATGCTATGGCTTGTCGGGTCATTTTTGTGTATGGTTCTCTAGCTTCCTGGAAAAACATTTCCTGCAAGTGGCCGTCGATGGAAATCTCTCGAATACTTTCACCATCTACGCTGGTGTTCCCTAGGGATTCTTATTGTATCCAACCTTCCTTTTATTGTACATCAGTTACTCATTGAGGAAAACCAAGAATCCAATATATTGCTTTGTTGACTACAGCACATTTGTTTCATTATTCTATTTGGATTCCAGGACATCGGCTGCGGAAGAACATATTCACCGGCAGCAGGAGGTTGCATATCTTAATGAGGATCCAGAGGTGATTTCGAGTTGGCGTGGAAGTAATCAGGTTCACTTCAATGTCACGAAAAGTCAGGTATCGGTTTTCACCAAAGAGATGAATGTCTTCAAACCGGATAAAATGATGTCAGTACAGATACGTCTGTTTTCTGCTTCGATAAGTTTGTTGTGGGTTGAAACGGACCCTAATATGCCTTGACACAATCATGTCGCTGGAATTGCAAAGGCTGTTCCTCAAAAGCTCAGAACCCTGTCCGAACCAGGAAACTGTATACATCTTAGCAAATTTTGATGTTATATGGAGCTCAGACCAGACCTTCTCTCGAGTATTGTTCTCATGTATGGAGCTCCACCCCTAAGCATAACCTGGATCTGCTGGATTCCATTCAGAAATGTGCCATCTGCCTGATTGGAGACACAACCATCACTTGCAACCTCAACAGTTTGGAACATCGAAAAAAGGTCGGAGTTTGTCTATCTTTGATAGATACTTTCACGGGAGGTGTTCAAATGACTTGGCACATTCGATTTCACCCAGAGCAGTACATATCACAAATATTTGACGGACAGTGGCTGCTCATCATTTCGAAGTTCAACTTCACTGTTTAGGAACTTTTCCATTTAAAGAACTGCGTTAATGTGGAGTCAAATGAGTCTAACATCAAGCGATTTGAATCCAATATGAATCGCAACATTCGCACAGTCACCACTCTTAGAGCGTATTCAGGATGTTTCTGTAGTGTTTGCATTTTGTCCTCGAGAAAAATATTCTCAACTATACTTCATTTCATTTTATACTGATAGGTGATAATGATTTACTCGACAAAACATTCTGTTTACATGTTATACTTCTAAACTTTGTTGCACAATAACAATACCTCTCACGTTTTTTCAGCAACATTTTTTTAATCGACTCATTTTGTGAATTATTATCGTCAAAAAATTTACCATATGGTTGTCAATTTGCTGTCATATCAATGACATCAAGTGGCTAATATTATCCTTCTTCAATTTTTGAAATTAATAATTTTTTTTAATGAATTTCTTGTTATCGTATAATTGACAAATAAGCATAGACAATAAATCACAATAAGCAAAGTTTATGCACCCTCCTCAGTGCAATTTATGTATTGTAAGTTGAAAAGCTTTTCAGTTTGCTGCTCAGTTACTTCCACACACAGTAGAGTATCCGCAATATATCAGGAAATGGAATTGTCTAAAGACCAAAAAATCTATAAAATATTGAAATGATTTTAACTCCCAGAAAAAAGTTAAGAAGAATAATTACAAATGGATAACAAAGAATGGCCAACTACCGCCAAACGAGCATCTCCCACTAAACGAGTGAAGCGGAAAAAGGAAAGCGGAGATAAGTGAAAATATTCGAATGACCCATAAATTAGTCCTGTATCTGAGGAATCATTTTAGTCATCACCCGAAGACGATTGTGGATACTAACAATCGAAACGTCGTGAAGTAACTTGGCTTGGAATCTATTAACTTTTTATTTTCATTTTTTGTCCTATTTTCAATTGTACTTTATTTCACTATCATTTTATTTCTGGTTTTTTTGCTTAATATATTTGTTATTTTCAGCTATTCATTTATGATTCTTGTCTTTTAGTTCTTTCGAGGATTTCAAATCATTTTATATAATATCAGACAATGGCAGTCCGAACTGATGAAATTCATCTTGAAACATTGTCAATCATCTCAAACCAAACATATGAAGTATTGATTTTACTTGATTCACTAAGTTCTCTGAAACTTCGCTAATGAGAATCATCCAATGTAATGTTTACTCATTCATCTTATATTTTGAAATACTATAGGTTCCTTAACATACTGACATCCTCAATTTTTGATCGACTAATCATTACAGCTCCGAAATGATTTGAAACACGAGGTTCTCATCAACATTTGTTGAAGATAAAGGAACAATGAAATACATTTCGTGTATTTGGTATCAATGTCTGTCGAACATACCATAGTGATATATTCGAGTTTTGCGATACAATGACAAGGTTTCACTATCAGATTTAAAGACGATTCGTTGAGAGAATTGTTACTTTGTATTACAGAGATATGTTTCTTTCAGGTATACCCGAGAAGAATTATACTTTTTTCGGAAACAGATTGAAAAGCTGGCAAACCCTGGTGTAATGTCACCGAACAGAATCCCTCCAATTACTGTCGTGGAGTATTTTGAATTACCAGATTTTGAATAGACTCCTAGTTGGTAGATAGCAGAAGTATAGTTTCGAATGTCCCTTCATTATAATTTTTGTAATGCTTTTATATATTCATTATCATAACACGAAAGGTTTGGTGGTCCGCTGTCTTCTATCGTAAGCGGAAGAGGTCATTTCGGATGAAGATGGGGAATTATAAGTTGCATTCAAATCGGTAATAGAAATTTAGCCTTGATACAGGTGACTGATAATGTTACCTTTCTTTTTCTTGTTTTTTCATGGTCGAAAAAGGTTAAGTATATTTTTCGCCAATGTAGATTTGCGAAAATTTATTTATTGTACATGAAGCTATCGATCCCATAGAAGGTGTCTTTGCATTGGAACAGGGAGTGGCTTTTACTTCTTCTATCTCATACATCAAGGATAGTTGAGTCCTGTAACATATTTGTGACTCATTCCGTCACCGAAGTTAGTCGAAACTTCATTGTCTGTTTTTAGATAATGTATGCCTGATTTCTGACTCATACGTTCGATAGAAACCTTCAATCTCAACAGAGATTGGAGGTCAAGTGATATCTCATTCGATGGGGTATTGATTTCTCTTCCCAACGCTACTTATTTTACGAATTTGTTAAAACAGATTCATCCAACAAAGTTTATGCAATCTTTCTAAACTTTCTTCTGAAAGTAGAAGTGATAAATCATTGAAATTTTTGGCATCGCCATCGATACCAGTAGGTAGGTAGTCCGAAATGAGTAGGTCTATTCAACTTCAACTCCATTCTTTATTGAAAATCAATCAAACAAATCCAGCCTTGCAACAAAGCCGATTGCTCCATTTCGTTAGTGATTTTTCAGATTCCGATAGCCTAACGAATGCTGAAAACCTGATCTGATCCGCGGCGGGGCAGGCACAAAATATGTGATATACTATCAGGACCTCTTTATGAAAAATAATCTCCCCAACCGTTGACAGATGCTAGTAAAGGTCCTCAACCTTGTGAGAACCTGTTCGGCGGTCAGATAAGTATGTAACACGAATGTATGATTCGGAAAATAAATCTGTGGAGCATTTCAAGGAGACGTTCTCCTGGGACAGCAGGATACTGACCGCACCCAACATGCATGCAGCGTTTCCTGGACCTCTCAGATAACCCATAACAATTTTGGCCAGCATGTGCAGCTCTGGAATCGTACCTATGTACCATCTCATGGAATATCCTCTACAGTAGCCATAATAACATACTGAATAGACTCAAGTTGATTGGTCGATATTAAGATTGCCGGATGTTCATGGTGTGACATTTTCACTTCATAGGTCGCAAGAACCTTTCCATATGAGTGAGTCCTGAAAAAGCTGCACAACCATGTAGGGGTTTTTGTCTCCCGTTAAGTTGAATCATCGGTTGAGCAGACCTGCCTAGGTAAAATTTGTTTTCTCTTCTGATGCAGAATGTGCTTTTACTGTTCAAGAATTTCAAAAATTCAGGGCAAGGCAGATTTCCCCTCTTGAAGAGGCAATAATTCACTTCCTTATTGCACCACCTTGCGTCCTGAGTTTCTTAACAGCATTAAAAGTCATAGAATTGAGAAGCTCTTTGCCTCGATCGGATGCTAAAGAGGAAATAGTAATCAGGTTGATATTTGATATAACGTTGGATTTTTGATTACTTTATGATCCATAAAGGGTAAAAAGAAGAGCTCGAAATAGGATGTTCATCATGGCAGAATCCCCCATTATCGAGATTAGCTTTTCACGACGAGTGGGCGTCTGGTATTTCGAAGGTTACATCACTGATACTATCTAGACAGGATGTCATACATCCTTTCGGCACTGGTGATAACTCATCCGTCAGGCATATTCTAATGCCCTCTGGTGCAGAGCATTGATACCAAAATAATAATGATTGATTGCAATGAAAATAAAATGATGGATCAGTTGTAGAGAACCCGTAGGGTGTCACGAATTTACCTGATTTAGGTTCGTTGAATATCACCGTGTGCAGTTGGTGAGATACCTTTCTGATCACTCAATGAAGTAAAGAGTGAGTGAGTGAAATTTCATTTTCATGTTTGGTATTCAATTTTTCAAAATCAAAACCTCAATGGTATTTTGAAAATTTTGCCCGAAAGTTGAAAAACATATCATCCATTGTGTTGACTTGTCATTCACTTCTTAAGTCGATTATCGACATCCACTTGGATGAAAGGTAGCATTGAAATGGAAAATCGATGACCTTTCAAACGAAGCACCACTTGATATCTAGCCACATTTGAGTTTTAGGAGTTGAAACATACCACTTCTTAATGGTGTGAGTGATAAAGTTGGGAAAGGTCAACTTCTGCCAACTTCAAAATTCCTTCAACACATTATGTATGTATTCATATAATTTTCTATCTAATTGATTTCTTTGATATATTTTCGAACCTGAAAACACGAAACCAAACATGGAAATGGAATGAAACGATTATAACACACTGTAGGAGTAATTTTTCAAGATGATCTCCTAACAGGTAGTAACGGCTACATCCATCAATTCATAGAAAAAAGTATTCGCTATAAAATACGTTGCTTTTAATTAGATCCTGATGTTCAAGAGAATGAGGAAATGATATGATAGAAATCAAAGGCGTAATTCATTATACTCAGATCGCGTTAGGGACTTTCCAACTCCACCCTTTATCGGTTCCAAAGATACCCGTGACCATTATAGAATTCTGGTCACGATTTAGTGGTGATGCACTTCGAAACATGATAACCCCTGTTAAAGCTATATGTTCACTTACCTTGAGGCTCACAGGTAGCATTCGTCTAAGTTTTGACTATTTTCAATAACTGTTTGTTGAATTCTTGAAAAAAATTGTGAATGAGGGAGTATCATCCATCTCTAAGAAATTAATTTTTTTTTGGTGGATTAGGCAACATAGGTTACCATTTTTGATGTATCCCATTACTTATTCGATAGTCGCAATTACTTTCAGTTGCGAAAAGTTTCAGAAGCGGTCATTTAAAAATCATCTGTAACCATGGGATATTCGGAAGAATTTTCGAGAATGATATACAGTGCAACTTCACAACCAAGATGACCTGCTTTCTGTCAATTTTGATTCTTTCTGCTCCATGTGAATTATTACAGATTTTATATATTATTGGTCAGTTCATTGGCGAGTTCTGCTCACGTTGTTGTTGGGATATGAATATTTTTCAGATAAGATCAATTGTTGGGAAAAAATGTATCCTTTCACTTTTTTCATTTTCATTTCAAAAATACGATAATGGATAGTGATGAATACGAATAGTTCAATGAATATTATGTTGGGAGCTGTTTTCTACATGAACTTCAATGTTTCAAATGAAATAACCACTAGATTTCAACATGTTTGAATACTACAAGGAATTATGCGTAACTTTAATATTCATAATATTTTTGAATACTCCACCTGTTTGAAAACTAGTTAATTTTGTACGATATTTTTATAACGGAATCTAGTTTCAGTGTAAATGTAAACATGATGAATATTCATGCATCAATCGACCACCCAGTATATCTTTGAATTTTCAAAATCGTTATTTCATTTTGAGAAAACTCTCTCGATACACTCCTATATCTACCAATCACATATTGCAAGGTATTTTTGTTTTTTTTCACGAATGTTTGCTTCTCAAATATTTCGGTTTGTTCATTTCGCTTAACTCTAAATTGATCTCCAAAGAATTTTGAAGAATATAGAAGTATTTTTCCGAATGTGAAGAGCAATTACATATTTACCAACCTTCTTCTGGTAGAGGGGTAGTAATCAATCACGAGAATGACATATTGAATTTGGGATAGAAATATTCGAAACTCAGTTTCTTGAAATGCCTGAAAATCAATAGGTTAAAAAATTATGAAAATGTATCAAAATACCAAATAGAATTGATTTTTTTTTACTGTTGTTCTCTAATGTGGAAATTGGAAATCAGTTTATCACAAGCCCACATAACGAGTTTGTGGAATTTCCCTCATTTTTTATTAGTTTATATCCAAACTCGGGTGGAACTATCAGTTATTGAGTATGTAGAACGTCATATGTATCAAATTGCTGTGAAATGCACTCTTTATGTAGAATTTAGTCAGTATGAACACACCTGAGCAAAATTGGTTAGGGCTTTCGCGGCCGAGGTTTTCAGTTTCACTATTTTTCGAAATGTCGTGGTTTCTTGGAATTTCTTCCTGACGTTCCGCTAGCTCGAGTGACTAGCTTTTTCACAGGTTAACACATTCTGGGTTAATATCTTCGATGACTGGATATTACGCTGCGTAACGCGTATTTATGTTTACTCCTCAGGCAGTTTGGTGTGCCAATACATGTACGTAGATTGGGTAAATTGTCAATAACATTCGTTGACCCTTTTCTACCTGCCGTCATGTTGTTTGCTATTCTTGAATATCTCAGAATGTGATTCCATATTCGATTGGGATTCACAGCTTCTTCTCCTCTGTTAAAATTATCCGTGTGTTTTCTGATTTCTATTGCCTCTTGTACCAGTCAGCTATGCTAACCCTGATTGGGGGCAATGAGTTCCGTGTTTTCTAACAGAATCCTGTGGTTTTTTATTCAATGAGTGCGTGTTTTGCTAGAGCAGACTTGTCCGTTTGGCCTAGTCTGCAGTTTCTTTCATGCTCGTTCAGCCTGGTTCTCATGGATCTTTTGGTGGTTTCGATGTATACCTTCCTACAAGTGTACGGAATGCGAAAAATCCCTAATATTGAGAGTGGGTCCGTTTGGTCTTTAGTAACCTGAGGCCTTTTTGTATTTTCTTGATGGATTTAAAAACCGTTTCAATAATTCGTTTTCCCAAGAGTTTTCTAATTCTATCTGTGACTCTAGGGATACATGGTTGGTTCGTGTCAGTGGTTCGTTCTACTCATTCAATCAACCGAACGTTGAGTTTATTCCAACTAGAGTTCAGTTGTTTGTTCCACTCGACCGTCATTTGAAAAGGTGGTTTGAGCGGAGAGGCCAAATCATTGATTTTTACTGCCTATCGTCCAACCCGTGCTCGTATATCCTTAGATCGCACAAGTTTCGACTTTTGAGGATCCTTATTCGAAAGCGAGTGACAGTTTGTTGACGAAAAACAGATTTCATCAGACAGATCGAAGACGCAAATGAATTATTTACTGTTGTTCGTTGTTGTTTAACCAAAACCTGATGTTTTTCTCTATGATAACTCATAACCAAAAATTGCAACTCACGAGTGTGACGTTCATTTGAACATCTCAGGTGAATTATACAACAATGAGGTTCATTTGAAGAGAGTTTGTAACGCTTTCCAATTCTGAAAATGAGTTGAATTCAAGTTATCTCGTGTTGCGGATAGGCCGCTCAAATTGATTTCGCAAGGGTGTGAGTAAGTTCAACAAATGATTTATCAACAGTCAATTCGGATTAATAAACTATCATTAAAGTGAACCATGACTTTATACTTTACTTGATCAATTCAGACAGAAGTTCGCCAGGTTGCAAAAGACAAAATCGAAGAAAAAGGTAATAAACTACCAAAAATGAATATAGAGACATGTCCTTAAAATGCAATATGTAAAAAAATATGTATTATTTTGTCTAACAATCATATTAATAACATAGTTTATAGGTAGGTACCTTTTACAAATTTAACTTACTCTGTTTTCAAAATGCTGTTTGGTAATACGATTAAAAAGAAATACAAATGAGTATCAAAAACAAATAAAATTTATTTCAGAAAACAAATAAGAAAAATGTACATTAATAGTGAGTACGTCCACCCCTGTATGCCTCGTAGAGGCATACTTTCCACCAAATTTCTAATTATTTGTTGTGGTAACTGCTCGTAAATCGTCAAAAGAGCATCTGAAACTTGGTTCAGATTTTGGAAGTGTTGATGATCCTTCAAACGTCTTTCCAGTTCATTCCAGAGCTGCTCAATAGGATTCAAATCCGGAGTATTAGCTGGCCATCTCATGACAATAATATTGTGCTCCTGTAGGAAATTTCTCACGACCCTGGCTACATATGGCCTGGCATTATCTTGTTATAAAATGAACCCAGCGCCCATATTTTGGGCAAATGGGACGACATGAGGTTCCAATATCTCCTCTATGTAACGGACAGCCGTTAAAGTCCCTTTTTGAAATACAACAAGGTCCGTCTGTCCTGTCAAAGTTATATGAGCCCATACCATTATCAATCCACCCCCAAATGGAACAATTTCTCACACACAGTCATACAAATAGCATTCACCGGGACGTTTCCATATTCGAACACGTTCGTTATTGTTGAATAACATGTGTTTTTTTTCATCTGTAAACATTACATTGGCCCACTGCTCCAAATTCCAATTACTTTCCTCTTGATAAAAGTTTCTACGATTACCTCGATGAGCTGAAGTTGATCTAGAGGCTCTAGCAGATCATCTTGCATGCAGGTGTACTTCGTGAAGTCGGTTTCGTATCGTTTGGTTCGAAATTCGCGTTCCTGTAGCTTCTATTAGGCGATTTTGCAGTGTTCTAGCACAATAGGTGCGACTCCTAATTGCCCAAAATCATAACAAACAATCTTCTTTGCGGGTTGTGTCCTTTGTCGATTGGGATAAGGGGCTCTTTTTACTATGACGTAAATTTGGTAGCCATTCCAAGCTCTGAAAACCGCAGAATGACTCACATTAAGCATTTGGGCTATACGACGCCTTGAATACCCTACTTCGATCAATACCACTGCTCTAGCAACTTGAAATTCGTTGAGATATACCCTACGTATCCTCCTTCTACCCAATACATCACCATTCATCGTTCAAGTTTTGAAATTCAATACCATTTTTTTCCATCTTTAGCTACAAATACGTTTGAAAATCCATCCTCTTCATTCACTTCTTCCTGGTCAGAAATGTCTTGTTCGGTTTCTGAATCACTATCCCTTGTTTCGAAAATATCATCATCAGATTCAGAGGGCATATCGTCGGGCCCATCATCAAATTCTATATCAGATTCTGCTAGCACCTCTTGCATGAGATTCATGAGACGTTCCTGCTCCTTTTCATAGTCTCCCATTGCTGAAAAATAATGAAAAACATCCATTCTATAATGCTGTTGGCTAACACACAGAAATATTATATAGGAAGTAATTAAATTGTCAGAATGCACAGAAATTAATGTCATAACAGCATGAAAAATACCCACCTTTCGGAATAAAAACTCAAACACCGTTACCCGCTTCGGTCTCACGAACCGATTTCCTTGCTAAATGCTGCACTTCCGCACTAATCTGATAATAACTTCGCACTGACGTCGGGTGCCTAAAGCTAGGAAGGTACTCGGGTGGGGAGGAAAATACGACTCTTGACGGCTTGAAACAATTCGCGGCAGCACTGTGTCGGTCTCAGAGACCGGGTGCGGGTACCGAAGGGTTAAGGTATCAGTCTTTTACCCAGTATATGGTTTTCTGAATATTGTGCGAAGTAATGAAATGAATCAGACAAGGTTGTTACAATAATGGGGGTAACAAAGGATATCCTTAGAACTAAAATACTTTGTTCACTAGAAACTCAAAAACGTGAAAAAGTTGAAAGTCAAAGTGAAATGCATATTCCAAAAGTAATATTTTCAAAAAAAGGAATAATAGTTTGGTATTTGTTAGTAATTTCAGATCGAGACTGAAAAAAAGTCAAAAAACAGAATTGATATCTCATTCAAGGAAATGTCATTAGTGAGGTATTCAACGAAAATAGGCAAGTATCTTTGATGAATTGTTGATATCCGTTAAGGACAAGTAATAAATATAGTACTTTTTTCAATTAATATTGGCAAGTCCTCATAGTAATCTCCCAGATAAATTTACTAAATTTAAGAACCCAGTGAAGGTGAATGGGGTAGGTACTTACTGGACCATAAATAATTGCTTCCCAGAGAAATTGTCCTAAAACAGTACTGTCGTACCGGAATGAATTTCAATTTTCCCGTTTGGGGTCAAACTTTCTGGTGATGATAATAATCTTATTGTAGATGGCTACAAAACCAAGGCTGGTCGAAATTTCAAAGGTATTCCATATGAATAAATTATCAATTATCTGGTATCTGAAATTTCATAGAGCGCAGATACTGATTTTTACAAATTAAACGATGAACGGGGCATGCAAAACATACCTATAACACTGGTAGTAGGTATATTAGTGAAAACATTCAATTTTGTGAAAACATGAAATTTCGAAAATAAATATCCCCACTGCGAATTCCTGTTGCCTAGAAGAAAGTCTGTGATGTCACTGAATTCAGAAGATGTCTTGATATTAAAATGAAAAAAAATGAATCGTCTAAGCTGAAAACAGGTAGGATGCAAAACATTCTCCTAAAACAATTACAGCCAATTAAGTATGTTTTGGATTATTTAATTTAGCGAATTAGCAATCCTTACATAGCTCTAAAATCATTGATGATTGAATAGAAGCCAGCATCAGGAAGATTGAAATTTCTAACCTACCATCACATGTATCGAGAATGCTTAATTATCACAAAGAAAATAATTGAACGGATTTTTATCACTAAATAACAAAATCCCGTAGGTAGCAAAAGACATACGAGTACTCGAACAGATCTTATCTAATTCACCATGAATAGCGATATCATGAAAACAAAAGGTCAGCGAGCCTTCGAAATCGATTCTCTTTGTTTTTTTTTTTCCAGATACGGCCGGCAGTGGCAACTATCCTGTATTATTGAGTTTGCAGATGATCGGAGTTGTGGTGATCAATCTATTTTGTATCATGAATATATGAATGGAACGAAATATTTGTTATAAGTTATTGAGAAAGATCATGTGAAATTTTATAAAACCCATTGATTGAAATAAATTTAAAAGGTAATATTTTTGGGGTAAATTAATTTTTGGTCAGAAAACTTTCAGATTTCACTTTTTCATCTCAATAAAAAATTGTGAAAAATCTCCAAAGGAAGAAAGGAATCAATTATGTACAAAGTTACCTCTTCATGAAGATATGTAGATCGCCCATAAAAGTTAATTTCAGAAAAAAATTGGAAAAAATCCTTTTGTGAAAATTTCTTCCACACGAATATTATACTCCGAATACTTGACATCATTCATCTCAATGCCACACAATTCAAATATTCGAGAAAATTATGGTATAAAATTTCACTCACATGGGACTCTATCTTCCTCAATGCCGGACTTTGAAATTTCGGAATAAGACGCTTATCCTGTTGCCTCAACAGCACCTTTTTGAATAACGTTACGAAATTAAGTACTCATTTCATTCACGATTACGACTTTGTCAAGGATTAGATAAATCTGCCAATATAACGATGACCTAAAGACATTCGTACGCGTGATTCAATGTTCATGTGAAAGTATTTGTTTCGAAACGGCTCATCTTTCCAATATGCATATAGAAGTAACTTATACGCATTTCAAACATCTTTTGAAAGAATTTTTTTTTAACTCAATTGCTCTCGTTCTTCCTTTGGAGGTTCACTACATTTTTTGTATAAAGTAAAAGCCAGAAGCTTCTGCCCCAAAGTTTACCCCTGAAAGTGTACTTCTTTCAATTTGAACAAGATTCCTATGGCTGGAATTTCAATCAAATGAGCGTATGAATGGTTTTTCGTGTTGTCATTGTGACAGAATTAGCTTCATAGCATCCGTGACATGGATAAAATGAATGTTTCATCTATCAAAATCATCAGGAAGTTATTGATGAAGCAATGAGACAAGTATCTCATTCCGATACTTAGGAATCTGCCATTAAGGATTATAGTAAGTGAAATTTGTATCATAAATTCATTCATTTATTATATTGTGTAGTATTCCTGTGAATAAATGATAACTGATTCAATTCCTTAACGGATGTTTGGAGTAGAAACGGAATAAAAATAAGTTATTTTCGTATAATTCAATGTTCACGTGAAATTAGTTGTTTAGAGGGGAACTTTCTTTCAGTTCGTATATAAAAGTAAGTTTTATGCATGATTTACATATCTTTGTGAAGAGTTCATTTTGAAATAAATTGTCATCTTCATTCCTTTGAAGGTTTCTCACAAGTTTTTGTATCAAGATGGTGATGTGAAAGCCAACAGTTTTTTCTCTCCAAGTGAAAATAGTTTCGGAACAAAAATAAACTGAAACGTAACACATATTTTTTGAAATGTCCTTATCAACAGCAGAAAACTGCTTATTTTACTTGTTTGGGATCAGAACACATTCAAATATCTTCGAGCTGTCCTAGTTTGCCGCGACTGGTGTTGAAAAGAAATCCTATCAGAATGCTCTGGATTCCAATTCTCTGAATCAATAAGTAATTTGGTTTCCATACTAGTCTTTGGGTAATACCCAAATGGATAAGAGAATCACAGGAATGCTGCAACGAGCTTTTACTTTGATCATCATCCTGTTTATCGGAATAAATAGTATTGACCAATGTGGAAATATGAGCCATAGAATCGTATTCGTCCAATCACAATCACATACACACAATCACAATAACTATAATATAAAATAACACCAAAATTCAAGAAACCCTATATAGTAAGAGAAGTTCATTTGAGGGCAAATTGTAATGTCACCCTTCAACACATTTCTCAAGTTCTGCAGATTTATACAAAGTGAAAATCTCAAGACCATAAAAAATATTTTCAACTCCAGCAAATTCGGCTTATGAATTCTGTTCAACCTGTTGATTATCTCTTTTATGTTATTCAACTATCGTCCTTCCAACGTGAGATTTTTAGCAGAGGTTAGACGATAGGAAGTGAAAATCGATATCTGGCCTATGAGCTCACCCAGTGTCTCACCTAACGACGAACCCAATGGCTACCTTATCATTTCGTAATTCTTCTCAAAGTGTATTATTCAATACTACATTTTACGTTTTCAGAAATTATTAGACATTCATGAATTCAAAGATAAACAATCAAAAACGGGAAAATAACGTAGTGTTTTTCAATAACTCCATTATCATCATGATACGTAGCCCCGGCCCCCTGATATCGCCAAATGGAAAATGAACATATATAACTCTCCAATACAACTTCAGTCACAATTATGCCCAATCATCTTTCATGATGAGTCAGTGTTAATAATAAAACGAAGGGTAGTTACGATAAATTGAGCAATTTCATATCGAACGAAAATCATATCATCGTCATCTATATTAGTGGCTGATTGACAGAACATGGTATACCTTTCCACAACTATTGAGAATCTGATTGGTGGTCACTCTGCGAATATATTTGTCGTAAGTAAGTAAGTAAGCAACACAAATGTGTGGCTTGGGAAGTAAGTCTCCTCTGAAAGATGCCCTATCATGGCTCATGCTCCTTTCAGAAAACATGTACAACATTCATAGTAGCTTACCAAAGATATTCCAGTTGATTGGTAGATATTCAGATATCCGGATAAGCAAAGTGCGTGAATCCCTACTTCTGTATATCAACTATACCGATCGGTTTATCAGGTTCAACCGAGCATAAGATTTTTCGTTTTTTGTTTGTGTGAATCATCGTTCGAGCATGAACGTTTGCTGACCTGATCAACGAGATTTTGTTTTTCTTCCTGATATAGACACTGTCTCTGCTGCTCAATATTTGGTTGTAAGACAGATACATAAAACATCCTCCTCTTGAGTGGGTGCACCACCTAGCCTCTTAGAATACACTAAGAAGTTAGTGCTGTTAGTCTAATATAACTGGGTGGACATGTGAACTCGTTTCGTCGACGTACATCTCATCTGTAGACTTAGGGTCAGGTTCTTCGGTTCCTGAAGGGCTTCTACAATAAGTTGTTGGGAGAAAAATGGCCATCACAGCAAGGCCTTTGTGTCTCGAAGGTTTCATTAGTGACACTAATAAGGATCGAAGACATATATCATTTTGGTACGAATGAGCATGCATTAGATATGAGGTGCCATTTAAGAAGACTCTGACCGTCACGGGTGATACCATACTATACAGGCGGTTTTCTAACTCCTTCCGGTGCAGAGCGTACCAAAAGCAAAGAAGATACTGATATTATCCAATTCGCTGCTACGCATGGGCGAAAAATGTAATCGAATTTAAACTTGATGATAATTCTTAGGTAACTTTGTTCCTCTTCATTTGAAATAACGCAGTTTATGCGAGAAATAAATTCTTCATTGTGATTATTTGTGGTTATCATAATGGATGTCGTCCACGTGGACGAAAAGTGACGAGAAGTCCTCTGTCATTTAGAATAATTTTAGTATCCAGCTCAAATTCATGAACACTATCTATTGTAAAAATGCAAAGTAAAAGAAATTATGAAGAGAAATTTGTTTGGGAACGAAATGACCAAGGAACTGACACTATAGAAGAAAAAAATCTATTCGCAATTTTGTACCAGTCGAGATAAACTTTATACTGTTATGAAGACGTGTATCATACCACATTTACATGTGGTATGAGTTTCTCATATATGAATACTTTTATGTATCTTTCAAAATGGTTGCGAACTTGGAAAGTATATTTTTTAAATACTGTTTATACATAAAAAAGTGGCATTATTTCTGTTATTGATATCACTGGTCAAACTCAAACTGTGGCGTATATCTGTTGATGAGAAAATTATGGAAATTCACGAGTAGTAATACAAAGGGTGTTTCAAGTAATTCAGTGTAAAGCACTGTAAATCTTGTATTTGCTATAATGATAAATATATCTCCTGTGATTTGGATTCAAAACATCACAGTGAACATCCCAGCAAATTTTGGATACACTTTTATGAATGTGTCAAAATTAGGGACTCATCACACATCACGGTGTGAACGTCCGAGCCCATTTTTTCTATTACGTTATTGAGAATTTGTCAAAATTGTGGGATCCGACATCACATTCACACTGTTGACATCTTAGCAAATTTTTGATATGCTATTTATTGTGCATCACAAATGTAACGGAACGGTAATAGGAACAGTAGGGACTGTATACCGTTATGATACTTAACAAAATGTTAAAGTAAATCCCTCGAAGATGACTTACCTTGAGTGGATTGCGGCTGTCTCATCAGAGTCCTGAAATTGGTACCAGTTCTTGGAATCGAAGCTAATCCGTGTATCAAGAAGCACGATATTATGCGGTGTGATAAACATAAATATTATCAGCAAAAAACGAATAATTCACAGTTGAACTGGGCAGTCGAGAATGGCGGACAATCAACCACATAGAAAAACAAAAACAACAACAACAATGTTCGTCCCTTTTCATCGCTCCAACACACCACAGAGGGCGCAATGATATTGAAGTCGTTTTGATGGTACAGGGTGAGACAAAATTAAGAAAATAAAAATGAGTATGTTAGCCGTTCCGCAACATTTACTGGCCCGCAAAATGCAGATGGCATTTTCTAATATATAACTGAATGAAATTAATAATAAATATTCAAAACATCAAATAAAAACAAAAAATGCTGAAAAGAAAAGTTGAAAAGTCGTGTACTATTCAAGTGAAAGTGGACACAACTTGACCAGGACGCGCTTCAAGGTACCATGCATTGTTTTAATTGTTGCTACCCTCGCGACTTGATCATCACCAAAATGCAATTTGGAGATACGACCGAGCGACCACTTGCATGGGGGAAGGTTATCACTTTTGATAAGTACAGGAATACCGATGCGAGGGGAAGTACTGCCCTCCAACCACCTACCTCTTTGCTGCAAAGTGTGCAAATATTCTTTATGCCACCTATGCCAGAAATCCCGATGTAGGCGTTGTAATAGTTGCCATCTCGTTAAACGATTCAGGGGTATATCAGAATAATCAGGCAGCCGTAGACTGGAGACAGGTTCCATAGTTAAAAAATGGCCGGGAGTGAGAGTGTTGAGATCACCAACATAGGCGCTCATGAGCGTTAAGGGTCGCGAATTCAAGATGGATTCAAATAATGTTGACACGGTATAAAATTCTTCGTAGGTGAGGATTTGTTGGCCGATAACATGAGCCAAATGTGATTTAACGCTCTTTACTCCGGCTTCGCATAACCCATTGAAATGAGGTGCACTTGCCGGAGTAGGATGAAAAACAATATTCTCGTGAGACACTGAAGATTCGAGCAAACGGAGTAATTGACGCTGGGCACCTAAAAAATTTGTGCCACAGTCGCTATAAATATGGGATACACGTCCACAACGTGCAATAAACCTTTGCAAAGCTGCTAAAAAACTGTCAGTAAAAAGATCGCTGGCAAGTTCAGGATGAACCGCCTTGGTAGCGAAACAAACAAAAATGCATAAATATGCTTTTATTGTTTTCACACCACGATGGAGACTGAGAATTATCGAAAAGGGTCCCCCATAATCGACACCTGAGTGAGAAACTGGTTTAACTTGAGAAACTCGAGAAATAGGCAAATTCCCCATGAAGGGTTGAAAAGTCTTAGGATTTTGTTTCCAGCATGGAATACATTGAGAGAGAACTGAATTGATAGCTCTTTTTGGAGATAAAATCCAAAATTGTTGCGACATAAGGAAATGAGTCGTGCGAAAACCTGCATGGAAAAACTTCTCATGAAAATATTTGATCAAAAGTATAGTCAAACGACTTGAACGTGGAAGCAACATAGGATATTTGGCAGAATGAGAGAGGGAGGCATGTTTCAGACGATCTCCAACAGATCTCCTCAGAATCCAAAAAAACTTGAAATTTTCTCAAAGGTTTAGAAAAACGTTTACTTTCGATTTCTACAGAAAAATGGAGACTTTGGACATGTCGAACAAGTCTAACAAGAGCGTTGTGGCGCTCGCAAGGCAAAATTGAGCCTAAGAATTTTTGAGAAGGTTTTTTCGAATTGTTGATAAAACGTAGCAAGTAAACTAGAACATTTTGTAGCGATCTGAAACAAGAATGCGTTTCTAATAAAATATCAATGACATGGTCAGTACTAGAGGTTGAAAATACTGGAATTGATTTTTCCTCCTCCACCAGGGGTGCAAGGGGCAGAGAAGGCGAATTAGGCCATTCATCTTATTTTTTAAGGAAAGGCGGACCGGTGAACCACATAGAATGTGATATCATCTGACGGGGTAACAAACCTCTGGAAGCAGCATCCGCCGGATTATTGGTGGTATCTACGTAATACCCATGTTCAGGAGCGACTTTCTCCCTGATGAATGTCACACGATTTGATACAAATGTCTTCCAACGGTGTGGATGACCCTTAATCCAATATAACACTATTTGGGAGTCGGACCAACGGTAAACACGTTTCAGATTTAATCAGGGTGTAATATGATAAATGATTGATGAAATCAGCTTCGTTATTAAAACTGCTGCACATAACTCCAAACGCGGAATAGTAACTTTCTCAGTTGGTGCAACTTAGGACTTTCCACATACGAAGCTAACATGATTCACTTCATTGGCATCAAAGGAAAGCAGATAAATAACACAAGCATATCCTTTCTCAGATGCATCGCTAAATCCCTGAATTTCATAAGCGATTGCTTGGGAGTTTGTGAACATACGCGGAATTTTGAGACTGAATAAAACGGATAGATCAGTTTGATACTGATTCCAGATACGAATGATTTCATTATTGGGAATATCATCCCAACCAATACCGGACAACCACAGCTGTTGAATAAGATGTTTGCAAAAAAATGTAACTGGAGAAATGAATCCTAGGGGATCATATATGCGAGCTAATTCGGATAAAATTGTTCGTTTAGTACAAGAACGATTTGGAATTGCAGAGACAATGAAAGAAAAACAATCAGCGGAAGGATTCCAACGCAATCCCAAAATTTGCAGACAAGAATCGATATCTTCAGAAAACGTGTGCGGTTCGTTGGACAAATAAGAGGGAGGCAAATCAGAGAGCAAAGAAAGGTCATTGCTAGACCACTTTCAAAGTTCGAAGCCCCCTCTTCGTAATAAGGTAATAATTTCAGTTTTGAGTTGGTGAGCCTTTTCAAAGGTAGGAATAGACATCACGAAGTCGTCAATATAGCAGGTGGAACTGAGTGCGAGTGAAGCGAGCGGAAAAGTACCACCATCTTTAACTAATTGTTCAAGTGTTCTGAGCGCAAGAAAGGGCGAGCAGTTCATACCGTAAGTTACAGTACGGTAGCGGTAATTTGGGATCAAATCTACAAATGAGTCTTTGAAAATCTCGATGAGAAGGATTAACAAGAATCATTCTATACATTTTTGTCACATCCATACACAATACATAAGGATGAATGCGAAAATTGACGATAATATTGAAAAGATTTTGTTGCAACTTTCGACCAGTGTATGAATTATCATTGAGCGATATTTGATTCGAAGACTTTGCTGAGGCATTGAATACCACTCACAATTTTTAAGTCGTGCTATCGGGTTTCAAAACACAATGGTGTGGAATGTAATAACATGTGGATGGAATGTCCATACTAGAGATCAGCTCCATGTGATTAAGATCTAAATATTCTTTCATAAACGCAGAATATTGCTTGTATAACTCCGAGTTTTTGATTAAGCGGCGTTCTAATGATAAAAAACTAGTGACAGCAAGGTCACGAATACCTTGGTATTGGACCGTTTCATTCTTCAAGGGCAATGCAACTATATATCGACCGGTTTCATCTCGAGTGACGTTGTCGACAAAACTTTTTTCGCAAGCAATATCATCAGAGGTATTGTGTGGAGTATCAGGAACAGACTCGACTCCCCAAAAAGATTTGAGAATTTTTTCTACATTGTTAGGCTCATAAGCCTCACAAAAAAAAAGAAGAAGTTATGGCAGGCGGGTGGCTATTGGTCTTTCCTATTAAAATATAACCTAAAACTGTATTCAGAGCATATGGTTCATCACACTTCCCAGATATTTTTCCATTCAATATGATCTGAGAGAAGACATCTGCCCAGAGAAGAATATCAATATTCCCTGGACAATAAAGTTTAGGATCAGCAAGTTGCAAATTCAAAATATGATTCCATGATTTGTATTCAATGCGGAAATTGGGAAGATTGTCACATATTTTATCAAGAATAATAGCATCAGTGTGGAATATCGGTTCTTTTTTAAATGAGGGCTTGAACGAAACAGAAACTTTTCCTTCAGAAGTCGAGGATTTCATCGAACCCAACGCTTTGACTTCAATAGAAAAGACTTTTTTTGGCAATCCCAATTACATTACAACTCGTTTCGTGATAAACGAACTCATACTTCCACTATCAATTAAACAGCGAAAGGTTTGATAATTTCCTGAATTGTCGGAAATATCAATAAGAGCGGTTGCCAATAAAACATTATGAGATTTGGCAGTAACATTCGAAGCAGCGAGAATACTAGTAGCGGTAAGATGAAGAGAATCATCTTGATTGGCATTAATAATTTCCACAGAAGTAGTTGTGGATGAAGTAGCACCACTTCCCCCCCACAGCAGGATTTTTATCGAAATGTAGAAGAGTATGATGACTACGCGAAAAACATTTTTCACAACAAGCAGTCGATCGGTATTTATTCAAATCATGTGATATACTCAAACAATTGAAGCATGGATGTTTGTTTTTACAAAAGTTATAACGCTCAGAAGGTAGTTTATTCGCGAAAGCTGGGCATGTATAAAGTGAATAACTCTCCTGACAGAATAAACAATTTGATGCAGGAGATTTATTCGCAAATAAAGACGTTATTTGAGCAGGAGAATTGTATGTTCTAGTATTGGATATGCCAATAGCTTTTTTCGATTGAGTACGAGAAATTTTCAAAGTATCAACAGTAACACAGCGGTCATTCAAAAATTCATTTCAAACATGGTGACTGTATTATCGTCAAAACGTTTCAAAAGCATCATAACCAACATAAAATCCCATTCATCTGTGGGAAAATTTATAGATTTGAGAGAAGCTATATTTTCTTCGAATATATCTAATAATTTCCGGATTGAAGAAGAACAATCACCATTCACTCTTGTAGTTCCATCAATATCATACCAAAGATATTGGGCGCACAATCTTCGATTCGAATAACGTTTATTCAATGCATTGAATGCAATTTCATAATTTTCATCTGTTACTTTCAATGTCCTTACAATTCCTGAGGCCGGACCTCACAAAGCAGAAATCAAATAATCGAATTTGTCCACATTCGATAAGGTATCATTATTGTGAATAACTGAGTTGAAATGATCGATAAAGGATGAAAAATTCTTATATTTACCGTGAAATTTTTTAAGTTCAATTTTTGGAAGCTTAACTTTAGAATAATTCGTACTCGTTTGAAGAAATGAAACAGGTGCCTGTTTGCTATTAACCACGTCATCAATGAATTCCATATAAACAGCCTTTACAGCGTAAAACTCTGCAAGAAACGCTTCTTTTACCGCGTCCTCTGGAGCGGCATCTTCATCTGGAAGTGTAAGCAATGTACTGATAATACAATTATGCTGTTTTGTGAACTCGTCTTTTATCGAGTCCAACTCTTCGCATCTAACTTTAAATAAAGTTCGAATAGACTTATCAGTTTTAACCCTATCTGCAAGGGCTCTCAATAGTGTAATTTCATTTATAGCAGAATTACGATAAATTTTGTATTTTTTAACCTTATCCATTTTGATATGGGAGCAAATAAACAAAGTGAATTCGAAAGAAATACCCAGAAAGTAATGGGTGATGAAAAACGCGAGCAAAAAACTACAGCGGGAATTGAGGAATTCCAAAAAATATAAAAGCAGTTCAGCGATCGACAGAGCAATGGTATGTTGAGCGCAAGATAACACAGAGGACGCAATCATATTGAAGTCGTTTTGATGGTACAGGGTGAGGCAAAATCAAGAAAATAAAAATGAGTATGTTAGCCGTTCCGCAACAACAAATATGGGGAGACCCAGTACTTCAGTGCCTCGTGGGGGAGTCCCTCATTGCGAACATTCTTTTTGTATGCTATTAGAATGAAGTTATGAAGCAAAAATGTGATTTCAATGCATCATGAGAATTGTTTATGAAATTTAGTAAATTTTCATATTCAATTACCTAAAAGAATGTCCAAGTATTAACAACATTCGGTACCTAACGAATCTTAAATGATTCAAGAATGCATCATAGGAATTGTTTGTGAAATTTAGTCTATGTTGTAAATATTCATGTTTGATTACACATAATCCCAAGGCAGTATAATCTTATATAATTCTCAAGAGAATGTAACCTTAGAAAGTTGACTGGAGATAATGTTTAAGTAGAACGTTCGAATGATTACAAGAATGTGGTGGTAATTTAAAACAATATATAGAAGGAGAATTGATTTAGAGATCAAAACTTCTTCATCTCACATCATAATAAACTTTGCTGCTCTCTTGAGAAAATCGAAAGTGAGTATTTTTTCAATATTATGTTTCATGTCTCTTACCAAATGAAATAAAGAGAAAAGTATTGGATTGTATGTTTTTCTATTTCATTTTAGATGGATCTGAATGCTCTTAATTCTGTTCCGATTGTAGAGACGAACATTCCGAAAGCGGTTATAAAGTTGCAGAATTTGATCGTGAATGAACGACATGAAATTTATTCAGCGAGGATAGTTCAAAGTAGATTCGGAGAGACAGTTCTCTTCGTATTGAAAAAGAACGTGGTTTTTTTACCACAAAGAGTAACCGGTGATTACAAACGTCATATAACCAATTTTACTTCAGAAAAATTCTCTATTGTATTCAGAGGAAACACAGACGTAGGCAAACGTTTACCTGCTATATCGTTTGAAATTGTCGAATTGTAAAGGTGAGTTACTTTTTTATAAATAATACGTGATATATCATGAATGACTTTAAAGAAACAATATCTAAAATTGATGAAACATTGAAATTAATCAAAGAAAATTCAGCTAAAAATATGTAATTGGAGCAATTAATCAACATATCAGAGTGTGTAATGAAGCTCTAAAAAAATTAAAACTCAAAGTAGGTGAGGAAAGTAAAATAATTATGGAAATTGGTCAATTGAAACGATTGAGATGTTTACTTTATGATGAAAAATAAAAATGTAGGTTCGAAGAGGGAGCGTAAAGTTTGCTGGAAAGATGTTGATTCTTGTTTTAATAACAGAGTAAAAACGGGTGTCATCATCAATGTGAAACATGAAGATATATAAGCATTTTTGGCTGACGGATTCAGTTTGCTCAAAAATATCATCAACGAAATTTTGATGACAATGCCACTTCTCAAAGTTAATACCACTATTTGGAGTGATTTTGTGAAACAATCAAGTGACGAGGATATAATTGGTCAAAAATATTTTACCACTCCAAACGTGGTTTTAGATCAGGGAACGAATCTGGTTGTGTGGTACCGAGAAAATGTCATTGATTTCATCTTGAATAAACTGTCAGAGTTTTCTGAAGAGTGAAGCGGTTGGGCATTACTGCTGTTAGAAGTAGCTATTAACAAATATGAAATTGTCAATGGAACCTCATGCATTAAAATACCATCACAAATTTCGAGAAAACGAGCATGTATCAATATTCAAAATAATGATGAAGCATGCTTTTTTTGGAGAATATCGATATACAACATCATATCCGGCATACAAACTTGTATTGAATACTGAAGGATTAGAAATGCACATGAAAGTGAATCAAATCAATAAATTTGAGAAACTGAATAATATTTCTGTGAATGTTTATGCGTTGGAATTGGAAGTTAATAAAAAAAATCTTTTTATAAAGTAGTGCCTGTGAGGTTAACTTAATGTAAATTAGAACATCATGTCAATTTGTTATTAATTCAAAATCATTATTTTTCCGAAATGAATGATCATGCTGCACAAATTTCAGATAATGGGGAATTTGAAATTAAGTTTCACTATTGTTAAATCAAAAATATTTCTCGTCTGATAAGGAAGCAAGTCACCAGTCATCATGAAAAAATTCATTTATATGACCGCTGTCTCAATTATTTTTCAAGTGAAGAAAAATTGATGAATCATTACGTGTTGTGTGAGAAGAAGAATGATTGTAGAATATCATTTCCCAAATATGACTTTGTAGAATTTAAAAATTATGTTTACAAACAAAAAGTACCTTTTGTGATTTTTGTTGATATTGAAACCATATTAGAAAAGTTTGATTCTAAATTATCACAAACAACTACAAAATATCAAATACATAAAGCATTTCCGGTGGGCTATTATCTGAAGTGTTGTTATGATGATTCCCTTTCTCATTTCAATAGTTATGAAGGTTAAGATTGTATGGAATGGTTTTCTACTGAAATGAAGAATGTAGCACAGTTTGTGGAAGGTAAAATACTCAATATCGAGCCAATCATTGGAAAACCAAAAACCGTAAATTTTGGAATTTGTCACATTTGTGAAAAAATATTCAAGGTTGATGATGTCATCGTTAGAGACCACGATCATTTCACGGGACAATTTTGAGGATTCGCGCATCGAGTGCAACATTTCTTTTGAAAAACTCTTTGTTGTACCAGTTATTTGTCATAATATGTCAAATTATGATTCCCACTTTATAATTGAAGATTTAGCCAAACGAGGTTCTCTGAGCGTGCTCCCATTAAACAAAGAAAAATATATTTCCTTCACTCTTAATGATTGTGATAGTAGAATAAAATTTAGGTTCATTGACTCTTCCAGATTTATGGGTGCAAGTCTTGATGAACTCGTATCCACTTTAGGTATGAACAATCTTCAAAATTTAAAGTCTGAATTTGAAGATTTAGATAATGAAACATTCAAACTATTGACTAGGAAAGGGGTATTTCCCTATGATTATTTGGATAATGTTGAAAAATTGAATGATACTCAGCTTCCACCCATTGAAAAATCCTACAATAAATTGAATGATGTACGATTGTGTAGAGAAGACTACCTTCATGCACAAAATGTATGGAAAGAATTCAAAACGGAAAGTCTGAGAGAGTATAGTTATTTGTATATGAAAACTGATATTTTGCTAATTGCAGATGTGATGGAAAATTTTAGGGAAACTGTTTGAAAACTTATGGTTTAGATCCTGCATGGTATTTTACAATGCCCGGATATACGTGGGATGCTATGTTGAAATACACAAAATGTAAATTACAAATTTTAAAAGATATCGATTAGATCATGTTTATAGAAAAAGCAATTAGAGGTGGTATTTCGGTATGTAGTAATCGATTATCAGAGGCCAACAATAAATACATGCCAAACCATGATCCTTCAAAACCTACCAGAACTCTTTTGTATCTTGATGTTAACAACTTATATGGTTGGGTAATGTCTCAGCCATTACCTTTTGGAGGTTTCAAAAGGACCTATACAAATATTGATGTTACAATGATTCCAGATGATTCACAGGTGGGATACATTTTACAAGTTCATTCAGACTACTCTCGAACCATACATGACTCACACAAAGACTTTCCATTTTGTGCAGATCATTCAGTTCCACCCACTTCAAAATTACCAAAGTTGATTGCTGATTTACATAATAAAAAAGAATATATCTTGCATCATAGAAATTTGAAACAAGCATTGGCAGACGGTTTGATTTAACCCGAGATACATAAAGCATTGGAATTCAAACAGTCTGAATGTCTGCAACCATATATTGAACTTAATACTCATTTGAGGGCTATGGATACAAGTAATTTTGAAGAAAATCAATATAAATTAGCTAATAATGCTGTATTTGGAAAAACAATGGAAAATAAAAGGCTACATAGAGTTGTTAAATTGGTTAATTTTTATGAAGTTCGTTATGCCGCCAAAAATTTGATTGCTAGTCCGCGGTTCCATAGTAGAACAATTTTCGATGAAAATTTCATGGCAATTGAATTGAAGAAAGCCAAATTTATTTTTAATAAACCCCTTTACATTGGTATGGCAATTTCGGACATTTCTAAACTTTGTATGTATGACTTCCATTACAATTTCATCTTGCCCACAATTGAACTAGATAGTTGCAAGTTAATGTACACAGACACGGATAGTTTCATTTATGAGTTGAATTGTGATGATGTTTATGAAGATGTAATAAAAAAAATATTGAAAAGTTCGATACTTCTGATTATGACAAAAATAACGAGTACAATATTCCATTGGTGAATAAAAAAGTACCTGGTTTAATGAAAGATGAGACAAATGGTAAAATCATCACACATTTCGCCGGTCTTCGTTCAAAGATGTATGCTTTCAAAACTCTCGTTACCCAACAAGATATTGAACGTTCAAAGAAAAAATTAATGGAAAACGGTGTGAGTGAGAAACGAATAGATTTGGAAATCAAAAATTCAGGTATTACAAAAAATCTATAGGAGTCAAGAATAATGTAATGAAAAATAATATAACTTTCAAGGAATATGTTGCTTGTCTGAAAGAATTCAAAAACGAAAATATATCACAACAAACTATTCGTTCCTATGCTCATAACGTATTCAGCATAGAACAATCGAAAATTGCTCTCAGTCCTCATGACGACAAACGTAAAATAATTTCCAATTCATTTAATACACTTCCATGAGGACATTATAGCAAATAGATTTTTGTTTCAGGAATCAATATGCAATTGAGAGAACTTTGTATCAAAAGTATCTGTAGAAATAAAGAAGATATAATACTTCTCATTGATAGGCAATCATCTCTTCAGACCTCGAATCCATCATCAACTTTGAACCTAACTTTGGAAATTGCAGAAAAATTCAATGATTATAAATGGATGAGCATTTCAAGATGTTCAAATACCGATGATTTTCACATTTCAAACAATATGTTATACAAAAGTACAGTTTCCACATCAAGTGAACAAAGTACAGTTATCAGTCGATGTAATTGGAAATTAAAATATTCAGAACCTGAATATCGTCTATGACTTAACAGATATATAATTGAAAGTCTCAATTTATTCTTATGTAGATCTTGTTATAAATTTCTTTTTGCATATTTTGAAGAAAAATAATATTATTTTGAATTTACATGTGATTACAGACCTTTTTCATTCATTTTATCAAACATGTCATATCCACTCCATTCATCAAAATAGTTCTATGTGGTGTTAAAATCGATTTAAGGAATTTTTGTTCAGACTCAAGCCACGTTATGAATGTAACATGGATTTATATGATACGAATAATAAATTTAATCGTTTCATTGAATATTGTAACGAGGATAGTAATGATTAATGTATCACAGTTATTCATGAAAAATGTATTCTCATTAGTGATGCAGATGACATATTGAAAAAATGAAATGAAAACAGAAAAAACAAACATTTATAGTTTTTTATTTCATTTACTTTTAAATTACAATTGATCGAGAGCTAATTTACATAAATGACATCTTGATTGTGAAGTTGGAGTGAACTTAAAGTAAAAAACATTTTTTGTTTCATTACATATTTATTTATCATCATTCATTATGAAATTGTATACAAAAAGAATACATTTGATAGGGCACATACACATTTATATTCATTATTACTACGATAAAAATACATGGGCTCTTCTTTTTCCAGTGCAGGATGTTCATCCAATTCATAAACCGTACAATTACAATATTTCTTGATGAAGTTGAATTTTTCTCAACCTGCACTTTGTCTGAACTTTGCGTTAGATATCGTATATTTTCAAATTGATGTAGAGGGGTGAATCCTTCATTCCAATCTATATAGTGGTGGTTTTTCATCAACCAAGTTGCCTGTTTTTCCAGATCGTATGGTAGCTTATTGAAGGGAAATTTATTATTTTCAACTTTTAAACCTTGAAAATCGTTAACTATTCTCATATTCGAAGATTTTCTAATTGTCGTTCAACTAATTTTCTCTTCTCTAAATATTCAATTGAACTAGTCTACATCTATACTGAACTAACATTATCAATTGACTGAGTGACTCACACTCATTGTCGTGCTATTTTATTCAACGGATTATAATAGAATTCTTCTTCATGTAATATCAAACAATATGCAGACACATTATTTCCTGTAGATTTCGATGTTTCAAATTCTATTCGTACAATACAGATCCACTCTGAATGATTTCTTTTTGATGAGAACAGTCAATATGAATAATTGGAGCTTTGTTTTTGAATTCTTTCGGGTTAAATATTGGCTGATTTGTTTGAATATGATAATAGCTTTCTTGAAAATTAGCAAACATTTCATATAGTGATGCAAATCGATTTGAATCGAAATCCAAATTTAAATCTTGGTAGGGAAATCTCTCACTATTCAAAAATACTCGTACATTTGTCAAGTTATAATGACTGAATTTACTCATATCTTTCAGAATCTGACCTTTTCGAGCATCTTGAAAAGCAATAATTATGTGTCGAGGACTTTCTAATTGAGTTGAAGTTTTTACAGACCAAGTGTGACGAGTTGAATCATTCAGAGTGGGATATTCTATCAATTCCCAACTTCGAAATTTAATTGGTAATTCTGTACTATTACGAACTATTTCATTCAAGCGCAATTGTTCGTTAATACTTGGTGTTGTATAGGGTACGTTCCAATACAGTTTGGTGATTTGAATTTTTGGTTTTTCTGTATTATCTGTTGCAATAACAGCATCAATATCATCTTTTTCTCGAATAAGAACTAATTCTTGTCTCATATTGAATTTATTTGAATTCTTGCTAAGAATGTATAAATTCAGATTGGGTACAGTGCAATTATATAGTACAATATTTGTAAACAATAAATTTCCATTTCGAGTGGGGCGACATTACCTAAGCATGTGATATGCTTGTGCTGCTTTGTCAACCCACCTCGAAGTGGACTACACACTAGTTATGATTCGCCGAGCGAGAAATTAATAGTACCTAAATAATACATGTAAAATCACTTTTAATATAGATGGTGTACAACTAAGTACAATAATAAACTAATACTTATTCACTGAGATGTTAAAAAAAGAAAAAAAAAGTAAGAAAATAGAGAAAAATAAAAAAATTACATAAAGAAATGGAGTTGAGAAAGAGAGAGAGAGTGAGGGAAATAGAGACTGGAGTCTTTCTTATGAATTGAGTGGGGAGATCAGATAATGCAAAATATATTTGGGTTTTCACGTATACAATTTCTTACCGCTTTTTTGAACAGATGTGGTTTTTCTATAACCTTGATTTCCATGGGTAACGCATTGAAAAATTTAGCACCAAAATAAAAAATACATCTTTGTGTATGAGTTTTATTGAACTTTGGGATGCTGATGAATAGATTTTCCACCGATCTGGTTTGCCTTTGTATTTCATTGTTATATATTTTAGTGAAAGTAAAATTATGTTTATTTGAATGCATCCATAGGAGACAGTTATAAATATATAAACTACGGGTATTCATTAATCCATTTTCTTGATAAAATTTTTCTGTTGAGAAAATTTTAGGTTTCTTGAATAATATTTTTAGGACAGTATTCTGGGTTGTTTGAAGTCGGCTCAGAACGTTGTCAAACATTCCTCCCCAAACGGTGATACAATATCTTAATACCGATTCGGCAAGGGAGTTATAAATCATTAATAATTTTTTTTATCTAGAATATCACGGAGGGCGTAGAATTGTCTCATCAGTATCCTGAGTCGTTCGATCATGTAATTGGCATGTACCTCCCATCTTAAATGTTGATCCACCATCACACCTAAGTATTTTATATTTTGAGTCCTTTCTATATTAGGGCAGGAACAATCATTCGTATTACAGTCCTTTTGATGTATACTAATTGTATTATTAACTGGTTGATCTCTATGTAATGAAGTAAATGTTACATATTTTGTCTTTTTTATGTTTAAGGTCAGTAGATTGAAATTAAGCCATGTTTGTATGTCTTGGAGAACCTTTTCAGATTTAAGGAACACATTATCCCAAGAGTCGCCTACAATTAGAATAGCTGTATCGTCTGCATACGAGATAAGATGTTCGTTAAAATTGTTGATCTTACTGATACTGTTAATATATACAAGGAAAAGTAATGGACCTAATACTGTTCCCTGAGGAACTCCTATTGTGACTTCTCTAGAGCTGCTCAAATGGTTGTCAATTTTTACTTTTTGCATTCTGTGTGAGAGATAGTCTTTTATTAAAAGTAACGTTGGATCACGAATCCCGTAGTTATATAATTTGTCTAAGAGCTTGGCATGAGATACAGTGTCGAAGGCCTTGGCGAGATCGAGGTTAAGCATTTTTCTGATCGATCCAAGGCTCCCACAACTTTATTCATTAGATCAATTACTGCACATTCAGTATTTGATTTTTCGATAAAACCGAACTGCCTGTCTGTAATAACTTGATTTTCACGGAAAAATTCCATCATACGTTTTTTCAAAGTTATTTCAAATATTTTTGCAAAGTTATTTATTATGGAAATGGGCCTGTAGTTACCAAGATCGTCATGTGCACCGGTTTCGAATATAGGAATTACAAATGATTCTTTCCATTGGGACGGTAGTTTGCCATTTTTGTATACTAAATTTATAATATGCACTAGGGGTGTTAGCAGATGCAGATGTATCTTTTTTATAGTACTCGAGGAGATGCCATCTAATCCAGGTGAACAATTTAATTTAAGTTTATATATTACCTCAATAAGTTCGTTTTTTGTTACCGGCTTGAGAAACATGGTGGATTGTATATATTTATCTTTCAAAAAAGTAGGGGGTAGCGATTCCATTTCTGATCCTATGTTCACAAAGTACTCATTGACTGCATTTATTTTTTTGTTTAGCTCAGTTATCCGTTCACCGTCTTTATTTTTAATACAATAGTTGAAGAGAGAAGATTTATTTCTATTTCTGTTTGTTATTTCATTTATTATTTCCCAAGTTTTTTTGCAGTTTTCTTTACTGGAATTCAGTTTTCCGTTATAATAATCGTTCTTTGTTTGTTTGATCAATTTGTTTAGTTTATTTCTATAAGCTTTGTATTCATTACAACTTTGCACTGATGGCTTATGTAATAATTTTTTCTTAAGTGAATCTCTTTTCCGGATTGAAGTGATTAAGCCGTTGGTTATCCAAGGTTTTAATTTATGGTCACGATTCTTAGTTACATTGCAATTATATGCTGAGACTTCAATATATGATTCAAGTTTATGTAGAAAATTGTTATATGCTAACTGAGTATCAGTGTTGGTTAGAATACCACTCCAGTTTTCTTCATTCAATTGATTGTTTAAAATGAAGTAATTAATTTTTTTATTCTGCTGTTTTGTTTTTTTTTTCATGATTAAGGTTTACACAATCAGTCTTGGTAAGCCCTAGGTAAATTGGGTAATGATCAGTGATATCCGATTGAAAAATGACGGGATGTGCCTCAATGTTTGATATTCTTGTCCTTAAAAATATATGATCAACAATGCTTTTAGATTCCTGACTAACCCTCGTTGGTTTATTGATAAGAGAGAAATACCCGTGTTCAGACAATACATTTACGTATGTATGAACATTGTTTGAGAGACCATCTAATAAATTTATATTAATATCACCTACAAAAATATCTATATCGTTTTTTTTTAGTGGTTGAGAAATGGTTTTGTAAGTCTTCCAGATAAGTGAAAGTGTCGATTGACGGTAATCTATAAGACGCTGTTATCCCTATGCTGAGGTTATGCGTGGTTAAAGTCAATATGAGCAAGTTCGTTTCCGTTAAAGTTATTGCTGACACGATTGAGTCAATGTATTCCCTAACATACACAATAACACCATCGTTTTGGTTTTCTTTGGAATTATTGTAGTATATCGAATATCCCGATATAGTATAATCGTTTAAGGTCTCTACATTCCACGTCTCTGACAATATTATGACATCTATATGATTATGAGTTTTTTTCTAAATAGACTAGCAGTTCATCGAAATTTTTGTTAATACTTCTGATATTGAAGTGAATAATTGCTAACATACCATTGCATGAGTCATTCCCCTCACTTCCAAAATACTCCTAAAAGTGCTCATATTCCTTCGTCTCTATCTCCTCTTTATCGTCTAGTAGATTGAGAAACTCTAACATATCGTATACCAATGTGATTAAACTAAAGTACAGTTTAAATTGGGGTACACTTCCAGATAAATCGCAATTAATATAAAAAAAAATTATTCTTGAAAGTGGTTGTTGACGAAAAGTCAATAAAAATTTAACAATAAATCAAAGTAACACTGCATCAGAGAATAATAAATAGAAAAATAAAAAATAATCATTATTATCAACTTAATAGATTTTATACATGGTATCAAAACAGTGGATTTGCTAGTGAAACAAATTGTAGAAATCTTCATGCGATTTGACAATTGAGATTTTATTGTTGTAGTTTACGAATATTTTTCCCGAATCAGTCCACGCATTCCTTATGGAAACTTTTTCAATCATTTTGTTGAGAATATCTACTCTGGTGCTGGTTAAGTCTTCACGTATTACCACCTTCGATCCTTTTAGTTGTTTTTTTTTGGAGTAGATCATTTGTTTCGTGAATTGGTCCTTGAGTTTTATAAAGATTGCACGAGGTTTAGTTTGGTTTTCGAGAGTTTTTCCCACTCTGTAGCATAGTATAATGTCTGTGTCTGCTAAGTTGATAGACATTTTGGAATTCAAGAAAAGACAGATTTCTTTTCTTAGATTTTCATCTGGTTTTTCATCGTAGTTAAATAAGCGTAGGTTTTTCTTCTTTTTATCTTGTTCCATTGTATCGATTTTTTTTTCCAGTGATCGTTTCTCCTTGGTTAATAAATTTGTATCACGCTGTAGCTTGTTTATTTTCTCAGCTGATGTTTTTCTAATGTCGTTGACATCCAATTCCAGCTGGGTGACTTTTTTTTCAACCTCTGATAACTTTTTGTTCAAAGAATTTGCGACGGCTTCGGCAACATTATTTGCTAAACTTCTCATAAATATCTCGTCCTTGAGTATGTTTAGCATAGTGGTATTCACTGACGATTTTATCTCATCAGCTAATTCTCTAGTTATAACCATCTTTGCTTGTTTGTAGTTTGTTAGGTAGGGTCCAACTGTAATTTCACAATAGGACGTTTGAAACTCTGTATTTTAACACACCTTCACAATCGTAGTTTTGCTGATTTATCAGGAGCAACACACCACACGTCTACTCTCGACTCGACATTCGACACTTATGTTATATATATATATGTTATGTTATATATATGTTATATATATTCATTATAATTCTTCTATAATCTTCGAGAAATCCCGACCACAATTTCAATAGTATGCGTACATTGAAATTTCCTCTGTCATCGATTGAAAGTTCATCATTCTCTTTTGGAAACCATCCTCCATTTTCCATTAGTTTACTTTCATTTCCGTTTAATTTTTCATTGTGGAAACTAGGCCAACGTTCCGAACAGAATATATTACTACACCATTCAATTCGTACCTGAGTTCTCTGAATAACTAAGCTATACCATTATTAATGAATTGGAATTTGGTTGGCACTTTGTTTTATTCCGTTAATATTTTACCTTCAATATAGATTAAGCTATTACATGGAATTGAATTTTTTGGTGCATCGTCTTTTGACTTTCCCTCTAACACATGATAGGTTCACGAAAGAAAAACGTACAATACAGGAAATAGCAGCCACTAACGGTTTCCCGAGGCGTATTGTAGATGACATAACTAGGAAAAATAAGTTTAGGTTAAGAATGAACGAAATCTCGACTTTCAGAAAGGACAAAAACCAAGATAAATACATCTCAGTTCCATACCACCAATATACGAAGAACTTTGGAAAGATTTTCAAGGAACTAGGTATGAAGGTGGTTTTTAAAACAAGTCATACACTGCAGAACCTTTTGGGAAGTCCAAAAGACAAAGTCGAGAATTCGGAAAAGTCTGGAATTTACGAAATTGAATGCAAGGACTGCGATGAAAAATATTATGGACAGACAAAAAGATCTATTAAAGTGAGATATAAGGAACACATAGCACACATAAAATATGGAAGACCTGAAAAATCAGCAGTCGCCCATCATATTTTGCAACAACACCATTCCATAGACTTCAGTTCTTTAAGATTAGTTAGACAAGTTAATAGCAACAGTCAACTAGATGCCTATGAGAGTGTGGAAATAAGTAAACATAATAATATTATGAATAACGACAACGGACCAATACCAAATAGCATACTATATATCTTGTTGGAATAATATTGTTGGGTTTACTGATTACTACAAAAAGACACATTGTAAATATATTTAGATAGGCAATATTGTGAAACTAATTTTATATAGCTGAAAATTGTTCTATATATAGCTGTAACATATAAACATACATAAGGACATATTGTAAATAATAGAAAGGCCAATTGTAAAATTAATTTAGGGTGGTACACTTGTATGGGTGGTATTACTGATTACCTACCTGTATGATGTACCTGATTAGAATAAGTAGCTTTAGTCTTGAGTAGTTATTAGTTTTATCTTCCTCTTGAAGATGATCACTTGGTGATCGAAACACGTGTCGAGGTGTAAAAATAACGATTTGGTGTTGGGAAAAACCTCTGGTAATATTTATTACATGGAAGTGTGTATGCATCTGAATCTTGTACGGAAATCCTAACTTCATCATTATAATTGAGTGCTCCAGATTTATGTGGTTGATATGTGTAAAATGATAATCTTCAATAGTTGTATCGCTGAAAGGTTCACCTGTTACATTCAATAAATCCTTCATACCAGAACGTAAAAGCCGAGAGAATTTAAAAATTGACGATTTTCGGGTGTTAACAATGTTTTCATTGGCATCGAAAAACCATCTGGCTCATTTGTACAACGCTGTTGTCTTTTATAGTTTCTGTATAGATGAAATCGTTGTAATTGTAATACCATATCTATTCAATTTTCATAAGATGTAAACAAAGAGTAATAGTTTCACCACGAAAATCCACTAAATTACCATCTTGATACAGAACCCTAACGGTTATTTTTTTTGGGAAAGAAAGTTTTTGGCTTTCTACTACTCCATCTGATACAAAAAAAAGGGATGAGAGAATCTTCCAAAGAAAGGAAGGAAGTAATCAATTTGAAACTCTATACATGAAACCTAACGGTTATGTTGTTTATGCTTTTGATACCCACAGGATAATGAGGTATTGTTAGAGGTTGCTCTACTATTTTATAACGATTTAGAACTTGTGGAAAAAATTGATGAATCAGATGAACAGGTTCTCCATGTAAAAATGATCCTACTGCAATATTACAATCTACACAAATTGTATTAACAGCTGAAATATGAACTTTATTTTGTGAGGTGAATTGTTTGTTGGGTTCGAATTTTGTTTTTTCGAATCCCAATAGATTTCCAATTGAACGATAAATACTGAAATTGATCCAGTCAGTGTGTCACCTCACAAACCACAAGAGGAGACTAAATCATCTGTCGGTAACAAATAAGACAGATGGGTATCCGCGGCTAAGCTAAACAGTGGGGACGGGAGTGGGTTAAACAACTTAACAAATTTCAAATAGATCTTAATGGGCGCCAGGTAAATTTAATCCTCCAGATACCCTAAGTAACTCACAATATCAATAACTCACCAATTAATATTGGAAATGAAAAATAAAGATCCCCAATATGATTTATTCAGTAATCCTAACTTACATGGATTAACCGACAACGCTTCTAAGACAACAATGCAATATTCACACTACTACGCGATGTTCACATGTCAATACAAGAGCGCGGTGTATATAACTAGGAATTCAATCAACCATAAATTATGGTAGTAACGACGCTCAAAAGAAACTACAATACGTCAAGTAAAACTACTACGAAAATTGAGTAGGTGAAATCGTAAATACTAGTATCGATAGGTAAGACAATTTCGTTTGCGTCGCGTGAGCTCAGGCGTAGGCGCATCGGTGTCAACAAGCAATCGTGAAAGGACGAAAATACCTCAATTTCCGTTTTACAAATATCTATATCAATCAGGTATCAATAAACAAACTCTTAATCAATAAACGATAAACAAACATTATATCAAACAGGTATCAATAAACAGAAGGGCAAACAATCATTTAAATAACTCAGTATAGCACAAATATTCAAATAAATCAATTATAACTTGCGTGCTCCTTTTGGGCCACCCGGTATATGGTGTTAGGCTACCCCGTAGTTCGACGGAGGTGGAACACCCTGTAGTACGGCGGAGATGGATCACCCTGTAGCACCACCAAGATAGATCACCCTGTAGGGCACGACAAGCTGGACCAGTAATGGATCACCAAATAAGATCCAGGAAGATAAATAAAAAAAGGAAAGAAGAAAGAAAACCCTACGGAAGAAAATTCTCAATCAGAATCAGATAAAAACAAGGTGAGATTCAACCCCCATTCAATAGGGACTAGTTGACTAATCGATACCTCTGGTATATTGGGTGCCCTGTATAACCATATAACCCATAAAAATCAAGCAAATTGAATGAGTGTTGAAACCTCTCTTCAAAACTAATATTCAGTTGAGATACAACGATGGAATCAAAAATTACTAAAATAATCAAAAACACATTTAATGGTTAAACTCTTACCCTGGCCAAGGGGTTTTCTATACGTTTCTTCGTGTGCGGTGCTCTGCACGGAAGTCCTACTGGGACTTGATGAGTGACTAAGGGCCTTATGTTTCTTATGAATCTAGAGACGATAAACGAAGGTTGTAGAATTGAAGAGATGATATCATAACTAAGACCACATGAGAGATGCGACAGTGATTCAGACATACCTAATTTCGGAAATCCTTCCACCTGGCACGAGTTCGGTAACCACCACAGATCCTCAAAAGAGATTAAGTTTCAGACTGCAAATATCCACACCAAAATGACCAATCAGTCTTCCACTATACAATTCTGACTTGTAGAAATTATCCCCGTGAAGGCTGGCACAAATACAACCATATATATCCTACAATCAGTCTGATGGTACGCTTGAACTCCGAACCAAGCTCATCGAAGGTCATCTCCCGAAATCCAAGAGACTGCCACATCTGACAGCTAACCAGTTGTTGCCACAGTGCGTCCAACCTACACTACAAGCAACAAGAGGGCGTTGTGCACAACATCATAAATCTTTCAATTCCTCCACAGCCACTTGAGACAATATCAACAAGTCCATGACCCATCAAAACTACTTCTCAAAGCAATGCAACCCTAAAACAACCCTTGACAATTTGAGTAACCGATCAATCCCTCACCCGTGAACAACTGTAGAACTAGTTCGGTGTAGGTCGTCGGAACGACACTACGAAAGTTCGGCGGATGTCAACCAACAGCTGTCTCTTAACCTTGTAATTGAATGTTCACAAAAATATTCACTCCAACCTATTTTCAACTCTTTACCAATCCTTATTTATGCGATGGAATAGAAACATATAAGGTAAGTCGTCACATCTTTCCCATTCAGTACGAATATTTGAATATTCATATTATGCAGAATATTTACCGAAAATATCAAACAGTATTCAGAAACCAGAGCTGACTAATATTGTTTTTTAGGCGATATGGCTCTAATATGTAAGTAAACCTTCTGGAAGTGATGAATAACAATCTATGCAAGAAATATTCTCGGAAAGGTATAGAGAATAAGGCAGGCAACGGCTGAAAAATGATAGGTGGAGTAACTGAGAAACAAACAATAACAACTATTTCAACCTAGCGCGGAATTTCGGATCTCCAACGTCGATTGGCAATAGGAGAATGCGTAAGTACTGGTCAAAGCAGTTAGTCAGGGAGCATACATATATTCTTGTACATTTCAGGTATGGTTTTCTATGGAACGGAAGATTTCCATTACTATGATGTTAAATGAATAAAATCAACTTGTAAATGAATTACATTGTTAATATCCTCTGAATAAAGATCTTAAAAGGTAAGGTAGTGTTTTGAAAGGTCACATAGGAGCAGTTTTGATCTAGTGCTAAATTGAAACGTAACAAGTGAATTTAATTGAAACTGTTTATCTTTTTGGGTCTGCAACTATATGTGTGATGGTTCCTTCTCCTATTCTAAACATCTCATTCTTTATAATTTTTATAATCTTCAATTTCATAAGACCCTATGGGAATTTCAAATTTGAATTCATCATTCACACCCCATACCAATAAATTGTTTGTTCCATTAACATCTGACCCTATGGGAATTTCAAATTTGAATTCATCATTCACACCCCATACCAATAAATTGTTTGTTCCATTAACATCTGGTATATTATTGAATGTATCAAAATTAACCAATCCAATTTCATATTCGACATTTTCGTTCAGATATAACGGTGGGTTGGAAGTATCACTTAAAATTGATGAATCTCCACTAAGTGTAAATGTATATGACATGACTGAGGTTTCAAAAACAAATGAAGTAATATTTATAAGTCATATTGATTATATAAAAATTCAAGACAATATTGTCCACACTGATAGGAATTGAATTTTCGTATTGAATCATAATTATATTCAATAATAACATCACCATTGCTTCTAAAATATTCTACCAATTCAATTGGGGGTGGTAGATTACCATAACTATCAAAATAGATGACATAATTATTACGTTTCGAATACGCTGTCCAATGGGTACCGGGTCCCCTTTGTACATCAAGATTAACTATATCAGATTCATTTGATGCAATTCTCGTTGGTAATGAATCGCGCATAAATACACCTCTGAAAAAGGAAATTTTCAATATTTTTGTATTTTTGAGATCCCTATCGGACATTATACGTCGAGGTAATTTTATTTCCTTGTTTTTTTCCAGTATAGTTGCTGCTGTTGAAACCCTGTTGACTTTTTTGATTCTTCCTTCCGTAAACCATATCCTTCATACGGTCTTAGATAATATCCTTTTCCGGATTTTTGTTGTTGTTCAAGAGCTAGGTTATGTCTTTTTTGTTCAGCTAATTGTTCACGATTAGTTTTAGCATCGTTCACTGCTTTTGAAATGCCCTCACAGCTACCTGCCACTGCCCCAAGAGCACCTAATAATGGAAGTAAAAACGGTAGGAATTCTCCTTTTTTGGGAACACAAATAATTCGTTTTTTTTGCATCCTTGTTAATTTTTTCTTTTTCAATCCCATACCAAGTTTACGTTTTCCCTTCATTGCAGTTGTTATGAACCAAGCAGCTGCCTTTTCTCCAAGTTTAGCGTCTTTCACTTTAACTCTTTCCCAAGCTTTGTATTCCAATATTTCGTCAGCTCGATGTCTGTCACTAAGAAGTTTACTTTCAGAATAGGCAATGTCGTGCTCTTTGCATGCAGTATCCAAAGAATTAATGCCCGGATCCCCACATTCTAATCGTTGTTGTAATTTAATGCCCGCTAAAAATCAAGAAGAAAAACATTGATGAGCTCTAAAAAAATGAATTCACTCACGTCCACAATAGTTGTATTTTGGTAGATGAAGTTCAAAAGGTAGTTTGTCTAATAATGAGTTGACAAAACCTCTTCCTCTGTGTCCGTTACGAGCTCTTGTTCCTATTTTGGATTTCACCATTCTAATCTGCTATATATATGTTGACTCAAACCTTCATATACCTTCGATCGCAATGAAGTTACGAAAACAAAACGTTTCTTTGCCCATCAACAATTATGATTTCAATGTTGTACAAAATACAGGAAAACACGATAAACTTTTTGGTGGTGATTCTAAGCGTGGATTGGCAGCAGTGGCAGCGGTAAAACGAATGTTATGTTATCACTAATAGAACATCCTAATGGAGTGAGATTTGAAAATATTCATCTATACTCAAAATCATTGAATCAACCCAAGTATCAGTATTTACGTGCTTTGCTTCAACCACTCGATGAAATTGGATATTATGAATATAGTAATAGTGAAGATGTACCTTCTGCAGATAACATTGAAACTAACTCTTTGATCATATTTGATGACGTAGCATCTTGCGATCAAAATATCATTGAAGATTATTTTTGTTTCGGACGACATCAACATACAGATTGTTTTTATATTTGTCAAACATATTCTGCTATACCGAAACAACTCATTCGCGACAATGCTAATTTGTTAATGATATTTCCACAAGACATCACTGATTTGAAGCATATATATGATGATCATGCAAATATTGACATGAACTTTCAAAATTTTAAAGATGTGGCATCTTCGTGTTGGAAAAAAAATTGACTTTTTTGTTATTGATAAAGATTGTGATTTATCTTCGGGTAGGTATAGAAAAGGGTTCGATACATACATTTATATATATATAGATGAACTTTTGAAATATAATCAGTTGAAATGGATTCTCAATTAGCAAAACAACTGGTATGAGCCAGACATGCACTTAGAAAAAAGTATAAAACTATAAAGGATAACACATCGAAATCACAAACTCGATTGAAAAAATCGTATCACCCCATTACTCGATCTTTAACACAACTGGTTTCAACATTAGGTGAGACGGCGGCACCGAAACCCATCAAACCGGAGAAATTGGAAAAGTTGGAAGAAATTGCGACAACAACAACACCAAAATCATATAGTCAATTAACATTTTTATCACCCACTCCTAAACAGGTAGCTCCAACGGAAATACCGACAAAAGAAGAAACATATGAAACACGCAATGAAGAGGGGGGAATACCGGATAGAACGAGAGAAGATCAATTTATTGATGATACCCTTCTTCAATTCTATCATACGATCACAAATTCAGACGTTCTTCAGGAATACTTAGACTAATTTGAAGCACCACTTCCCAGAGATTATATCGAAAGCATGATAAAAGATACTGAAAGTATATATGATCATATCTTGGGGCTTTTCCATAATCCGATAGAAGACAAATTTTATATAGGAGACTCTGAAGTTGATTTTATTGGAGCTAATGTAAATGTGAAAAATATAACTTACAAAGGAAAGGTAGGTCTTTACGAGTTACTTTTTCTGAAAAATCCTGTAGCTTACACCACAAAAGACGCTGAAAATTATGTAGATATTGTAAAAAGAACAAATGCATATCGTTGTGAAAATAATGGTGATTTACCAATTAGAAAATTTCTTGGAGATATCAAGGAAAAGTATTGCCACATTATAAAATCTCATTTACAAAAAACTCGTCCTAGATCTGGTTCAATACCATCATCTTTATCCAGAGGTGTAGTCACTCCCACATTTGGTTCAATTCCACCATCTTTATCTACAGGTGTACTCATCAGAAATATGACAAAAAAAGGAGGTAAAATTTCAATGATGATGAGATATGATAATAAACCTATTGATTATAGATATTTTGATGACTACAATGAACCAGTAGATAGATTACGTTTGCTAGTTGCTTCCGAAGCAGCTGTCAACACTACTGGTCACAATAATGAAATTATTTCAATCATTGAAGAGTTACGTGAAGGTGCAATAATTTTATAAATGTATGGTGTTTTACTTTTTTGTCTTAGTATTCAAAATGCCACTGAACAAATTCAATCAACATTTTCTTACCAATTCTTCTTCCATTTCGTCAGGAGATATCGTTACAGAACAACCACCACAAACAGATTTACCATTTTTTATTTGTCAGCCTTCTGAATTCCACAGTAAATGTATATTAACTATTTGCGGTAGCGAAAACCTTTCTTCCAGTCAAACTGATTATATATCAGTTTGACAATAATAGTATATATTAGACAGTAATAGAAAATATTCAATATTTCCCCAGTACATTGAAAGTATCCTATCAGAATCAATACGATACTTTAGCCAATCTTTTGTACCATAATATACTCAATAAAGGTGACACTATTCAATTTCCTTTAGAAACCTTGAAAAAACTTGCATCCAATAATTTTCACATTGAATTTGTAATTCAATGCCCTTTGGAGAAAGGTGAATGATATGTTGAATATTGATTGGAACTAAACATTTTTGGGGAATTAAAATTTTCCACATTTTTGAAAACTGTTGCTTCCCAATTCTTTTCTTCTTGCAGATTCATAATCTTTCTAAGATCTGCCACATAACATGGATTTTGATCTTCCGCCTGTTCATCCTCCAAATTAGTCTTTTTTTACATGCCACATTTGAAACGATTCAATTTTCGGATCATCATTATAATGTTTATTTTCCAATTCCAGTCTGATGTTGTCAAAAGGTTTCACGTATAGGTGAATTCAAAATTCCACCAGGGTCGTTTATGAATCTAGTTATCACTTTGATAGGTCTTATCTGCATACACTTTATACAAAAACCAAGGAGCAAAATGAGTCTGCTAACGAAACAGTGGTCCGGTAAGTATTGTAACTTGATATCTCTACAAATACAACAAATTCTCTTCTGTACTACTTCTACTACTGAGTACATACTCATTCAGTAATCGACAACAATTCCAACCTGTATATATTCTAAACTTCCCCACTTTTTTCTCATTCGACTTGTAAACGATTCTGAAGACAAAGTGTTGTCGCTCTCACAATAACATTCTCGAGGTTAAACTTTCAATTTATTCTATAATGCCTTTGCATAGATTTAATCAACATTTTTCAAAACTTCAAACAGAAGTAGAAGAAGAAGCATTATTAAAATCACCTCTTCAACGACAATTGAATTTTCCATTTTATGTTGTGGTTCTTATGATTACCACGTTAAAGATTCAATTCGCTTGAAAGGTGAAAAAAATATCAGTTTAAATGAAAATTATTATATATTAGATAATGGAGGCCGATTTGACTATTATGAATCAATTTGCAAAAGAAAACAGAGGATATAATTACATTCTTGTAATCATTAATGCCTTTAGCAAATATGTTTGGGCTGTACCAGTGAAAACTAAAACGGGTAAAGATATCACTGCTGCTATGAAATCTGCATTAGAACAAATAAGCAACCCTCCAAAAAACTTACAAACTGATATGTGAAAAGAATTTCACAATAAGGACTTTCAAAATCTGATGCAGGAATATGATATAAACCATTATAGTACTTTTTCAAATTTAAAAGCTAGTATTTTTAAACGTGTGATTAAAACTTAAAAATCATCATCATGGAAACAATTTAGCTATCAAGGATCTTATAAATGGATCAACATTCTTCCTGAAATTGTAAAAAATACAATAATACTGAACATTCTACAACTAAGGCGATACCAAGTAAAATAAATGAAAGAAATGCAAAATTTATGAATTCATTTCAACATCTGAAAACTGTTGACTCAAAAAACCCAAGTTCAGGAAAGGAGACCAGGTTCGCATATCCAAATATCGACATGCTTTCAATAAGTCTTATACTCCAAATTGGACCACTGAAGTGTTTAAGGTCAAACAAGTAAAGTTGACTAATCCTACCACATACATCTTTGAAGATTCAGGAAATATTGAGATACAGGGTGGATTTTACACTCAGGAATTACAACGAGCCAAGTAGCCAGATATTCATTTAGTAGAAAAAGTTATTCTTAAAAAGGGAGACAAGTTGTACGTTAAATGGTTAGGATTCGATTCATCACATAATTCTTGGATGATTAAAAAAGATATTGAAATACCTATAAGGAAAAAATAATAAAGAATGTAAATATATAAGTATTTAATTTGTTCATATAACTTATTTCTATGATTAACATCTAAAATATGATTTATACATGTGGCATATTTTACAATACGACGTTGGAATCGTATTCGATCATGCTCTATTTCTTCCCATGGGCTACGTCTCGCCGCTTGATAAGCGTAATTCCATGAGTGAAGCAAATGAATGTTTACTTTTTTCGTCATATCTAATAATATGTTTGTTCTTCTTCTTGAAAGAGTTCTAGATGATGATACGTTACTTCCAATCCAAGTGTGTATACTTCAGGATTAATTTCTTTGATTGTTTCAAGTACCTTCAATGACCTGTTGATTATATCCGACTCCACTCCCAATTGAAGAATATTCATTACTACATCAAATCTCAGAGATTTCAATACATCGATTCTATATTGAAGAATAGGTATGGAAAGCCATAATTCTGACGATTCACAATTCAAACGAATACTAGAATCGCCATTGTAAATTCGAGTAGTATTTGGGTGGGTCTGCTCAAATTCCACTGCAAATCTTCCAACATACATTGTGTTCACATTTTTTGTCGATGTTAGTGAACTATCAATGACTGACTTATTTTTATATATATGATGGAATCGGCCGATACTTGATGAAAATCCATAACTAACGTATTCCAAAAACACTTTATTGTGAGATTTTCACTAAATTGTTTTACAAAAACGCAACACGTGTTTCGCCATACAATGGCTTCATTGTATGGCGAAACACGTGTTGCGTTTTTGTAAAACAATTTAGTGAAAATCTCACAATAAAGTGTTTTTGGAATACGTGACTTATTTTTGACTGATTCTGTCCACTCCCGCTCGTCGAATACTAGAGTTTCATTTCCATTGTCAGCTATTACAACACAAGCAACATAACCTCGATGCACTGATATACACACTGATACATACTTTGATTTATCTGGATTTAGGTGAAACCTACGTTCCCCTAAAATATATCTTGTCTATCTTCAAACCAATTCATTTTGAGTGATTATCACTAATTCATTATCTATTTATATCACAAGAGAAAGGAGAGGATTGAAGTTTTTTCCAAGGTTCAAACAACAACTTTAATAATTTTTTTATCGACCTTTTTTTGGGTAATTGTTACCTTCCACAATCTGAAAAAATATAAAAATTATAATGGAGAACTTTATACAAGTGTAAAAGGGCAAACTTTTTAGTTTACCCCGATAAGTTACTGCGTAAAAATCAAAGTATTTTTTACAAAGAAAAATCTTCTATTTATCAGTAACTTGTCGTATTTCACAATTTTGCCTATCAAAAAAAAATTATTATGAAATTATACTTATCTTTTACGTTTCGGAGGCCAAAATCTGTCTCCGTCTTCAGAAATGGATAAAAATTCGAATATATACGCAGTTATTCCTTTTTTGAGAGCTTATTTCTTTACTTCTTCGACAGATATCAAAGAAGTTTTGGAATATGAAATTATGTCAATGTTGTTGATTGACAACTGAAATATTCAATGTAATACAAGGTACTCTCCGATATCAGTTTGTTGCCATTTCGCCACTATCCAAAGTTTTCTTCAAGATGGGTAGCCAAGTACGGTCTATTTCTAAGGAGCTATTCGAGATAAAATTCTCTCCAGACATGAGAATATACGCTGATTCTTTTAGCTTACGTCTCTTAGAATGAGGCTCATTGGTAATCTTTCTTGTCCTATTCCATTCCACCCGATGTTCACCGTCTGATTTTAAAATGTGTTCTGATAATTTTGATCCTGTCAATCGTCTATTTTTTATATAATCTCGATGTTCATTCTCACGCACTTTCAATGGTCTTGAGGTTTCACCAATGTAACTTTTACCACAAGAACAAGGTATTTTATAAATACAATTTTTTGTTTTTTCTTCAGTGTTGTTGGGTTTTGTATATGTGAGTATAGATCTCAGTGTCTTTTTTGACTAATTCTGTCCACTCCCGCTCGTCGAATACTAGAGTTCCATTTCCAGTGTCAGCTATTACAACACAAGCAACATAACCTCGATGCACTGATATACACACTGATACATACTTTGATTTATCTGGATTTATACAACCCATTTCATAGATAAACTTAAAGACATAACACTCAGTGATGGTGATGTTCTGATGAGCTTTGATGTTGAAAGTCTTTTCACGAATGTTCCTGTTGATAAAACTCTTCAAATTGTCAAATCCAGGTTAGAAAATGACTCAACTTTAAAACATCGAACGGAGTTGGATGTTAATTCTATATTAGAATTTTTAAAATTATGTATAGACAAAACCTATTTTCAATATAGAGATGATTTCTATCAACAAGAATTTGGCATGGCTATGGGTTCCCCTTTATCTCCCATCTTAAGTAACATATATATGGAGTATTTTGAAGAATCTTTTGTTGAAACTTATCAGAATGGTCCGAAAGTTTGGTGGAGATACGTTGACGATATTTTTGCTATTTGGAATAGAAACCACGATGACCTGAATACTTTTTTGAATTATATCAACGAGCGGGAGCCGACAATAAAATTCACAATAGAGATTGAACAAGATGGTCGACTCCCTTTCCTTGATGTAATGTTGGAGAAGTCATCAGATCAACTTGATACAAATGTTTATCGGAAGAAAACACATACAAATATATATCTCCACTATACATCAAATCATCATGCGAGTGTTAAAAAAGGTATAATAAATTGCTTTTACAAAAGAGCTAAAATGATATGCAATTCAACTGAAAATCTCAATAAAGAAATATCATTAATTAAATCTGTTTTGAAAGATAACGCTTATCCAGATTCTTTCATAAATTCAACGATAAATTCAATAGAAAATAAAGAGTCAATTAAAAACCAAACGAACATACAAACAGCTTCACAAATTCAACAACATTCAACTCAACAATTACCGACTCAACATCCAACGACACCTTTTATAACTGACGTTATACCTTACATTCCAAGACTATCTGAGAAAATGAGACGAATTGGAAATAGATATTATTATGATGTTAGAACTACTTTCAGAACAAAAAATACACTGAGATCTATACTCACACATACAAAACCCAACAACACTGAAGAAAAAACAAAAAATTGTATTTATAAAATACCTTGTTCTTGTGGTAAAAGTTACATTGGTGAAACCTCAAGACCATTGAAAGTGCGTGAGAATGAACATCGAGATTATATAAAAAATAGACAATTGATAGGATCAAATTTATCAGAACACATTTTAAAATCAGACGGTGAACATCGGGTGGAATGGAATAGGACAAGGAAGATTACCAATGAGCCTCATTCTAAGAGACGTAAGCTAAAAGAATCAGCGTATATTCTCATGTCTGGAGAGAATTGTATCTCGAATAGCTCCTTAGAAATAGACCGTACTTGGCTACCCATCTTGAAGAAAACTTTGGATAGTGGCGAAATGGCAACAAACTGATATCGGAGAGTACCTTGTATTGCATTGAATATTTCAGTTGTCAATCAACAACATTGACATAATTTCATATTTCAAAACTTCTTTGACATCTGTCGAAGAAGTAAAGAAATAAGCTCTCAAAAAAGGAATAACTGCGTCTATATTCGAATTTTTATCCATTTCTGAAGACGGAGACAGATTTTGGCCTCCGAAACGTAAAAGATAAGTATAATTTCTTGATAATTTTTTTTTTTTGATAGGCAAAATTGTGAAATACGACAAGCTAGTGATAAATAGAAGATTTTTCTTTGTGAAAAATACTTTGATTTTTACACAGTAACTTATCGGGGTAAACTAAAAAGTTTGCCCTTCTACACTTGTATTAAGTTCTCCATTATAATTTTTATATTCTTTCAGATTGTGGAAGGTAACAATTACCCAAAAAAAATTCGATAAAAAACTGATTTTTTCCTCCACAAAAAATGACTTTCGTTAAACTTCAATCATATTTTTCATTGTCCTATATAAGAAAACAAAATGAATTATTCATTTATTATTATTTCCAAACTAATAAGACATTAATTATCTAGTGAAAGACATACTTTAATTTTCCCATTTTTGGAACAATCAAAAAAATTATAATAATTACTAAAACTAAGGTTATACACGACATGAAAAATATTCCGTGTGTTTATCTTTATACAGCTCTATCAAAAGTCATAATTTGCCATTCCTGTTGATCACTTTCTGAATTATTAAGGTATATCATTTTAAATTTATAGTTGAAATGTGTTGCATTCGATTCTGGAATCTTTATTTGAAACACTGGTAGTTCACCATTATTTTCCTTTGCAAGACTCAATATTTTCCAAGTAGTTCTATTACACTCTTTCTTCATATTTTCCATATCAAAACATATTGCAATATATTGAGCTTCTTTCGGTACATTCGTATATAGTATACCATTCACAATAGCTACTAAAATGATATAATTAGATTTCAATAATGTAATTTTTCTTCAATAAAACTATTTGTATTCCCTACTAAATGTTTTGTTTGATACTAATTCTATCTCATCATCATCATCATTATTATTATTATTGTGGAATATTCGGAAGGATGTCAGACGAACCAAAACTTTTTATTTCCCGGTCAGTAGTGTTTAAAACATCAACTCCTTCAATAATTGGGATACAATAACGTTCACATATCAATTGAGCTATTTCAACTCCTCTCTTGAAATCAACTTCCTCATTTGATGAATTATGTAAAAGAATTCTGATTGTCCCCCTATAATCTTGATCTATCACACCAGCTAAAATGTTCATTCCCAAATTGTTCGCTATTGAAGATCTTGGTGCAATTCTCCCGTATACGTTTTCGGGGAGCTGAATTTTCAAAAAACTACGAGTAATCTCTATCTATGCGGAATTGAAAAATCTATTGGAGTTCTTAGGTCACAACCAGCAGATTAAAAAGTTGCTCTGGTAGGAATATAGGCAGATTGATTTATTTTTACCACTTTCAGGACCTTGAAATATTAATATATTATATTCAAAAAATAAAGACAATTGAAAATATTACTATTTTTTCGTTGTTCATTTTTACGATTTTTAAAGGAAGACTTTCAGATTTAATTTTCTTGAACCTGGAAAAATCTTACAAGAATCAAACTTACTTTTCATATTTTGCTAAAGCTGATATTAAAAACGAAAATGAAAACTAACCTCAATTTCTATAGAACATTGGTCTTCTGAAATCACTATTCAAATAGTTCATATATACCATCACAGATGGCTTTCATTATTCAATAAATCGTATTTCCAATTCAATTTGTCACATTACTTATATTACATAACTGATCGGAAAGGTATATTACATTATTACGGATCATTAAAATCAATTATTCAATTATTCAGCATACCTATTTCAGATATCTAGAACGATTACATATGTATTGGAAAGTTCAAATTACTTTGAATCGTAGATTCATTATTATAATGAATATAAGATTTCTGAAATATAATGTACAGAATCCTCTCTGAAATTACTTTGAATCATTTAAGATTCGTTAGGTACCGAATGTTGTTAATACTTAGACATTCTTTTAAGTAATTGAACATGAAAATTTACTGAATTTCATAAACAATTCTCATGATGCATTCAAACCACATTTTTGCTTCATAACTTCATTCTAATATCATACAAAAAAAATAATGTTCGCAATGAGAGACTCCCCCGCGAGGCACTGAAGTAACAGGTCCCCCCATTTTTGTTGATGCACAATATCATATCAAAAATTTGCTAAGATGTCAACAGTGTGAGTGTGGTGTCGGATCCCACAATTTTGACAAATTCTCAATCACGTATTAGAAAAAATGGACTGGGATGTTCACACCGTAATGTGTGATGAGTCCCTAATTTTGACACATTCATAATAGCGTATCCAAAATTTGCTGGGATGTTCACTGTGATGTTTTGAATCCAAATCACAGGAGATATATTTACCATTATAGCAAATATAAGATTTACAGTGCATGACACTGAATAGCCTGAAACACCCTTTGTATTACTACTTTCACGTCAGCTAAATGTTTGTGACTGTATCGATCATTAATTATTTGGCAAAGTGACTATGCTCTGAGCTTTAACCATCCTAATAATGCTGACTGACACTTTTTTTCTCGGTGAAAATGCAACTGACGACTCAGTTCATTGTATCCAATGTATCATAAACCAGCTCCATGAAATGGAAGCTGGTTGAAATGAAATGATATGAAACCTAATAATTGTTATATAATTCATACTTTCGACAGGCATATAATTCTGCTTTTTCATACAGCCCACTGTTACTTGAAAAATTCGTTTTTCCATCCACTTCTACTTTCCATCATCTGTATTTCTGACGCGAGTGCACAAACTATCGCTCATTTTACTGATAACGAAATATTATTCAGCTCATTTGAATGAAATTTATCTGGTATGAAATTCATGTTACTATAACTATAATTCCTACAGCTCTCCTTTCCACACCAGGTACCTCTACCAAATGTCCGGAATAAAAAAGGGTGTTATCTTACTTTTGTGATATCTAAAGAAAATACGTTGAAATTTCAATGTAGATAGTATTTTAAACAGGCCCTTTCTGTAATATGAATTGAATAATGAAAGGATTTTCTTGTAAAATTAGATTATACTTCATTCCTTTATCGTTACCTGTATTTTAATCACATTCAGAATATCAATTTTCCCTCTTCATTAAATTTTTTTATCAAGTTATCTAGACTGTTGAGATGCTAGTTGTAACTGCGGAAAATTCAAAGGAAGAAGCAGGTCAAACATATTTTACCTGTACCATTCCAAAGGGCGAAGTGAATCGCTGTTATCGAAATAAATCAAACGAGTTCAAGGGCCATCGCACATCTGGACGAGTGAACGAATACGTATTACTTTTTCTCTGACATTTTCTATTCTTAAACACCATTCCAGTGTACTTGATCCTGTGAAAAACATACCCAAATATTTCTACGAATAGAAATTTCCTGCTTTTCCGACTCTCGAAATATCGGAAAATGATTTGGAGGTAAATCTTATTTTGAAGTTTTCATCACGGAATATGTGTTTCGAATAGAATACCTGAAATACGAAATTTCTATCAGGAATTATTTGCTATACTATTTGCTTTATACTTGAATGAACACGTTGTATCATAAGGGGATTATGTAATGGCTTAAAATAGACTACTTCGAATTGAAATTGATAGATGAGAGTAACAGAAATCGCAATATTACCCATCTATGCAATCGGTTACATACTGAGGATAACCAATAAGAATTTTTTCATGAATTTTCTTTGTTTCGATTTGAAACAAAATGACTTACGAAAACAAACCCTGAACCTGGACGTCATGATGTCAAATAGAAAACACAGACATGAAACTCTGGCTTTGTCGGCTTTCATCAGCGTGGTGTAACCAAGTACACAGATGGGCAACATAGGAGACAACTGCACATAATATGTGGTTTCAGCTACAAAACTTCTCAGTTCGAAATATGAATATTTGAATTTACTGTCGAGTGTGTTTGATATGAAGTAAAATGGAAACAATACTCTGAAAAGGCGAATCGCGGACAAATCATTGCATATAGCTACACTTCTCTACTGGAGACAATGAGTCAAAAACACTAGTGAAAAATTACTAATGATACTCACAACTCCCCCATCAAGTTGAAACTCAGTCAGCAAGAGGAAAAAAAATGAAACATCGAGATTTTTTTCTCCGATTTCCGCAGACTCTATCCGGATCACGGTGTCAAAATGGTTGTTCTGATTTTTGGAGTCCTTGGTGAAATGATGCCATATCTACTCTCGAATCTTAAAATCATGCCGGTTGCCGCACTGAGATAGAAATTTGAGTCGGAACATGCACAAGGCTGTCATTTTTGACTCATTGCGCTTGATCAGGACAAAATTCTTGAACTCAATGATTACTTACCCCACGGTGTGGAGAGTGGTCGTTGGTTGATAGTGCTGGCGCGCCCTTCTGATTGTATCGGTGCTTCGTGAGATAGGGCTTGACTAGCGCAAACTTAAGATAATGATAATAATATTGATAATGTCGGTTTGACGCACTAATGCAGGAATCTTAGCCGAACAAGTGCAGAAAGTTGTCATACTAGACTCACTGCGCTTGCTAAGGGTACATAATTCTCGGATTCAATGATCACCCACCTCACGCTGTGGGAAGTGGTCATTGGTTGATAACGCTGGCGCACCCTTCCGAAAAAAATAATAATGATAATAATAATAATATTATGCGGTCGACACAATGCGGTCCTTAGAGTGCTGAGTGATTTATCATTACTTACGGCACTTTCACGGTATTGACGAGACACCGGTGTTACTCTACACTCCGGTGGATGTTGAATCGATTTTGGACAACAAGAAGTGAATATTTTATTGTAATAATTCATTTACAACCGGTTTTGAAAAAATATGGAGAGAATATTTCCCTGAATCTTACACTTACATTATGCACATCCATTCGAAAGGTTATTTTTCGATGTAAATAGAAAGGTTTTATTCAAGTTATTTCATGAAAAAGACATGTAAACTCATCCTATTTTCCATATTCATTCAACCAACCTCGTGCAATTAATGGGAAATTCTTGTTTGTCTTACTATTTCTTATATCAGACGTGAACATGAATTCTACACTCTTTGAATTTTTTTGTTATCATTGACTAGTAATCTTAGGTCCATAAACATCATCTGCTTGATTAATATTTGACCACACTGAACTATTACAAAGTATACATTTGAGCTTTGAAGGTGGAAAATATTCTATTTTCACACTTATGGATGAGCAAGTTTTTGTAAAAATTTACTCGAATTCAATATTGAAACCAACGGTACATCAAAACCATTGACTTCCTCAACAATTTATAACAAATATATTCACACGCGGTTTTCTCGAACTGAAAAGAATACCGTTCGATTCAGAGAAATTTATAATCAAGCAGTGATCTATAGAATTGTTGATGAATATATTCAGTTCTCTATTGAGGACTTGTTTGGAGATTGGAGGTATATACCGCAAACAACAGTGGACCAAGATTTGAAGGCATCAAGAATACAAGTATTTATGATATGGTTAATTTATCCAATCAAATGAGGGCAACACAGTCCAATCAGTTTGTTATCCAGCTCATCCCAACCAGCTACGTTAGTTTCAGTATTCTCTGATCTAACTGATGATAATGTATTTTAGACTGCAACTGAAATACATTTTAGTATTCGCGATAGTTTCAGCAATAAACATCAATTTCCCTGGATAAAAACTCTGAGTTCGATAGTGTTTCCGGTGGATATGTGTATAAGGTATTAAATTGATAGAAACATAATTTATCTCAAACATTTTGGTATAGGTATGATCAGTTTTTTCTGAGAGTATTTCATTGTGCTTAGGAATTTTTCATATTTTTGTGTTGAATTTGAAAGTTGAATGAAAATATTTCCCGTTCAATTGCTTTGTTCCTATAGTTTCTTGAATCTTCATGAATTTGAAAGTGTGCATCGATGTTTGTTCACTCACATTTCTGAAACTACTATGATCATATTTGAAGTTTTATAGGTACAGAATTTCTGACTACGATATTTCCCCTTGATTATTATATTACTTCTAACGAGCAATTGAACTGATCTGTATAAACAACCCTTTCACTTAAAATAGGCTCTTTCTGAATTATCATGAAACTCAGAAGTGTAAAGTCAGTGTCACCTACCCTTGTAGAGTGATATATAATTTGTTTCGAATCAAATGATTCGAAAAGGAAGAATAATCTGTCAACTATGACATCCCCAAATGCAATAAGATCGATAATGAATAAGTCATCTGTGATTATCAGATCATCAACTGTTGTATATATCAAGCTTATAATATCTTCAAGGCTTGTGAATTACACCTGATACATAGTATTTTTTCATATGCCAATGCGAATCCAAAAATTATCCAAATGGTTCCTCAGTTAAAATTCATTCACCACTGATTTTGGTTCGTACGTAAAACAGCAAGGCCCTACCTCTATATTTTTGATAATATTATTATTCAACCAAACCTTAGTTACGAGTTTAACAAAAACATAAAAATCATATTTTAGTATAACATTATTCAGATTTTGTAGACATGGCATCATCGACCTACCATTCAAACACCTTATTGATAAACTGTCTTTTCTCTCACTCAAAAAATTTCCCGAACTGCTGGCTCATTATAGATATATTTCGAACAAAAGAACAAAAAGACTGTCGTCTACAGTCTACAGATATTCATCTACTTGAAAGAATCCACAGGTGGTTTTCTGAATAAAACAATATGCATGTAGTAAAGATACAGGCAAAGCAGAATTGCACTGAATGCTACTGATTTGACCTGATTAACCGTACATGAAGTCTTCATTCTCTTATGAAACTCGTAATGAAATGTCGAGAAAATTCTAGACTGCTAACTCAAAATGATATTTGAAACTGAAAATCGAAGTTGAATATTTCAATATCGATACAAATGCATTGTCTATACACCATTTGTATCATCGATATGTTCAACGTCTCTATATTATTATATTTCGCAACCACCATTCGTAAACATTTTCCCGTTCCTTCCTATTTTGATAAAATTATAATATTTAAGTAAACTTCAATACTCGGGAGTGAGATCGTTACACCTTTCAAAGACTTTTTATTACTAAAATTCATGTTCTTGATGTAACTACACCATAAGTGGTATTTTTATTTTTTCCGAGGATTGCCAATTCTATAACTTCCATCGCCACTTGGAATATCAATATTTCAGGCAATTTTGTTGTGACGTAACTCTAACACAGTTTGAATGCAGTTTTCATCGTGGCGTCCTTTCACTCCATTATTGATAATATCGATTTAACTACTACGTTTGTTACTAGTAACTAACGATTTGACTAACAGGTATTTGCAACTATCTTCCCTCTTTACTTTGCGATGATGTCATGACGACAAAATAACAAGAAGTTTTTGCGTAATCTGATATCACTGAAGTATTTGAGAAGATAATCAACAAAGCTTATAGTTTTCACAACCGATATACACGTTTTCAGGATTGTGTTTGTTCAATTTTTTTTTATATTGAAAAATATACAGCTCAAGGCAAACCACGTCTACTTCATTCTAGTATACCTGAAGTAACCCGAAGGTGAAATGGAAGACGAAAGTAATGAAACTCATACTGTCAAAAGATTGGAATATCCCATGATTCCAGTCATTCTTCAAGTAAAATGGGAATTTCTACAGTTCATTGTATGATATTCACTATAAAGGGTTTTACAAAAACCGCTATACAATAGCTTTCTCAAGTGTAAAATAATAAGTTTCTTCTATATTAAAACTATTTCACACTCTAACGCATCGCTACTTTCTAATTAATGAATTTACCTTATAAAGTTAGATATGATTTGATTACCTTTATGAATAGATTAAATTTCCAAAGGTACCGTAATTTCACTCAACTTTCTTCACCTGGAAATAAACAGATTCAGTAATGATAAATTATTCAGTTCAGTTCGATCGTTCATGAGATATTGACAGTTTTCAAATTTGTTGGTTTCCATACCCTCCAATAGGTTAAGTTTCAACTCTTTCTTCTGGAAATGGAGGTGCTTGAATTCCTAGTTGAACTCACGTCACTCTGTTATTAAATGAGTGGCATATATGGAATTAATTTCTCCATTCTGAAAACTATTTCTGTGTTTCTTTATGCGGACTTCCAGTTTGACCTATATGAAACATCGAACATGACCCATATGATAATTTATACACACCCGGAAGTATAATTTCGGAAATTCAATTGATTCATATAGTTGATGAATTTATATCTGACATTTTCAGGTAGGATAATTCATTACAAATTAGGTATATAAGTAGGTAATATGTATAAAATTGTCGCAGTTTTGTTAAAATCCTCCATAGTGAAAATCATACAATAAACTGTAATACTGAGTTTTAATATGGATTTTCATCAAGTATCGGCCAGTTCTATTCCCGTATTAGGAATATATATGATTTTTTCAAAGAAATTTCAGACCCACATCATTCATATGAGAAGAAATCGGATCTGATAATCTCTTTCAAAGTTGCTCTTCACTTTCAAATGTATATTATGTAGATATACAATTTCGATCAACGTTCTCTTGACCTATAACTGAACGCTAATATTGAATTTTCTGCGAAGTTCAATGGATCAAGTGAGTATAATTGATTTACAGCGTGACTCACGGTCGATGGTAGGTTAGACGTTTCTGGAAAACGCAAAGCATGATTTTTATTTTTCTGAAAATTTCACTCCTCACATTTCCTTACCTGTTCTATCGACCCTAAAAATATTTTCCGCATTGCGGCGTTGCCACTTCCATCAAAAAGTACTAGCAACTTAATATTTTCAAATGAAACACCCCGTATATTAATACATTTTTGGAATCGCTATGGTATTTTAATACTTTTTTGTTGATAATGTCCTATACCTATCTCTATCTGTTTTCGAGATAAAAAATAAATTGTGCTAAATATGGTCCAAAACATAGCCTTAATTGAAATTAAGTACATCAGTACTCTCAATTCATGAAAAGTTGATAGTTTGGACAAACTCGAAATATTCAAATAACACCAAGAAATCGAATCCATATCAAACAGGGCGTGCTAAAATTACTATTATTTCCATTGTGCATAAAAGTAGTCAAAAGTTCATTTATTCGAATGAAACCCCATGTATATTACTCGGTAAATTGAAAGATGGTGAAAAATGCTTCAAGATGATATATCATGTCCCTATACCTGAATCGTCAAGTTTTCTCAATAAAGTGGCTTCTTCTAGAAACATATTTTTTTTAGAATTTGGATTTAGGTAGCAGTGGAATTATCAAGCTTATAGCAGTTCGGTTACTTTTATAAGTAATTTACAAAGAGTTATCGACGTTGTTTCGATTCGTCTTCCAAAATGAATGCAAATATCGATTATTCAAACGAAGTTTGACTAGACGGAAGTTCAACTAGACGGAGATGGCGCTCCGTCTAGTTGAAACCACGAATTCCTATATTCCTCTAAAGGCAAATTTTCAAGAAAATCGGTTACAGTCGTCCTTAATATTTGGAGATATCTCTCTGCATAATTTTATTGTTCTTCAGAATACAGAAAACATTCAGGTCAAATTTTTTTTGAAAACCCATTTCTTTTGTAACATGAGGATTATGATCAGCTCAAAAATGTTTATTCTTTCTATTGAAAATACCATCCCTCGTAAATTTTGATTCGTCGCTCTAAATTATTTTTGACAAAAATTCCCGATCTTCCTGTTTATGAATCAAAAGTGTTTCACAAAAATGCATTTTACGTTCGAAGTCTTCTGCTTTTTGAGCTTGAACTTTGGTAAATTTATACGGATGCATTCCGTGATTTTTCAAAATTCGTTGTACTGAAGCATGTGATACAGCTGAATCTTTTTCTGTACTGCGAATGGAAGCTTCTGGATATGCATAAAAATATGCAAAAACGTTATCAGTATTGTCCTCATTTGAAGTAACAGGTTTTGGTAATGTTGAAGGCGCTTTTAACATAGAGCCATAGTTAAGAAAATTATTTTGTAATCTTACAAACTTCCTCTTGTTCATTGGTATTAATTCAGGATACATTTGGTTGGATTTTTTACAAGTTCTGGCAATGATTTGATCACACTGTCCGTGTATAATAGATAATTTCATAAGAACTTCGTTTGAATAATCAATATTTGCATTCATTTTTGGCGATTTTTTTAAACACCGTCAATAACCATTTATCAATTACTTACAAAAGTCACCAAACTGTCATAAGCTTGATATTTCCACGGTTACCAACAAATCAAATTCTTTAAAAATTATTTTTTGTACAACTGTTATTGAAAATCTCTTTGATAGAAACACTTCAATCAGAACACCTACCAAAAAATCATTTAGAAAAGTTCACACATGCAGTTCGTGCTATTGGTAATATTAAATCTCTGTGTAGTTACTGACGATGACGAAGTTGTATTCAGTCCAACTGTAGAAAGTCCTTCATGACTAACCAATAATCCTCCCTAAAATAACGTGAGTTGGCGTATGTAGTTGTAACATATGCCTTGTAATCCAAAGGTCATGTGTTCAAATCCCATGGACCCTATAATTTTTTTTATTATCAGCAGTAACGTTATACAAAAAAATTTAATACATTTGTTGAAAGTGATTTTATGCTTCTCGTGAGTTTGCTCCACTTACTGACGCTCGTTTTACAATAATCCTCACTCACAAAATAAAATGCCACTTTCAACACTTGTAGGTGAAACGTGAAAAACTATTTTTCCACAAATGCGGCTTTATTAAGAAAACTCGACGATTTAGGTATAGGGACATGTATATAATCTTGGAGTATTTTTCACCATCTTTCAATTTATCGAGTAATATACAGGGGGTTTCATTTGAAAATATGAACTTTCGACTACTTTCATGCACAATGGAAATAATAGTAATTTTAGCACGCTCTGTATGATATGGAGTCGATTTCATAGTATTATTTGAATATTTCGAGTTTGTCCAAACCATCATCAAAATATCAACTTTTCATAAATTGACAGTACTGATGTACTTAATTTCAATGTTTTGGACCATATTTAGTACAATTCATTTTTTATCTCGAAAACAGATAGGGATACGTATAGGACATTATCAACAAAAAATTAATAAAATACTAGAGCGATTCCAAAAATGTATTAATATACGGGGTGTTCCATTGAAAAAAAATAATTGCTAGGACTTTTTGATAGAAGTGGCAACGCCGCAATGCTGAAAATATTATAGATCGATAGAACAGGTAAGGAAAAGTGAGAGGTGAAATTTTCAGAAAAATCATGCTTTGCGTTTTCCAGAAACGTCTAACCTACCATGGACCGTGAGTCACGCTGTATACCTACACATAGTTGATTTCAAACTGAAATCCCATTTTCTACATGTAACTCGTGAATATAGTGAAGTGTCAATTTTCATAAAAAATATATTGTTAGCTGATTGCTCATATGTATGTTTTTCAACTCTTTCAACATCAAATGGATTATCTGTTGAAAAAATATGTATCTGTTTTTTCTTTAACGAACGCCGATAAATGTCGAGCTACAAATCATATAATGAGGTCTTACCTTCCAACGGGCGAGTTCTAGCACGGGATATTCCTATGAAATATAACAATATTTGGAGAAACTTCAAGTGATATATCATTCTTCAGATGGTTTTCTTTATTCTTCCATATAAAAATTCAAGTACTCTGTTCAAATCTCCATGTTTGAAATATGTTTTTCTGTTAACCAGTTGTCGCATCCCTACGAACGACAACCCTCAAATGTCGAAACTTGTGCGAGCTAAGGACTAACGAGGTCTTACCTTTCAACGTGTGATTCCTAATATGGGTTGGACGATAGCAAGTGGAAATCGATTGTTCAGCCTGGGGCTTGAACCAAATCGACCGCCAACACGGCGGTCGATTTGAGTGAGTGAACAAAGCACCCACGTCGGACCGACCGGCTACCTTCCGACTCAATCACAAATATTGATCTCAATATTGATTAACTCATTGCCAGTCGTTAGTATCTACTATCTATTCACTCTCACGAAATATTACTGGTAAAAATTGTAATGGTATATTTTAGGAGAGATTAATTTTTGGGAAACAACAAGATAAGACCTTGCTGTCTGTTTGACTCAATGAAAGAGACAGAAGGTAGAAGACATTAGACGAAAAAACATTTAAGTTTGAAATTAGGCATTATAAAATAGTCTAACTGATGTAGTGACTGTGAAGTGAAACGCGTTCATAATAAAATTCTTAGTGTGAAATAATAATAATCATCAGGAATGATTTAGGTATCATCAACTATATTTTCCTCTTCAGTAAAACATATAGGTACAAGAAATGGCTGCTTAAAAATTGACAAACATTTTCGTTTACATTTCAGAACATTGAAATGTATTCGAAATTGAAACGGCCGATATAGAAACGTTTGGTTTCGTTAGAGGAAAAGTAAGATAGAAATTCCTGTGTCAACTACATTTTCACTTTTTCTCTGAATATATAGCCACAATAATACGGACGTCAAAATAGTATGCTTCCAGAAAATATTTTAACTACCACAAAAAGTATTTCCTTAGACTTTTTCGATTAATGACCTATTTATTTCGTAGAAATTGATATTTAATATGAAATAAAGAAAATATCTTTTGTCTGATGTCTACCAAGTTTATTATTTGTTATGACCGGTCGTAACAAATAATCAACTTGGTTGAAATTAGACAAAAGTTATTTTCTTTATTCTATATTTCCTCAGAGTTTTCTATTTTACAGGAAAAATAATCTCATGTGTCAACATTCAGTCAATTGTATTGTATTGGCAAATATGGCAGTTAGGGGCGGATTTTATGAAGCTAGGAGTATAATTACCGTTGATCCTTGTGAATAAAGATAGGATATGTTAGAACCCCAGTTGTTATAAGAACAGACGTTATATGCTCGTGTAAACATGATCAGAAATAATAATTACTTTTGAGCAATCATCATCTGATTTCTAACATCAAGAGTTCGAATTTCGTCGTTGTTCGTTTTGGTTTTCGTTTTCGCAGAATTAAACATTCAATCCTTTCAGCCCGTTTTTTCTCTTGATTTACTACGTTATGTTCATACGAAAGTTTGGATGAATAACTCAGCAACGACCTGTAGATCCATGACTGGGTAGTGGTGTTTGAATCTAGGAAATCATTCGACCACTACCTTTGTGTTAATTGAAAGAATCCCTATTTATGAAAATCCGGATTTTGTTATTTTTTTGTCTTTTGTGCATTTTATTTCATAACTGATTCAGCAACGAAGGATACCTCCATTTGAAAATGGTGGTGAAGAAAACTTGACCATTTCAGATCGATCTCTATTGACTTATACTTCAAATGTTTGATGTAACGGTATCCCAGAGTTTCACTCCGTAGAGACGATTTCGAAATCGAGTCTCACTTTTGATGAAAATTTTATTTGGAACTGAGTATCAGAGTGACTGAGATGATTTCATTTTCAGAAAAAAAAAACAAAAGAAAGAACCAAATGGAGTTTCCGTTGTTCGATCGTTGCTACATCGAACAAATTGTTGATTATCAGAGAATGAAAATATCATGTCATGATAATGAATGATTGCTTGCTAAATTTCACTGATCAATAATCAATAAAAATGTGAATATAATTTGAGGCGTTCTTTAAAATTTGAAATGCATTCATCTTTAATCCATAAAATTCAGAAAAGAATGATCGTTTGAAAATTTCCGTTTTAAAGTTTCAATGGATGTGCCAAAGTTCCTCTGAATCTTACGTTCAAATTGTGGACGTCAAAATAAAAAGTCATCTTTCTATTCAGGTGAGAAGGGGTTTTGTTAGTAATAATTTTGGAGAACAAATTTGCGGGAGAACCTATTAGTCATAAAGATGAAATAGAATCTTTTTAGCCGAACATATCTTCAATTACTGCTACTGATTACTGCTAATTACTCTAATCCAGCCTATATTTTCAGATTCGTCATCCTCATTCTGATTCGATATGTCTTTAAATTAGATGGTTCCGTTGATAAGCTCCATTATATTTATACATATTATTGATATTCATATTCTTTAGGTTCAATTCAGGGTCTATTCTATTAATTATCAGGTGAAACGTTACGTAACAATAATTATTGATAGACAACCTCTAGATTGATGCAATCAACTAGTCAGATTTGCTTCAGATTGTTGCGGTCAACGCATGGAAACTGTGAAATTGATTGTTTTCTCAATTATCAATCGATTGCGATTCCATTAGGCTCAGGGGTAGAATCAACAATGTTGTTCACCTCGAATGTGGTTTTGATGGTTCAGGTATGTACAGAATATCATTCATCGATCAACTATGCATAACAATATTATAAGCCACCAAGTTCGTTTGTAGTATGGATCACTAATTTACTCAATACATATGATAAAATTTCACCAGATTTCTGTTTGAGAACGGAATATTTCTAAGATAAAATATACCATTAGCGTAGGCTTGCTGATTTCGTACCAATTTAGATACAGTTTTCACTATTCTAGTTTTTCTAGAATAAATTTTAGATTATCAATGGAGTACGTTGGAGGTCGCTTTTTGGATTGGTATTGAAAACCAAGCTTCAGGGGTAGATGATAGTTCAATCACAATATCGAAACTTTGTAGTCCGTTTATAGATTAATACATTACACATATCATCAAATGTTTTTTCTAACGATCATATTTTCCAGACTTGTGGAATGTTGCCGTTGAGAAACCCAAGAAGAATGATTCAGGCAAATACTCTGATCTCAGAATTATCAGTTTACCTACTACCATGAGTAAAATAAAAAAAAACTATTCATTCAAAATTTGATGAATATTTTATCACTAATTTTATGTTATTACCATAGCAATGTGGTTAAGACAGGACTTTATTAAAGGTACAGCCTTTGCTACTGTCATCAAATCAAATCAAATCAAATTCATTCATCACCGAACTTCATGCAAATGTATAAAAGACACATAATGTAAACTTTCTGGACTAGTCATAACGGAACCTACAAGCGTCAATAGTATTAATACAAAATAAGTATATATTGAAAGTCAAGAAAAACATTGAAAGTTACAAAAATACAAACATAACATGAGTATATATTGGAAAGAAGTACCCTCTGTTCATAAATAAAAGGAACGAATGTATAATGAAAGAACAGTACGTTCACAATACAAAAAATATTGAATTATATAAAAATGAACATGAATTCGAATTGAAAATTTATCTAGAGAATAAAATACGTTCTCTTCCGATTATATGTGAAGAACGTTCCTGAAGGAGACCAAACGGTTCCTCAAAACGATCAAAACACCTAATACCTTGATGTTTATGACAGTTTTGCCCAATCGTTAGTCTGGAGAGATGTTGACGTACATTTTCACGCTTTCTTGTTGAATATTTGTGAATAGAAGCCTCTTGTTTGTTTATATTTACAGTAATTTGCATTATATACAGTAAAGTAAGAAATAACTGAAGTGAAAATAACTGTTTGCATGAAGTTCTAGGATGAGCTCCCACCATGGACCTAATAATTTTTTTTCCGTGAGAAATTTTTATTGACTTGAGCTGAATTGCTCCAAAACATCAGACCATATGTTAATAGGGACTGGACAAGTAATGGACTTGTCAATTTCAATACTTCCAAAGACACTGTTCTTTATAGTTGCCTAATTATGAAGCACATAGTGCTAAAATTTTTCGCAATAACATCGATGTGTTCCTCCCATGTCATCTTATGGTCCATAATAATTGCAAGAAATTTGATAGAATTTAATGCTTTTATTATTGACTTTTATCAGGTAACTGACATCATTGTGCCTCCAGTCATTTGATACACCTCTAACTCTAATACTGTACAATTTATCAAGTAAGAGTGTGTGATCGATTGTTTCGAATGCCCTACTGAGATCAAAATATATGGTGATCGGGTGTTTTTTCCATTTAATGCCGCGTAGTTATTGTCCAAATGTCTGCAATTGCTGTAGTTGTTGCTTTATTACTGCTGAAGCCATTTTGACAACTCAATAGGAGATTTCGATTTTCTAAAAATGAATTCAACTGAATACTAAATGAGGCATCGAAAATTTTTGCGAAATGTGCCTGAATATATAATATATTTCGATGGTATGTATGATCCTTCCTTTACCCTTTACTTTTTCAAATTGGGATTGACTTTGACGTTTTTAATAATTCTGGATAGATTCCTGCCTTGAATTATTCATTTATAATATGTGACAATAATGTACTTATCTTTTTTTTGACATATTTCATAGCTTTTCTGAATATTCCATCTATGCCTTGGGCCACTTTACGTGTAATTACCATTATACAGTCTTCAATATCTTTGGATGTTGTTGGTCCAAGAAAGAATGTGAAATTATGGTTGGGGTATAATCTAACTTCATGAAGAAGGGTTTGAAGGCTAGGGATATCCATAAAATGGTTACTGATTAGATTACAGATATTTCCTAACTCAATTGTTCCTGCACTTCCCGTTATGTGTTGGATAGTCGATTTTGAAGATGTCCCTTCTGCTTCCTTTATCACTTTCTTACTTTATTTTATTAAATCAGGTGCATTCCGTATTCTTTTATCTGTTCTGTAATGGATATAAGAACTTCCAAGACAGAATGCACCGAATAATGAAAATAATAACTCAATGATGGTTGAATAAACTTATGATTGAGGCTCACCTGGTTTTGGCTGTTTTGATCCAAACGACTTCCGAATAACATAATTTTAAAAACTAGAATGGGATTCAAAAAAATCAGGAGAAGCAGTTCTAATGAAGAAACATCTTTGAATTCAAATAAGAATTCACTATTTACCCGATACGATAACACTACCGGCGAGTACCTTCTCTATGTGTTTTTCTTTTCCGATTCCATTCGGAACTATAATTCCTAGCATACTACTTTCAACTACGTTGATCTGTATATTCAAACTCCCAGCGGTGTTGTCGAAACCTTAATTGATTTTTGCTAAAACAAAAAAATATAAATGCTTGAACATACCCCCGACCTTGAAAAATTGATTTTTGTTCAAACTTATCGGAAACAAAGAACAATAGAAGTCGAAAAGTCCAATTGAACATCATTGAACAGAATCAAAAAATATCTATTAAGAGAAATAACTGAATAAGGATATAATGTTCACTTATTGAGTGGGCAAAGGGCATTTCTTCACGACAGTATTTTTAAATATTCCTTTACTGGTGTTTGAAGTAACATTCTAAACCCTGCCATCCTTTCCTGGATGTATGTCTGAAACTACGGCCAAGGGCCAATGCAAGGAAGAGGCGTTATCAGTTTTCAGGATAACTACTGAACCCACAGTTACATTAGGAATATTTTTACTCCATTTCGAACACACTCGTTAAGTATTCCACCCTCCAGCTCTTCCAAAAATTTTATTCTATTTTATCGATCAACTGAAATCGGTTGAGTCTATTGATAGGCACCGCTGTCACATTCTCCGAAAGAAAACCCCGCGAAAGAGCCAATGTGAGAAAATGTGCTGAAGTTGATGCTTCCGGGGCCGTGGAATCTGCCGATAAACAACGAAAAGGTCTGGAACTCAGCAGTGCTTCAATTTGAGTCAGTACTGTTGGAAGCTCCTCAAAAATTAGTACTTAATCACCGATTATTCGATAAAGATGATTTTTCACCGCCTTGACGTCACTTCCCCACAAACCACCTTGATGCGTAGAAAAAGGTGTATTGAACTTCCATTCAACTTTTCAAGCAATAATTTTATTTCTACCAAGTTCGTTGCGCGATCTGAATAAAATATACAAACTGGGCCTCTTTTAGCTATAAATCTTTTGAAAGCGTGCTAAAAATGATTGATTCACGATGAACTCACCAATACCAAATGGATAGCTTTCACCCCCATTCAAATGAATAAACTAACATGAGCTTCATGAACTGATGCATTTCACTTCATACCCGTCGTAATTTCAAGTGATCCGAAGTAATCGACCCCTGTATGTAAAGATGCACGAGCTTCTCCAACTCTCTCAGCGGATAAGTCCGCCATAAGTAGTTTTACATTTTTGTGGTTCATGATAGGAGTTTTACTCCTATCTTAATTTCTTCCTTCTAAATCCAATTGTTATGTCACAAAATAGCCTCTGATAACTGAGCATCAGTATGAAGATTGATGGCATAATGGAAATCTCCCAATTCTTCAGTCAGAACATCGAAATCAATAATGAGTAATCAACATATCAATATGGTTTATCAACTTTTCAGGAAATGATCATATTTTGATACATTTTTATCTTGTCTTGATACAATCACCGTTGTGATTTCGCATTTATTATGGAGTGGTGCTTGTTGGTTGAGTTTGAGTAGCTCTAAGCCAGAAGTCGTTAATGAGTACCAGAATCTCCTGTAATATTTTTTCTCATTAATCTTCGAATCGTTTCATGTATCATCAATAAAGCACTATCTCTCGAAGCCCCGATACATTCAGTTGGGCGCGTTATCATTATCAACCAACTACCACTCCCCACAACGTGGGGTAAGTTATCACTGGGTCCGAGAAACATGCCACGACCAAACGCAGTGAGTCAAGAATGGCAGCCTTCTGCATCTGTCCAGCAGCATCTGCAGCTGTCCGAGTTCCTTCGTAAGTGCGGCAGGATGGTATATATTCGAGAGTAGAGAGGACATCGTTCCACCAAAGACTCCAATAAACCATTTTTCCCTTTTTTGGACGATAATCGTCTCGTTAGGTGCTAAAAACTCCATGACAAACATCGTCTTGCTCTGGTGGTCAAGAAGGACTATATCAGACGTATTAACTGGTGTAAATCTGAAGATGGATAATGAACAGTTTCAATGAAAATATTATTATATCTATAATTGTTAGATTGGTCGACTCAATTCGAGGAAATCAATTTTAATTAGTCGAACATCGTAGTCCTCGTAGGATAGATCTCTGAATCTCATAGCCCTGTATACGGTCCAGTACAAATTTTAGAAATGAAAATCTCAATTTCATTTCATCCATACTTATCGCTTGTCCGTCACGCTTAGTCAGTCTTATTTTGTGACTCATTCGCACTTTGTTGGGGATGAGAAATATTTTTAAGTGATGGGTTGGGCTCCCTGATCAAAGGAGAACTACAATGTTTGAATTATTGAGACAATAAGCTCAAAATTATTGAGCATTTCAAACTACTTGAACGTAAAATTTGTTCTGGATAGAATGCAGTGAAAATAACTTCCAATAAATTTGGGAATTGAAACTGTCAGAACGGTGTATTATACCCTCGTTGAATCTCACCTACGTTATGGAATACCGTTTTGGGGAGTATGCAATTCATCAGCACTTCTGTCTGTATTAGTACTGCAGAAACGGGCTATCAGGGTTATGTGTAAGCTTGAAAAAAATCTGTTTCATTAACCAGCTGTCACACCTCTACGAACGACAACCCTCAGAAGTCGAAACTTGTGCAAGCTGAGGACTAACGAGGTCTTATATTTTAACGTGTGATTCTCAACCTCGTGATTCATGCAGACACAAATTCGTTGAGCGAAAGATTTCAACAGTGATTTCTTTGTTCATTTTGGAATCGGTTTGCCTCATTTACAAAAATATGTCCCCATTTGAGGCTTCATGCAATTCTTAAAGAACCCGTATCACCGAGTTGAAATTGCCAATTCCTTTAACAAATTTGGTCGAGAATTCTATTTATTACAATGGGGTCAATATGTTTAATCACTTGCCCTTAGATATAAGACAGGCATATTTGAACAACAAAATGTTTAGAATAAGAGTACATTTCTGGCTGAAAGACCCTATTATAATTTGCAAGAGTTCTATAATGATAAATTTACGTGACAAAATATGCATATTTGAATTTAGGTTACATAAGATTTTTGTTTATATTCTTGGTTGGGTATAAATGTTCGACTGTCTGATATGATGGGTCTATTTATTTATGTAATACTATATATAAGTATATATGTTTATATGTGTATTATATAAGTGTTGATAATATTTTTAAACAAATTTGCACACAACCATGTTGATAAAAAATTTCGACGTTGAACTATAGTGTATGTTCCAACTTCACTTTTTTGTAGGTGTTTCTATGTTCACATTTTATATTTCTATACTTACATTTATATTTATTTTTCACAAGCTTTGTCCACAAGATTTATTCTTAATGACAATAAAGTATATTATTATTATCATTATTATAATATTTCTTCAGATGAGTCCACCAATCACACAATTATTTTTCACATCTCCATCCTCCTTTGGTCGTTGATAGATATTTAGAGGAAAAATTGAAGTGCATCTTTTGTACAAGTAATAGAGTATATTGTGAATATTTAACAAAAATAAAATGTTATGTGATTATAATATACTATAACTAACAAATTTGAAATAAATTTCATTTATTCAATGTTCATTTGAATCACCTGATGTCATAGAATTAATAAACTCGTAGAAGTTTTGAACACTCAACCAGCAAAGTGGTTTTATAATTCCATGGTGTTGCAACAGTTTTATTTTATTAGTATTTTATAATTACTTCCAAAATGCTAATTGATTGTATTAGATGATCGGTGAACACAATACAGTTGTAGGCAATAAAAGTGTTTTATAAATTTGTCATAGAAACGTTTATGAAATAAAATTAAAAAACCATTATAAAATAGTCAGGAAATTATCACAGAAAGGTTTTCACAACTAACTTATAAAACTTATTTTCCTATAAAAGTGAATTATTATGTAGCAGTTTTATAACACTTTTCTGCGATATTTTTATGATAGTTATAAAACTATCTCAAGCTTATTTTATAACTGTTTCCTGTAGCTTTAATGAAATTATTTTATTAAAATGCTTTCAGACACAATTTTATTTTCATTACCATATTGTCACTTCAATGATAATTTCCCAACTATTTTATAGTATGGTATATTTACTACAATTCCAAAACACTAACATAACTGTTATAAAATCAAATTGCTTTTGCTAATATATATTTGCTGCCACCAAGAATAAAATGCAGCATTTAAGAACAACCAGCTGACATCGATTCCTAATCACAGCTTTGGAAAATTCTTCAAAATTTCAGTTGTATTTAGTGAGAATATTTTTGTTAGGTTATTCAAGTGGGGCACCATCGATGTCTTGATGGAAATTAGTTCTCCAGCAACTTCTGAATATTTGATTTTTATTGAATATAGGTACCCCATAAGTAAATTCAATATTTTCAAGGCATTGGGTTTAGTAACTCAATTCATCACAGATTACCTTTTTTATGATAAATATTCGTTGTAAAATGCTAAATACATGTTATATTGGACATAACCTATATGAACGCGGATTAAATATTGTTGATATTTAATTTGTCGTGCGTTTAGTGGAAATGACGGGTAAGTTTTTGATGTCAGAATATATCTTTTAATTAGCTTCAATAATTGACCAGATATTTGATAATTCAGGCGTATATTTTCAGTTGACAGTTTTGTCTTTTTGAAGCTGAATGTGACTCATTTTATCTAAGTTTTAGGTATACAGTGTGTCCAGGATAAGGATCCTAAGCATGGGAATCTCAGTACCTGTTGGAGATACAGCTTAGGTTAAATTAGGAAAAAGTTGTGTTCTTTAAAGCTTATTTACATGCCGTTTAGAAACTTGAAGAATTTTCATGGCCTGCTGAGATATTTGGGAAAAACGGGAATTTGACAATATCAATTTTATTTTTTTCTGACTTTATTTGAAAAGATATCAAAAAAACGAATAACTTTTTTTCATTGGCACTTTTAAGGTACTACACGACGGTATTTTTAGATTTTATATCCGACGTTTCGTTTTAAAGAAACCATCATCAACTTTATTTTTTTATATGACCCGAAACAAAAGTACACCCTGTATCTGATTCCATTTTTCATTACGAATTCAACGATGTATCACATGCCATTGTTTTCTTTTTAGTTTGAAGGAAAATCACATTTTTTCTATTTTAAAAAAAATCTTTAAGTAGGCGTTGCAAACAAATGCTTTGACGTAAATACCTGTCACCGAGCCTGTCAAATATTAGTTATTTACACGATAAAATAGTAATTGTCGTTGTTGTTAGCCTGTTTGTCGAGTTGTTGTTTTTAGAGTTATTGTTACTGTTGTCGTTATTATTGTTTATTGTTGAATAGATAATATTGTGTTATTATCGTCGAATATGCAGGGTGAGCATTATAGCCATGAAGAAAAGTTTGACATGCTAACGTGCTACATTTTGTGCCACAAAAATACTGTAAATACAGCAGCAATGTATCTTAATACATATCCAGAAAGAAAGCAGCCATGTAAGTCCATTTTCTTAGAGCTGGCTCGAAATTTAAAAGAATATGGTTCATTTAAAAAGCCTGTTCTATCTCGAAAAACGGAATCTTCAGAAGAAGCACAAAATAATGTTTTACAAGCAGTTGTTGAGAACCCTGAAATATCAACTAGGCAAATCGAAAATAATGTAGGAGTAGCCAAATCCACAGCTTAATTTATTTTGCGTAAAAATAGATATCACCCCTATAAATTTAGGATTTGCCAAGGACTTAAACCAGGGGATTTCAAACGGCGCCGAAATTTTTGCGAATGGTATACACGCGCGTGTGAAGAAGATTATAATTTCCCTTCAAAAATAATATGGTCCGACGAAAGTATGGTCACTAATAATGGTATCTTCAACCGCCGCAATACGCATTATTGGGCTCAGCAAAATCCGCGTGTTAAGAAAATATCAAGACATCAAGAACGTTTTGTGTTTAATATGTGGTGTGCAATTTTAGGAACTGAAACACTAGGTCCGTTTTTTTACTATAATTCTTTGACCGCCGAACGATACCATCATTTATTGCAAAACTATGTAGAAGACTGTTTAGATAATTTACCTCTGGCACAGGTCAATAACTGTTGGTTTCAACAAGACGGTGCTCCTGCACATAATTCTAGACAAGTTCGAGAGTATCTTTCGCAGCGATTTCCTGGAAGGTGGATTGGAACCTTTAGTGAAGTGTCTTGGCCAGCGCGATCCCCTGACTTAACTCCTCTGGACTTCTTCATATGGGGTTTTGTTAAAAACCCGGTTTACCAATATTCTTTTGAAACTGAACAGCAGTTACGAGAATGTGTAACTGTCGCATTTAACAGTATTACACCAGAGATGTTACGTGATGTTTTAAGTTCTACAGTTAGAAGATCATACTTATGTTTGGAAAATAACGGAAACCTGTTTGAACACCTCCTTTGAATTGAATAAAAAATGCGTTAATTTCTTTGTTGTTTTCATTACTTTAAAAAAATCATTATTAACCTACTTAAAAATACATTTTGAAAATAGAAAAAATGCAATTTTCCCTTAAACTAAAAAGAAAACAATGGCATGTGTTACATCGTTGAATTCGCAATAGAAAATGAAATCAGATACAGGGTGTACTTTTTTTTCGGGCTATTTAAAAAAATAAAGTTGATGATGGTTTTTTGAAAACTATACGTCGGATATAAAAACTAAAAATACCATCGTGTAGTACCTTGAAAGTGCCAATGAAAAAGTGTTATTCGTTTTCTGATATCTTTTCAAATAAAGTCAGAAAAAAATAAAATTGATATTTTCAAATTCTCGTTTTTCCCAAATATCTCAGCAGGCCATGAAAATTCTTCAAATTTCTAAACGGCATGTAAATAAGCTTTAAAGAACACAACTTTTTCCTGATTTAACCTAAGCTGTATCTCCAACAGGTACTGAGATTCCCATGCTTAGGATCCTTATCTTGGACACACTGTATATGTTCACCATAGTTCCGTCGTCATGGGTAAATAATAACCAACCCTCATGGCCAAAAATTGATGCTGATAAACTAATACGAAACCACAATTCTATGCCCGAAGCCAGTTGGTTTACAATTATGTAACTAAAACAAAGTCATTTGATGACCTACCAAATTGCTGAAGAAGAACTATTAGAACGAATGCTGCAGAATGACGATACAGAACAAGAAAAAATTATCAATTCTATGCATCCAAACAAGTTGTCACAAAAAGTGTGTAAAAGTTAGAGTTATGTATCTTTTATGGGACACCGTCTATATGACAGTAGTTATTACTTATTAGGAGTTACTTCTGAATACTGTCTGTGAAGCATACCTTGCTGTACCCGAATTTGTCATCATTTAAAGAGTTGTAACACGAAACTGATTCACTCAGAACAAAATATCCAGGTTTCCTAAATAGATAACTAAAAACTGAAACTTGAAAGTGCAAACCCTTTGTATTTTACAGTCTTTCAAATTACGAATAATAAGGTTGAGTTACTAAACCCAATGCCTTGAAAATATTGAATTCACTTATGGGGTACCTATATTCAATAAAAATCAAATATTTAGAAGTTGCTGAAGAACTAATTTTCACCACGACAACGATGGTGCCCCACTTGAATAACTTAACAAAAATATTCTTACTAAATACAACTAAAATTTTGAAGAATTTTCCAAAGCTGTGATTAGGAATCGATGTCAGCTGGTTGTTCTTAAATGCTTCATTTTATTCTTGGTGGCAGCAAATATATATTAGCAAAAGCAATTTGATTTTATATCAGTTATATTAGTGTTTTTGAATTGTAGTAAATATACCATACTATAAAATAGTTGGGAAATTATCGTCGAAGTGACAATATGGTAATGAAAATAAAATTATGTCTGAAAACATTTTAATGAAATGATTTCATTAAAGTTTCAAGAAACAGTTATAAAATAAGCTTGAAATAGTTTCATAACTATCATAAAAATCTCGCAGAAAAGTGTTATAAAATTGCTACATAACAATTCACTTTTATACAAAAATAAGTTTTATAAGTTAGCTGTAAAAACGTTTCTGTGATAATTTCATGACTATTTTATAATGGTTTTTCAATTTTATTTCATAAACGTTTCTATGACAAATTTATAAAACACTTTTATTGCCTACAACTGTATTGTGTTCACCGATCATCTAATACAATCAATTAGCATTTTGGAAGTAATTATAAAACACTAATAAAATAAAACTGTTGCAACACCATGGAATTATAAAACAACTTTGCTGGTTGGGTCGTTAGTGTAAATGGCTTTGATGTTGGGATGTTGACTAAGTGACGTATGATTAATTTTTGTGGTGGGTTCGAATACTCTATTTGTAACAAATATTTTTTTATAATTTTTTGTTTAGTGAAAGAAGGGATACCTAATGGTTGGTTTGAGTTAGTTTGGTTTCATTTCAGTTATTTCAGAAAATCCATCTATTAAAAAATATACGGTCGGAAATCTTAATAGTGGGTCTAGAACGGTTTGGTGTTGGGAGAAAACTCCAGTAATATGAGGTAACACTCTTGCAAAATACTTCCATATTTTCAATTCATTGTAACTTACGGCCAGAAAAATATTGAAAACTCATTTTTATAAATTATAATCGATTGATACATTTTGTCAATAACTAATAATCAGTTTCTATTGTTACTGTATTCAATTCTGATTCATCCTTAATTTTAGACACTATGATATGCATATATTAGTGTATTAATTTATACTTTCAATTTGATAATAATTCCATTGTGTGGATACTGTAATGGATTTTGCTGTTTGTATCCCGAATATATAAATAAAAATAAATAATAACTTACTAGCGGCCATTTTGAACATTTATTGGGGGATATATAATAGTTTTCGATTCAGTTCAAGGTGCTTCAAATAGACGAAGAAATCACTTGATATTCCATAAAAAAACTTCCTGAAAGCTTTTTGAGTCGCCCTGTATATTGGAAATACTAAAAAAACACTTTAAATTATCCCACCTAACCTAGTGCTTCAATTTTTTCTTGCGAAAATCAGGAAAACGTTATGATAATGGTTAAAACCCGTCGTTTAGCCTTTATAATCGATAAAAGAAACTTTTTAGCCAAAACATCAAAGACAGATAATATTTATCCAAACTATATGTGAGAAATCTTTTACTCATACTAGCACTTTTGTAGAAACCTAAAGCTTTAAAAGTAGTCCAACTCTGCCCCAATACCATCACTCCCAGAACTAAGTGTTTCTCAACAGTTTTATAGTGGTAACATAGTAGCTGAAATACGTTGAAATGCTTGCTACTGATACCAATTCATTTTATAGAACGACGCCATTTCTAATGATAGCGATCCGGGATCCTGAAATTAGATGAGTTGAAAATATGAAATACCGCACATATAGTGATATTTACAGCTGAAAAGTACATGAATATTATAACATTATATATTTTAGAATAAAGTGAGTTAAGTTTGCGACTAGAAAATTAATACGTCGACAGAGTGAATTTTTGTATAATTATTAATTTTACCGAAAACATTTATAAATGAGTGACGCGCTTAAATTTTGCTAATAATAGGCTATATATTTGTCAATAAAATTTCATTTGCAGTAAAAACATCAATCTTCGAAACATGAACAATGTCTCTAACAGTTTTATGAGTGCAGAAGTGAAATTTTAAAATGGCTTCAACCTTTCTATTTGTTAGTTTTCAGTTGGTGACATATCCATTATATTTTCCTAGTGTCCAATGCAAAATTACTTCTTGCGTCTTCAAGAGAAAATTTTTAACACTTTTTTATTTTATCGTATCGTTTTCGGCTGTATTATATTTTATAACGCCTACTTGGAACTACTAAAAAACTCTTATAAAATTGTCTTCTGAATATTTTATAAGTATCGCTTAAACATGTTGCAAAAGTGCAGTAAGGAAAGTCTTTACAAAACAACTTTTCAAGAGCGTTAGACAAATTTTATAGTAACTGCCAAAATGTTTATGAAACTGTTTTGTAGTGTTTGTAAAAGGCCTTACAAAATATTGATAATAACTATAATGTTTTATAAAACAGTGCCAATTTCCTATTTATAGCAGTTTTATGAACATATTGAAAACATGCAGGGTGGAAATGTATATAATAAGCTGATATGACAAAGTTCGTTGCTGCATTGCCACTCAGTTTTGTTTTTTCCATATGATAATTTGAAGTTGAAGCTACACAGATTGCTCATCTCAAAAATGTGAGAAGATAAGCACAATTCTATTGAAAAAAATTGAAGGTGACACCCTCGCTTATAAAAGTGAATTTTTCGTCAAACGGTCATTTACCGCTAACCGGTGAAGCGGAAAAAGGCCAGTGGATATGAGTGAAAGTATTCGAATGACCATGAATAGTCATCTCTCGAATTAGTCCAGTCATCACCCGAAGACGATAGTTACGTGGTCATAGTTCCCACGACACGGCCATTCACACGGAGATTCAGCTGAGTAAGAGATATTCCAGGAATCCCTTATCTCGACATGGAGTTAGCATCCAGTTAACATTATATTAATTATCATTCTGTTTGTAGCTCTCGTAAGAGACAGTCGTCTCTAGTTTGTAAAATAAATTCTTTTTAAAAAGTTATTTTCCCGTCACAACTGATGCTTCAAATTACGCCCTTGGCGCCATTTTGTCACAAAATGGACACCCAATTTGTTACGCTTCTCGAACACTTGAGCCACCTGAAATTAATTACTCAACTATCGAAAAAGAACTTCTTTCGATTGTATGGAGCTGCAAATATTTCAGACCATACCTTTTCGGCAGAAAGTTTACAATTTATTCAGACCACAAACCCCTTCAGTGGCTTTTCTCACTAAAGGAACCTAATTCAAGACTTGTGCGATGGCGTTTGAAATTAGAGGAATTCGACTATGCTGTAAAATATAAGAAAGGAAAATGCAACCAAGCAGCGGATGCTCTTTCCAGAAATCCTCATACAAATGACTTCAATGCTATCGAAACACTTTCAGTTCAAAATAATCCTGGAGACATAAACGAACTTATCGACATCTATTTGAATAACGATAATATTCCAGTCTTAGACACCGACGTTCTCAATGAAGTCCTGGAACTGCAAGAACCGAAAAAACAAATTAACATATTATCTGATATTCAAATTGTTCCCCCAAAATTAAATGAAATCGAAAAAACATCGGTTTCACAAACCGTTCACACTTCTCTCGAAGACCCTGTCTTTCAAATTCCCATTTCAGAAGGACCAGTTAATACATATAAAAATTAAATGATTGTAGCTATTGGTGACATAGAAAAACTCAAATGTAGAATAGAAAAGGTATTCGAGAATTTGCGATCTTATATTACCATACCCTCTAAAAATCTGAGCGAGAATATTGTTAAACTCATTAAAGAATATATCGATCTGAAACAAACATTTGCCTTCCATTTTAAAAACCCAGCAGTCTCACAAATATTCAATACAACAATACAAAATTTACTCAAGAATTCTTCATTCGAAATCGTTCATTGTCCAACATTCTTAGAGGATGTAGAAACATCGAAAGAACAGAAAGAGAAACTTAAATGCTGTCACATTAAGAAAACATGCCACAGAGGTATAAAGGAAATGAGAACATCCCTCAGTTCACGATTTTATTGGCTAAAAATGGCAGAAGACATACAAAATTATATTAATAATTGCGAAACATGTCAGAAAAACAAATACGATCGGAATCCTCCTGTAATCAAATTCAACCTAACACCTACAACTTCTAAGCCATTTGTGCATGTTCACATAGATACATTCAAAATTTCAAACGAAACTTTTTCAACAATTATCGACACATTCTCACGATACGTTCAGGCATATCCATTAAAATCCTTAACCGGAGTTTTAGTAGTCGAAAATCTACTCAATTTTATTACCCATCACGGTTTACCACTCATAATAACCGCTGATTCAGGCATCGAATTCAAAAATAAATATCTAGAAAATTTTTGTAAAATTTATAACATTGAGCTGCATTACACAACTTCAAAAAACAGTAATTCTAATTCACCAGTTGAAAGATTTCATTCAACACTGATTGAGCATTATCAATGCTTAAAGGAAGAAGGAAAATCGTTCACACCTGAACAGCTGATGAAAAGAGCTGTCCTTTGGTAACATAGTGTTACCAAATTTACACCTTTCGAAGTAATTAAAGGTCACATTAATAACACAGACCCATTTGATTTAAATGATCGTATAATTGTTTCCGATTACGTTCAAAAACACAAGGAAAATGTCAAAAAACTGTATCAATCTATTCAAAATTCCAACCAAATTACTAAAGAAAAAGTCATTGAAAACAGAAATACCCAACGAAACGTACCCCCAGAGTTTGCAAATCAACAAGTTGCGTATATTAGAACAAAGGCGCGAAATAAAGATCCACCGAAATTTAAGAAAACTGAAATTATTGAAGAGACCGATATAAAACTCAAAACAAATAAAGGCACCTACCACAAAACAATAGCCAGAAAACCAAAAATTTCAAAAAAACTTTTGTTACAGGGAGTAAAAGAACATGAAGATATACGTGTTGATACCGCTATACCTTCTACTTCACGTGCTCCGAGTTCAAAGTGACGATATTCAAATAACCCCTATAACCATCCCCATCCTTCCCATACAGCTGGGAAATGCAATAATTATATACAGCAAACATACATTTTTATATTACATAGAACTCAGCTCTATAATAAAACAATTAAACAAACTAGACGACTACTTCCAAATAATCAAAAATAATTTTGATAAGGGAACAATTAATAACCCAATTTCCTATCATGGATTAGCATACAGCCTGCTAGTCAGAATCGAATATCTTATTGATATGACAAAAAAGAAATTAGAAATCCTCCAACCCTATATCCGTATTAAAAGAGGTATGATAAATGTTATTGGAAAAATCGAAAATTGGTTATTCGGTACTTTTGATGCTGATGATGGTAAACGATACGACCAAAGTATCGCTATATTAGAACGTAACCAAGAAAATATGATTAATGAGGTAAACATGCAAATCTCTCTGTCCAAAAAATTAATCAATCACTATAATAAAACTATCCAAATTTTGAATTCAAATCAAGAAAAATTAGAAAACAGTCTAAAAACATTTCAAGTTGCAGTTCAAAAAACCATTGGTGACCTGACGAATTACATTAGTTTTCAAGGAATTGTTTCACAAATAACCCTTGACTGCCAAAATATGATTACTTTTATCGATAATCTAGAAGATGCTATCACATTTGCAAAGTTAAATATCTTACACAATTCAATAATACCTAGTTCTGAACTGAAAGAAATAATAAATTATTTAAGCAACATCTATTCTGATTCAAAAATCCAGAAATTTGAAAGTATGTTGACATATTATCAATTTTTCGGTGCACAAGTAACTTTTTCGAATGACAGAATCATTTTCGCAATACACGTTCCTATTGTCGGAAACGAAGTTCTTACATTTTTCCACCTTTATCCTATTATCCAAAATCACAGTATTTTTATCCCAAAATACCCATATTTGGCACGAGCAAACCACTATATCCAGTTCGAAGACAGTTCATGCCCAGTATTAGAGAAAACGTATTATTGTCCAGAAGATTACTTTTCCGAAGACCAATGCACATCCCACCTGATCGAAGGCAAAGTCGCCGATAATTGTCAGCCTCTTCCAATCAATGTGGCAGAGTCGACTATCGAACAAATCACTCAAGAAGAAATCCTGGTAATTCCGATACAGAGCGAAAGAATATTTTCCAAGTGTAAAACCGATCAATATTTGGAAATAAAAGCGCCCACCCTAGTCAAGATCCCGAAAAATTGCCAAATTGAAGTGAGAAACAAGATTTTCACCAACAACTTGAAAATAGGAACAGGCAAGCCACTGATCTTACCTAAAATTGAAATGAAAAATATCGAGAAGTCAACAATATATGAAACACAAAATTTCTCGAGACTAAATTTTGAAGAACTCTACGAAATCAACAATATAGTGGACCGATTGAAACCAATCCACAAATTTAACAACTCTGAAAATAACACTACCATTTTTGGCGTCTTTGCAGGAGTTACTATCACAATAATTGTCCTGATATTGGCAGCTTTTGAGAAAAATTGGATTAAAATCCGTATACTGGGATGTTGTTGCTTCAAAACACCCCAAAAGGAAGAAAATACGAATGACGAAGATATGGTTCCAAGCCGCCAAAATAATTCCATTATTTTTTCGGCCTAAGGAGGGAGGAGTTACGTGGTCATAGTGCCCACGACACGGCCATTCACACGGAGATTCAGCTGAGTAAGAGATATTCCAGGAATCCCTTATCTCGACATGCAGTTAGCATCCAGTTAACATTATATTAATTATCATTCTGTTTGTAGCTCTCGTAAGAGACAGTCGTCTCTAGTTTGTGAAATAAATTCTTTTTAAAAAGTTATTTTCTCGTTCCAATCATTTAATTCGATTGTGAATAATGAAAATCAGAACGTCGTGAAGCAACTTGGCTTGGAATCTCCTAATTTTAATTTTTTTTATATATTGTTCAATCGTTCTATTTTTATGTGTATTTTATTTCACTGTTATTTCAATCAGGGTTTATTTTATTATTTCTTCCATGGATTTGAAATTTTATATAATATCAGACAATGAAAGTCCGAACTAATGAAACTTCTTCGACAATTTGTCATAATTTGAATTTATCAGTGTCTGTAATATTTATGTTTCCAGTCATCACTGTCGATTCAATATCAATTTGAGGAATGTATGATTACATTTCCAGATACTCGAATGTTGTGCTATTTATTATTTCGTAGTAAATCCCTTTCAATAACATTGAAAAACATGCGCATCTTTTTCGTCACTTTCTGTGAACCATTTCCTGGCAATTTCCGTAGCTTTTTGAAATGAAAATTTCGCGATCGACTCATTTCCGTTTTCCTGTCATCGGAACTTCGAAGAAGTCACTCTCACAATATTCTCATGAATTATGTGAATTACAAACAGCAGATGATATATTTAGTGGTCATTTCAATTCATTCGTGACTATTTGGAATCAATTCCGTTTGTTTGAGATACTGCTTTTCATATACTGGAATATTCCAAATGGAAGACGTTGCACAGGTGCCTGATGGTTTTACTCCAATTTCTGCGCGGTGTTAGTTGGGTTATCTACTTCATTTTTCAGTAATATTGTTGTTTGTCTTATATTTTCTCTATTGTAGTTGTATCATGGTATACAATGAATTAAATCTGGAAGATAAAAAATGTTTTCTCAAGTATTGGTGAAAATCGATCCAATAGTTGAGACTCTATCATTTGTTATTTTGTAATTATCAAACGTTCAGAAAATTCTCGACAAATTCATCGAGATGAGTTTGATTCGTAAACAGGATTCGGCTCATTTGTATGGAATGATTTCAGAATGGATTTGAAATCAGCGTATACTATACTCTCAACAGTTTCTCGATATTTTCAAAGTTTAAAATATTCACAAGTACCTACACATTCACCGAATTCATCAACCCTGACCACATTATCGACCACAAACGATAGTATAGTAATAAAGTCTGTTCATTACCAAAGTACAATATGCAACCATCACTTACTCATCATGATTGTGTGCAGATATTTGGAATTATACTAATCTCGATATATCTCTTATCACACAGTAATGACTTCCACTAGAATCATCCGTTATATTCAGCAGTTTCACGTGATCATCAGGTCTGGATTTTAAATAGTGTATTGGGCCTACAACTTCAATTCTACCAATTTAAATAACTTCAAATTTAGGAATAAATTTCAACTCACCTGGAAAATCCAGTTCATTTTACATTCAACACGGTGGAAAAGTAAGGGTATGACGACTTTTCATAAACTCTTACATTGCTAGGATACAGAGCTGAAGTCACAGCCACGCAAAGCAGTACTGGTCCTGATTCACCACATTCACAATACTTTACTTGAACTCGATGAACCTGGGTAGTTTAATGTGGAAAGACTCTTTGAAAAAATTCATAACCACTCACCTTCAAATACAAAGTTTTCCCCATGGTCCAACTTGAAACTATATAATTTGTTTTTCAAACACTCAATTGATGATGGTGTAAATAGGTAGTTTACCTGAATCTTGATAATGAAATTCCATCGTCTGAGCAGTTAACCAGCAAGAATATCATGTACCATATTCGAATCATACGATTTGATTGATGAGTTAATCAGAATTATTGAATGCTTCATCTTCGGAAAACTTTTTGATTGTATATTGTGATGTCCAAACACTTCCATTACCACTTCTTCGAGGAGAAGTTTCAATATTTTATGCTTCAATACTTGGGGTGTGGGGTAATATATGTAGTGGTCCTGGTTATCCACCCTGTAGCTCACAACTGTGAACTTGCAAGCTGTACTTACAGAGTCAAAACCCTCTCCATATTGAACACATACATTTGTTTCCTGCTGCAAGGTTCTCCGATGTACATTAATCTTATCCTTTGCATCATTAGTGGTTGATGGTCTTCCATAACTAACGTACTCTGATGACGACGCAGGTGACTTCGAGTGGAACTATTTTCACATTCCACAAATATATTCTGTATGAAATTATATAAATCGCGAGATTATGAGAAGAATCGGAAATTTAATTTTTTTCACTTTGTATTTGTAAGTTACGTTATTGGAGTTTTGTCCTATGAGGATATTTTCAAACGAATACAATAAACAGAAATGTATATCATATACAACCACTCTAGATAATAACAAATGGTCCTTAACGACTTCATGACATGAATTTTGTTCAATAATAATAATAATGATAGTCATTGATGCATGTTTCATACAAATTACTGAAACATTCACATCAAACTTCCTATGAAAGCATGTCCCCCTACCCCGACTCGATATCGAGGCCAAGTTGAATCTCAACGTTGAAATTCCATGTCTAAAGTCAAACTTCACGTTCAAGGTATACATTGTCCAAGGTCGTGGTACATTCTTCAAGGCCAAACTTCAAGGCCAAACTTCAACGTCACATTCTATGACAGAATTGAATCTAAAAAAATACTATGCGTTCACGGTCATATGGGATCTATATAACTTAAGGTCCTGAGACGATCTTCAACGTCAAACCTCAAAGTCACGCACCGAAGACACGTTCGAATCTCAAGGTTAGCCCACGAGTTCGAAGTCATATGGCCTTGTAGATAGCTTGAGTTTATGTGACGTCACTCAATATCAAGGTTGAGTGGTGGGGGAGGTCCTCAAAGAGCCGCAGATAACTACTCACAATCATCTCTGGGTAGAGCAAAATTTACATGAAATCTATGAAGCTCAACACGTCACGAGGTGAACATCGCTGCAAAAAAATTAAGACTGTTGTTGGCCCTGTCTGCATATGCAATGGCCTATAGGACATATTCACATTACATTACAAAGACATATTTATGCGAATATTCAGCTTCTACGCAATTTTTTTCAGCATTATCTCACTCTTTATATATGACTCCATTCATTACAGGTTCAGACAGCTCCTCGTCATCGGAATTTTCCGATACCGTGAGGTCAGAGGAGGAAACCCCTAAAATTACCGAGGGGCCAGCAGATACCCTCCCAGATACACACCCAGACATACAATCAATGTTGGTTTGTGATCTCAGGTATTCCAATTCAGAAGGTCCTGAAGTGCATGATACGATTGCCAATTATTGGACTTTTGTTATCAACTGCGGTATCGACAAGGCTGAATGAAATACTCTAATGGATGAATATCCTATAATGAAAAATTGCAAATCTCTATCAGCACCTATATTTAATCCGGAGCTGAAAACCTTTATAGGCGAGAACTCAAACAGATAAGATTTAGAAACAAACCTGACTCTTCTCAGATTGGTAGAATCAGCAAAACTCTTAACACATCTGCATCACAGCTTGTCACTTCATTGTCGGTTTATGATATTACCTAGCCTAAAACCGTATGTCAAGAGAATAATGGAAGATTTTCCAATAGAACAACTATTATTCGGGAATAAATTCATAGATAAAGTGAAAAATTCCAAAAAACTTCAAGCGAACGCAAAACCGACCACAGAGATTGATAGGAAAAAAAAGGGAGGAAGGAAGCTCTAGACGCGGGGAAGCGGTGAAAACGCAAGATAGAGGAGCAACAGAGTTTGTTAATAGGGGTAAATTATGCTGGCAGACTATCAAAATTTTTCAACTATGAAAAAAGTCAGTTATCTCCTAGTAGAACTTGCAAATTATTGGGATTTATTTTCAACCCCGAAAATTGCACAATTTCTTCACCTGTGGAAAAAAGGGTTAGTATCTGTGAAAGTATAAATTATATTTTGAATCAAAAATCTTTTACTAATCGTACTTCGACAATTTTGATAGGAAACCTTATGGCAGCATGCCCTGCTATCACGTATCGATGGTTGTACACAAAAAAGTTGGAAAATGACAAATGTCGTCAGCTAAATCTGTCAGGTAATTTCGACAAACACACGTCCTTGTCGGAAGAAGCTGAATCCGATTTGAAATGATGGTTACAATACCTTCATCCACAAATCATATAGAAACAAATATTTATAAATTAGAAATATTTCCTGACGTTTCAAAATCGGATTAGGGGCATACTGCAACAAAGAGAAAGCACATGGCCCCTGGGACTGCGGAGAACAGAAAAGACATATAAATTCCTTGGAACTGAGGGCGGCATTTAACGACCTTAAGTGTTTTACAAAAATAATTTTAACTGAGAAATTATGTTACATCAGTTTTCAGTAAATATATGTGTTGATAATCATTCAATCAGCCCATATTTTCCTCCACAATGGATAACAGGCGATTTTCATCTTAATTTCCTACAGAAATAGTTACCTGTTCTTGAAGAAATTCCTCAAGAGCTGAGACAACATTCCATGTTCACTATCATCTTGTAATAACTCACCAATCAATTATACAATAATACAGCATATTTTGTCTCATTTTAACATTTTATTGAAAATTTGTCTCTTCTGTATTACAGTCTTTGTCACTGAAGTCCTGATATATCCAAAGGGCGCGCCAGCATCATCAATCAATAACCACTCTCCTCACCGTGAGGTGAGTGATCATGGAGTCCGAGGAATATGTGCTCTAGAAGACACAATGAGCCCTAAATAACAGATAGTCTTCTGTATTTACCTGCTAAAGTTTCCGCCAGCATGATCTTAAGATTCGAGAGTAGAGGCAGCATCATTTCACTAAGGTTTCCAGTAATCTGTCTGTTCTGTCTCGCCTCATCCGGACCTGGAAATGATGAATATCATCCTGTTCTGATGTTCAAAAAGAACTACAATCAAACTCATTGTTCCCTTCCCTTAGAGGGAAGAATGAATAGTTTCAATGAATGTGGCACTTCTCATTTCCCATAACGGATTCAATATCTCCCAGAGCAATCGACAACACCAGTATTCCGTGCTGTAAGTAGTAATAAAACACTTAGGGCTGCGTTATGTCTATGGATATGAGCTGAAACCGAATATGAGCTGAAACCACAAATGACAGACATTCCAACACTATGTGCATTAAGGACTCAAGCGCTTCGCTGCAGGCCCGGAACCTAGTATCTTGGACCTTCATACAAATGACACGACTAGGTGTAACCGCTAACGTGACTTCTTTTGGGCCTTTTGCTGAAAGAATTCCAATTCACTCATGGAAATGTGACCACCTTTCTCAGTGTCGAAAACTGAACCAAGTTCGTTTGAAGGTGGTTGACAATGTTTCGTGGGGTATTTCATCAGTTCGGACTTCCATTGTCTAATATAATATAAGTTGATTTGAAATCCCTGAAAAAAATTAAAAATAAAGAGATTAACCAAAAATAACAGTTTTATTAAAACAAAAAACTGAAATTACAAGGAAATAACATACAAGCTACAACCAGAAAATAGGAAATTGGAATAATAATTAAAGCTGAAAATTAAAAAATATTATTAACAAAACTGAAAAATAAAAATTAAATGATTCCAAACCAAGTTTCGTCACGACGTTTCGATTGTTAGTACAATAAAAAACCCGCATAGCTCTTCATAAAAGTAATTGTAAAAATTTAAAACGAAATTCTTGTGCACTCACACAACATGTTCTAGATAATGATCATTCAGCCAATTATACTAACACCAAAATTCTCCATTTCGAACCAGATTCAAATAAAAGGCAATTTCTGGAAATGGCTGAGATCAAAATTAAAGAAAACAAAAAGACAGACATCGACAACCTCAGCAAAATTTATTCATTTTTACTAACAAAAAATATAAATCTGAATACATCCTGTAATATTAACACAGTATAAATCCCCATAATGAACGATAATAAAAATTTGAAAAAGTATTTCACATTATTCAATGTCAAAAAGTTGTCATTTTGATGTTGAAGACTTCTTTCAAAATTGAAATTTCCAAATTGAATATTCTCACATAGCACAGGTATTCTGTTTTATCCGTTATTATGTTTTATATATATATATACATATATATATATATATATATATATATATATATATATATATATATATATATATATATTTATTATGTCCTTTTTATATTACAGCCCTCGATAAAGCTAATAAACATTAGCGAAAGCTCGGGCAGCTAAAAAGAGTAAATATTTATTCTAATCAGACCAAATCCCCGAAAAACTACTATTCTATATATATATATATATATATATATATATATATACAAATATATATATATATATATATATATATATATATATATATATATATATATATATATATATATATATATATATATATATATATATATATCGAGAAAGGTTAATGCAGTCAAGCTGCTGGAAAATAATTCCATGAAAATCAAAAGATGAATAGATTAGTACTTTCTTGGTTTTTTCTCATTTTGTCTTCAATCGAGGACCGCCTGCCCGGTACTGACGATGCCCAATAGGCTGAAACAGCTGTATACCGGTGGCTCTTAAATTGAAATCAATATGGGAATGATCAAAAAGTACTAATCTATTCATCTTATATATATATATATATATATATATATATATATATATATATATATATATATATATATATATATATATATATATACGCTTTATAGCGTCCACCGTTGAAATAGTGTTAATTGAGCTGAATACTTTTTGATATAGATGAAGGGTGATCGAAATGAATAAAAAAAGGAGTACGGCACCGAAAACAAAACATTGCTGTATATTTTCTAAACATTATAGCGCCCTTTCAGTCGATGGACAATTGGGTGTCTCTTATATTCAGCATTACGTATATATGATGGCCTTTAGAGCGTCAATTTTATTACTGCGTTGTTGCCGCTGTGAGTATATTTCTGCTATTTACAGAAAATAGGAGATCCAATAAGTTAAAATGTTGTTATTGTAAGTAGGATGGATCCATATCATGCTATCGCAATGAAATTCCAGAAGAATCCATTCAACAAATTACAAACACTCAAAACATTAAAGACAATGGACAATGTTCAAATGGACAATTTCTTTACAAAATTGCATACTTTAGAATTACATGATGGTTATCATTTTATGGTGTTACAAAAGTTGCAAAAAGTATGATTTCTTGTGACATTTGTGATCATTCAGGACACGAGTATTGTCTGTGGAAAGTTTTTACCCTAGTTGTGCAAGATACCTTGCACCTGGCAAAACTTTTAGAATACATATAAAATAAAATGTTATCCAATTTTACAGCACGGAGTATGAGGTGATATTCCTTTGTCAAAAGGCTATTCTCGACGTTACAATACTAAGAAAATATTTAATAACTGTGAAGCGAAGGATGAGAGATTTTCAACATGAAGGTTTTGACTTTCAAACTCTAATTTGAAAAGTTGTTACTTGTATGTCGTGAATGGATCGCTCGATATATTCGAAATATTGAACAGGTTCTGAGACGGGTATTGGATATAAACTCCGTAAAGTGAAGCATACCTTTATTATTAGCTCAAATTGGAAATTTCCGAAACGGGTCGATTTTCCAGTCCAAAAAATCTATTTTTGAAAAATGTCGGTGGGTCGGTCTGTCAACACGATAACTCAGAAACGCTACCAAAATTCTTAATGTTAGTTCAGAACGTAAAAACTGAGACTAAGTTTGTAAATGAGCAAAATCTGATGTTACAATTTTTCGAAAAATTCCATTTTCATATATTTTTCTCAATTTTCCACCCGAAATAATTGTTTTTTTACGAACGATTGACAAATTTTTTGGAATCCTCGTATCAAAAAAAAATCTTCGTATCAATAAAAATGTTGGATGCAAACTAATAGCCTTGTGCATAAGGTGAAGTCATATGCTGAGTACATCAACTGGTTAAAATAATATTCTAATGCATCAGTCGGAGCTAGATATCTCGGTTATTCTTAGCGCCACGAAAAAACATTATAAATGAAAGTAGTAAGTAGATATCGTCGAGGACCAGATTTTAAAAATATTCATGAATATATAGTCTGCTCCAAAATTCAGACACGAACTAAACATATAGTTTATATGTTACATGTTTCGATTCCTTCCTAAGTGCTGATGTAGAAAAACTATAGTACTTGGGGTCAACTGTGTTTCAGTTTCTAAAATCCAGGGTGTTTCAACTTCAAAGATTTTTCAACTGAAACTATTGATTATTTCGAGGGCTTTAATGCCCCTATATTTACTTGAGTTTAGTTGGGTTTTTCATTTAATTTTGGAACATCCTATATATTTATATTTGTTCATAAAATCTGCCTCTTGGCAATAACCGGTAGTTTTAAAAATAATATTTTCTTCCAACCCCAACAATAAACGAGATATTTAGCACCGACACGGTTAACCTTCATGTAATGATGTCTTCACAAGTTTTTTAGTGAAACAGCCTATTTTTTTCTCAATTTCCGCATTACCCTAGCTGAGCTCATTTCAGAAATGTATTATACATTGCCTTAAACTCCCCTTTAATAATAGGGTTAGGGGGTTAACTAATTTCGTTATTCAATAATCATTTCTGATTATATAAAAATCATAATGACTATATAATATATATAATGAATATTTCGTTTATATAGGTGAGTGGAAAAGTAGGGATTCAAATAACATGGTGATAATTGAAAATACTTCGGAATACTTCTCACTCACATATATGTACAATCAATCGCTTCAAAAATACGTCACTAACTTTCTTCGAAAGCTTTTGATATTTTCTCTTCCATATTCTCTGTTTCAGTATCACTGTCATCATTTAAACCAATAATGAATTTATTTCTACCATCAATATAGAAGTGTCCAATCTCCATATTTTAACTAAAATGATTTTTTCAATCCTTTCCTGTCAGTCTTCTTCGGCAATATTAAATACTTCTTCTTCAATTTGCTCTATCAGCTTCTAATCAAATTTTGGAAAATTATTGTTACGCCTTTCAATTTTCTCCAAATCAACTCGATGGGATTGAAAACACAAAAATAGGGATGAAGTCTTAATATGGTGTGTCCATACTTTTCAGCAATACTCTCAAGGGCATACACTTTTTCTAATGTTTTAGTCTGTACAATTTCAAGTAGTTGGTTTTTGATATAGTAATCTTTAAAAAACAAATTGTTATCCATTAAAAAACTTAGTATTTCGTCTTTCCTCGAATTTTTATTCGGTACTTTGATGAGCTGTCGCGAAGGAAGCGTTGTCAAGAACTATTACACTATTCGCATCCGAATTTGGGAACAATCTGTATTCGAATCATTCCTCGAAAATATAAGCTTCCATGTTCTTATGATAGTCAACATGGCAGTTCTCAAGTTTTTTCCACATAATTTCAAAGAATTCGGATTCCTCGGATTCCTCAGCAATGCACAATGATTAGTCGCGATCCTTTGTTTGCAGGCATGTTAGGCGTACATATTTTCGAATCATCAGTCCACCCTTTGTAACTGTGTCGTGTCATATTGTTACTAATGGAAAAAGGAAACGTGGCCCAATACAAAGGAAAGAATCTGGACGAGATCAATATAGGCCTGGATCCAAACTGTGACGTGTTGAGTGATAGCGACGACGGGGAAATTGATATTTTACCCCAGAATTCAGATACACGTATTGGCATGTCTCTACCAGGAACTAGTGGCGATATCATCGATGAATCACGTTTGAAAGTAGTTACTAGTCCACCTCGTCAGAAAGAAAGAAGAGGATCAAAGGGAACATTAGTTACCATGAACAGAGGAACAAAAACGTGTAGCACGTATATTTTTTTCCAATAATATAAAAAATAGTAACCCCCCAAGAAATTGGAATGTTTCGAGTTGAAAGGAAGACATATTATACTACTTGAAAATAAAAACTGGCTAAAACTTAAGGTGTTCATTCAAAATGAATACATGCAATTAAAACGCACAAAGAAGTAAGAGAAAATTTCAATATTTTCAATTTTTGTATTCTTCCAGGAATATTTTTTTCCAATTTGAATAACTCTGTAGTATTGTAGTTTCTTTGTGTATTATGTGGATTTTATAGTAGAAATTATTTTTTTATGTGTAAAAAAAATCATTTTATTTGTCCCACACCAAACATTGTTTTATAATTACGATTTATTAGGTATTAAAACAATAAAAACCAGATTTATAACTTGATTAAAGTGGTTTTCTTTATCGCGTTTTAGCAGTTGAAAACGTGAAATTTCACAAAATCACACCTTAAGCATCAAGTCATGAACAGGTCTATCGAATTTTCGAAAATAATTCAAAGGGTGGTCGAAATTTCCACCTAAAACATAACATCGATAAAACTGATGAAACAGGATTTTTTCCAAATGGAAACCATACACTATTCTATTATTTTTGGATATTACGAAAAAAAAAATTAAATTCATGAAGAATGTCCTATACCTAAAATACACCCCTGCAAGATATATCCAATTTTGGGAAATATTTAAAATGTAAATCATTCGAAGCAATACCAAACCAAGAAAGCTTTGAAAACAAATGAAGTTACAACAAATATTTCAAAATTTGATGCGACAAAATTGACGTAGTTTTTCGTAGTTTTATTTGTGTGCAAAATGTCTCGTTTGGAGTATTATATTGAAGATTTCCTGAATTTAATTATCATTTATTGTGAAAGCAATAAGATAATGTACAGAACTTGTCGTGTTTTTGCAGAAAGATTTCCAAATCTAAACAGATTCAATAAAAATATTCTGAGAAGACTTCTAAGAAACTGCCGTGATTTCGGATCTTTTTCGTCTGTCATCAACAAAAAAAACCACTCGTAAACACATCGAAATTGTAGTTTTGACCTACTTCACAGCCTATACACAAAAATTCGTTGAAAGACGCAGAAAAGTCACTTAGGATTTCATGTTCGTTTGGTTTCTTATCAAGATACAGGAGGACCCTGAGTTCATGAAAAACATGATATGGACAGATGAAGCTAAATCTGCCAAGAATTGTACAACCGCCATAATAGTCATTTTTGGGCAGCAGAAAATCCAAAGCTCGTTCGCCTGCGCAAATTCCAGAATTAATGGAGTTTTAATGTTTATTGCGCTATAAAGGATGACCGAATTTTATGTTTACATCTTTATGAAGAAAATTTGAATAGCGATAGATATTCGCATATAATTAGGAATGTGGTTGGTGAATCCATAAGGCATGTTTCCGAACAATACCGTTTCAAGTTATGGTATCAGATAGGGGCTCCACCCATCTGATACCATATAGTACATAGTACTGATACCGTTGCTGGGTTGTTGAATGGGATGTTCGAAGATCAGTGGCTTTGATACAATGGGCCATTTAAATATCCTCCTCGCTCTCCAGACCTGACTTCTTCATCTGGAGATATATCAAAAAAAATGTCAATGCGGACCCTGTGAGTGATAAAGAAAACATGAAACGAAGGGTTCTGAGAGCTTTCAATAATCTGATTCTCATTTCATCAGTTCGGACTTCCATTGTCTAATATAAATTGATTTGAAATCCCTGATGAAAAATATATAAAATATTAACCGAAAAAAACAATTTTATTGAACAAAAAACTGAAATTACAAGGAAAAAACAAGCTACAACTAAAAAATAAAAATTGAAATATTAATGAAAGCTGAAATTTAAAAATATTATTAACAAAAAATGACAAATAAAAATCAAAAGATATAGATCATTCGGGTGCTTTCATCTATCCCCTCTCTCCTCTTTCCGCTTCATTGGTTTTGGCGGGAGATGACCGTTTGCCGGGAGAAAAAAAAAAGGCGATGCCCAATAGGCTGAAACAGCTGTCTACCGGTGGCTCTTGAATTGAAATCAATATGGCAATGATCAAAAAGTACTCATCTATATATATATATATATATATATATATATATATATATATATATATATATATATATATAGATAAATATGTTATTGAGTGTGTATGATATAAATCAAAAAGGGGAAAATTCGTGGACAGAACACTCAAAAAATGGAGACAAAACGCGGACACGCGTCTCCGGTAATATATATATATATATATATATATATATATATATATATATGCTGAACTGGTTTTTCCGGGTATTTGATCCGTGTATGTGACATTATATATATATATATATATATATATATATATATATATATATATATATATAGTGCGCGCCACGGTGTTCCATATAGAGATATGGAACACCGTGGCGCGGTGTTCCATATCCTATATAGAGATATGGAACACCGTGGCGCGGTGTTCCATATCTCTATATAGGAAGCAGATAGGAATCTAATTTTCTATAATATTACCTTATTGCTCGAGCTCGACAAAATAAAAATATTGGCGGTCACACAGGGTGTTCGATTTTTTCTGGGCGGATCCCAACTGTGTCTTTTTGAATGGCAACCTATATTTTTTATCGCTTTTTCGGTTTCTTCATAGAAAATAAAATAAACTTTATGTATATCTGCACTTCGAAAATATTGACGGTTTTCGAGATATCTAGCATGACAGTTTTTTTTTTTCCAATATTCGTCACTCAGAATATTTGAAATTATAAAGTGGTGCCAAGTCCAGTTGAAATTTTTTTTTGTCGAATATTCTACATTGCTAACTCTCTCAAACGATATATCTGAAATCGACCTGTGATATACAGGGTATGAAAAACCGCTTGCCAAATATTGTAAATGAAAATTTGCAAAATCATCCTTAGAATAAATGGAACACCCTGTATATTATTGATCCATAAGAAGCGCCAACGAAACCTCTACAAATTTTATTAAGTATTCCCTATGGCTAAGTTCAATAGTTTTTCTTAAATGAGCATTTCTTTCGAAAAATGGTCATTTTTTTCAAAGCGAAATCCATTTGACGACTGATAAAAATATACGAAAGATATCTTGTTTCAATTGTGTATATTAGAAGGTGTCCAAACAGATATTTTTTAACGAAATAAATGTATGTACCTATCACTTTTTGCTAAATGGAAAATTATTTTTTAATTGGATGCAGAATTTCACTCATAAATCGTGCAATATCAAACCAAACAAGTTAAAAGAAAGAAACATTATAAATGACTATTTTTTTCATGTTATTATATTCAGTCAGAGCTTGAGATATATATATATATATATATATATATATATATATATATATATATATATATATATATATATATATATATATAAATCAAAAATTAAACAATTTGTGGACACAACACTCAAAAAAGGGGGCAAACCGCGGACACGTGTTTCTGGCTATTGGCCTCATCAGCGCGGTGCAGCCAAGTGTAAAGATGGAAAACACTTGTTTGCCGAAATCAGGAAACAACACAAACGCACGGAGTCAACAACAGGAGCCAACTGCACATTTGTGGTTCCAGTTAGAAGACCTAGAATTCCCAGGCTACATCTAACATGACCACGGAGGCAGCTATAGCTACCTGCGTGACATCCGGGTCCAGGATAAATACAAATAGAGATTTTATCGAGTGTGCATGATATAAATCAAAAATTAAACAATTTGTGGACACAACACTCAAAAAAGGGGGCAAACCGCGGACACGTGTTTCTGGCTATTGGCCTCATCAGCGCGGTGCAGCCAAGTGTAAAGATGGAAAACACTTGTTTGCCGAAATCAGGAAACAACACAAACGCACGGAGTCAACAACAGGAGCCAACTGCACATTTGTGGTTCCAGTTAGAAGACCTAGAATTCCCAGGCTACATCTAACATGACCACGGAGGCAGCTATAGCTACCTGCGTGACATCCGGGTCCAGGATAAATACAAATAGAGATTCAAATTAGAGATTAAACAATTTGTGGACACAACACACAAATTGTTTAATTTTTGATTTATATCATGCACACTCGATAAAATCTCTATTTGTATTTATCCTGGACCCGGATGTCACGCAGGTAGCTATAGCTGCCTCCGTGGTCATGTTAGATGTAGCCTGGGAATTCTAGGTCTTCTAACTGGAACCACAAATGTGCAGTTGGCTCCTGTTGTTGACTCCGTGCGTTTGTGTTGTTTCCTGATTTCGGCAAACAAGTGTTTTCCATCTTTACACTTGGCTGCACCGCGCTGATGAGGCCAATAGCCAGAAACACGTGTCCGCGGTTTGCCCCCCTTTTTTGAGTGTTGTGTCCACAAATTGTTTAATTTTTGATTTATATCATGCACACTCGATAAAATCTCTATTTATATATATATATATATATATATATATATATACATATATATATATATATATATATATATATATATATATATATATATATATATATATGAAATCTAGAAAGGTTAATGCAGTCAAGCTGCTGGAAAATAATTCCATGAAAATCAAAAAATAAATAAATAAGTACTCTTTGATCATTCCCATATTGATTTCAATTTAAGAGCCACCGGTATACAGCTGTTTCAGCCTATTGGGCATCGTCAGTACCGGGCAGGCGGTCCTCGATTGAAGACAAAATGAGAAAAAACCAAGAAAGTACTTGATAAAAATAGCTGCGTAAATGCAAGCGAAACATAAGTGGAACCACCTATTGGTGTGACACCCAAGTCAACTTGCCAAGTTTTTATGTCAGTGTTGGTGGTTTGACCAATCAATTTGACCAATCTGCTACCGCAGTTGTCGGTTGATTGGTCAAACCACCAACACTGACATAAAAACTTGGCAAGTTAACTTGGGTGTCACACCAATAGGTGGTTCCACTTATGTTTCGCTTGCATTTACGCAGCTATTTTTATCAAGTACTTTCTTGGTTTTTTCTCATTTTGTCTTCAATCGAGGACCGCCTGCCCGGTACTGACGATGCCCAATAGGCTGAAACAGCTGTATACCGGTGGCTCTTAAATTGAAATCAATATGGGAATGATCAAAGAGTACTCATTTATTTATTTTTTGATTTTCATGGAATTATTTTCCAGCAGCTTGACTGCATTAACCTTTCTAGATTTCATATCATTTCTAGAAACATGTGGATTCGTTTTCCGATGGCATTTCAGGTTAGCTTCCCAAATTTCTGCTACCGCAGTTGTCGGTTGATTGGTCAAACCACCAACACTGACATAAAAACTTGGCAAGTTGACTTGGGTGTCACACCAATAGGTGGTTCCACTTATGTTTCGCTTGCATTTACGCAGCTATTTTTATCAAGTACTTTCTTGGTTTTTTCTCATTTTGTCTTCAATCGAGGACCGCCTGCCCGGTACTGACGATGCCCAATAGGCTGAAACAGCTGTATACCGGTGGCTCTTAAATTGAAATCAATATGGGAATGATCAAAGAGTACTTATTTATTTATTTTTATATATATATATATATATATATATATATATATATATATATATATATATATATATATATATATATATATATCTATATACCGGGTGTCCCACATTTTATGTGACAGGCAGATACACAAAAATGTTTCATACAAAAGTTTTAGGAGTTCATGAGAGCTATATTTTGATATAATTTTTAAATATACAGGGTGTTTGGTGTAGGTGCTACAGACCAAAATTCCATTTTTTAAAATAGAACGCCCTGTATATCATTACATATTCAGATGCTACGTTAACTTCTGATATCATTTCATGTTTGGTTTTTGAGATTCGGTTACGGCGTTGTTGAGTTATTGCTTAAAATGTAGTCTTGAGAACGACTATTATTTTTAAAAATATCTCATACAATTATTCTCTCTGCATCAGATCACATGAAAATTAGTCAAAATTTTGGGTGTTCGAAGTAATGGTTTCAATTTTGAGTTGTGGAATTCAGTCAGGAATCATTTTGAATATGAAACAATTGCGAAATTGAAAGAGGTGTATTCGAAAACAAATCTTTAATTAATAACAATGTAAATAATATAACTTGATAAATCATTTCATAAGGATGATAGGTACCTAGAAATAAGTCATAAAAATTGTTGAAAGTGATGCCCATTAGATATTATACAGGCTTCGAAACGTCGAATCACTTCTCTCGTACAAGTCGCTCTTATAATATCAGGCGTAATATCACTGCACGTTAGTCGAATTTTCATTTTCAGATCATCCACATTCAAAGGGGGAGTAGTGAAAACAATATCTTTTAAATAACCCCATAGCAAAAAATCAAGCGGTGATAAATCTGGGGAACGAGCCGGCCACCGAATTGGACCCTTATTACCAATCCATCTATTTGGGTACGTTCTATCCAGATATTCAGTAACAACCTGTGAATTGTGAGGAGGAGCACCATCTTGTTGCCACCAAATTACTTGTCGTTCTGCTATGGGAATATCTTCCATCAACTGGATCAAATCATTTTTTAGAAAATGTGAATATCGCAATCCATTGAGATTTTCATTGAAAAAGTAAGGTCCTATGATGCGGCCATTGAACAATCCACACCATACATTAATACCCCAAGTAGTTTGAAAATTACTTTCGCGGACCCAGTGGGGATTTTCTTGAGACCAATAGTGACTGTTATGTCGATTCACAACTCCATTATTGTGGAATCGCGATTCATCGCTCCACAAAATTTGACTGAATATGTTAGGACTTTCATGTAATATTACCTGAATACAAGCAATGAATTCAAGTCGTCGTTCAAAGTCCGTGGGTTTCAAACCTTGTACCAACTGAATTTTGAATGGGTGGTATTTATTTTCTTTCAGAATTCTCTGTACATTAGATTTACTCACACCGACTTCTTCTGCAAGAGTACGGATAGAAACATGTGGATGAATAATGATATAAGCCAACACATTGATCTCTAAATCTTCAGTTCTAACAGATCTTGTATGATGACGATGCTTTATAGTAGAAGGAAATGACCCAGTTCGCAATTTTTCTACAACTCTCGAAAAAGTCATTCGTGACGGAATGGGTCTGTCTGGAAAACGTTCTTGGTATAGACGTTGTGCTTGACGGCAGTTTTTCTGATATTCCCCAAAAATTAATAACATATCAAAACGCGAAAGGCATACTGGAGTTTTCGCACAAAGAACACAGTTACTGTTTTGCAAAGAATCACTGAATCGAACTGACAAGTAGATACAATTCAACAACATTTGTTACTATGGCATCAACAAGCATAAGCTACTTGATGAAATTGTGCAATATAAAGCAATTCACCCTCAAGTTAGTCACATTCTCAAGAATTTCAATATTATATTCAACTGATATCGATATCGTATCGTAGAGGTGAGAATAATGGTTTGTATTCAGTAGTAGTCTAGTTCAATTTAATAAAAGATATAGACTGGATTCGTGTACGAGTAAATAAGTTTTTTTGAAACTTTATATTTAAGGAAAAGTGCAATAACTCAACAACGCCGTAACCGAATTTACGTAACCGAACGCCGTACACAATAAATACATTTTTAAAAGTGACAGCATATTCATTAGCCTATTTGTTTAGGTAGTCCTAGCAACAGCTTCAATTGTTTGTTACGGATAACTAGAATAACAGGACTCAGTGCATAAGTAGGTATACCGAATATGTATTATTTGTTATTAGGTATGATCGTTTCTTGGAATTATTCAGAAAAATAGAGACAATAAAGTGAAAGTGAGTGGCATTAAATTATTCGTAAGAAAATGATCTTCCACAAAAACCCGACGAGCCACCCCTTTCCAATTGAAAAAAATAAGTTAACTGGAACAATTCATATTTGCGACTGTGAAAAAATTCATGAAACGATTGTGAAGTCATAAGCCTCAAAGTCGTACTTTTCACATGTTATTCGATCAACAATGAAGCCACTTACACGATCCATTGCATTCTAGAAAAAAAATTATGAAAATTGAAATAAAAATGATTTTATTTGTCAAATATTGAAAAATAAAGTATTGTTGGATTCAGAATGTTATTCTCGATCGAAATCAGTAAAAGTATAAAGGATGTCCCATTCAAGAATGGAAAGTTGAAAACAATGATATTTATTTATATAATCAAACATAAAAAATTTCATAATCATAATTGGAAGTATGAGATATATTTTTGTTTATATAAAAAATATATCTAATACTTGAGGTATTTGTTATAAAAAGACTCAATGACAACAATGTGTAGAGATATTCACAACATCGCGGAAAAATTCAGACACAGAAGTACAGCGAGGTCACCCTGTACATGTATTGAAATCCACAGACTTGACAGGAAACAAGTACAAAAGAGTGGGAAATTTCAATTTCATAATTTGTATACCAAATTTTATTGATTTTCAAAAAAACAGACAATCGATATAGGTTGTGAATTAATGTCAGATGAAAGAAAAATGATATTCGTTAAGTAAAATTGGAAAAGACATAATAAGCCTATTGTAAATTTTTATTGATGATGAAAATTTCGAATAATATTGTTGTAAACCATTTCCTTAGATACGGACATCAAGTTATGCTTTTGAAGAATTTTGATATTCAGACATAAGTGAGGTTAACAATTTCTGTACATAATTGTTGAGTAAAAATGTATTCAAATTTAGGAACCAATAGCAAAATCGAAAAACAGAAAATTTTTGTAATATTAAAGTTGAAAATACAGATGGCTCAAAAACCAAAGAAGGCTCAGGATGTGGAGTGTACTCCAGATCACTAAGCCTAAGGATTAAGTGGGGAATGGGAAGAAATACCAGCGTGGTCCAAACAGAACTGGCTGGTATCTCAATCGCCACAAAAGAAATAACCAAGAAAAGAATTTCTGGCAAAAACATTACAATCTGCACTGATAGCAGACAAGCACTATTAGCCTTGAACAGACACCGTGTTACTTCAGGGCTAGCACTAGAGTGCCACGAAGATTTAGCCAAAGCCTCGATAGATAATAACATTATCCTGAGGTGGGTTAAAGGGCACAACAGGAGTAAAGGTAATCGCATTGCCGACTCTTTAGCCAAGGAAGCGGCTGGACTAAGAATTTTAGGACCAAGTGGCACCCACGGCCTGATGACTTCGACAATTGCGGAACTAGTCAAAAGTTACACCCATGCTCAATCTCTAAAGAGATGGGATGAAATCAAAGGATGTAATCTTGCCAGGATCACCTTGGGCGACCCTGGGAAGCTGGCGCCGAAGAAATATCTGGCGATGACCAGGAAAAATCTACGCCTTACAGTAGGATTTCTGACTGGCCACTGTCAGCTAAGGAAACACCTACATAATATGGGGCTAGTGGACACAACCTCTATGCAGGATGTGTGAAGAGGAAGATGAGACTGTCAGGCATGTCCTGTGCGAGTGCCCGGAGTTATCGTCAATAAGAGAGTGTGTGTTCGGCGAGTCTTGGCCTACACCTGCCGATATAAAGGAGATGTCTCCCAGCGACCTGTCCACCTTCCTGGAAAGGACAGGATGGACGACGACCTAGGAGGACAACTCCTCGGGAGGATGTACAATGGGTCACATGTGGCCTAAGTGCGTGGGCTTACACTCACCCTCCCTACTCTACAGATACAGAAGTTGAAAATTTGAAGTAATGAAAATTGAGAGTTGATAACTAAGGAAAGTAGGAGATTTTTAACTTTTTTATCAACAACAGGATTCTTCTCAAGGCAACGAAGGTGAACGCCATGAACATTTTTTGTCTCCATAAATTAAATAATATCTTAATAGAAAGTTAGAAAATTGAATCTTATTGTTTTGTATGATAATGAATAAATGCAAATATAAAAAAACAACTCAATAAGCCAGATCCAGTCCAAGTTCCAGTGATTGTAATATTCTCAGTAAGGTGAAGGAGATTCCAAAGGTTAGAAAACTCACACTACACAAAAACATTGCATTCTATTGCAAAACAAACAAGTCACAGTGACCCTGAATTATTAATTGACATTTCACAGACAAATAGTGCGTTTCTATATTCACAATAATTAGTTCGCTGTAGGCTCAGAACATTTTCAGAATTAGTTAAATTTCTCTTTTCATAATTTATATATTTTTAATTAAACATTTTTACATTTCTTACTAAATTGTTCTACACATTCCTCATTCAGTTGTGTCTTTTTCAAATTAATTCACAGGAACACCTGCTAGTAAGATCAATCTGGGTAAGTAATGGTTGAATTTGTGCCTGAATCCACCTGAAGTATTGAGAAAAATCTCTAAACACTGATTTCAACCCAACATAAGAGTCTATCCAAATCAAAATTATCATTTCATTAAATGAAAAGCAGTTATGAAAACATTAATAATAATTGTAAAAGTTAAACAAATCAAAATTTTCATTTCAAGAAAAACAAAAATAATAATAATAACTATAACTTAATTTACAAAACCCACCTCATCATATTCATTATATATTGAATTGGCGCCCAACGCGAAGCCCGTTTACACAGCACGATTGCACAGTTCAATTAAGGTAAATTAAAAAATATAAATAATCTCAATTTTAAATAAATTCACTAAAAAAATAATCACACAAATATGGATACAAGAAGAACCAAGAAAAATCAACAGCCTGAGCAGACAACTGAAGAAAGTGTAGAAGTGCACCAGAACAGAAGAGCCTACAAGACAATCACCTATGGACCTAAATCAATTGTTCGAAAGACTGGAAAGAGTAAGACAAGACAATATGGAAAAATGGGAAAGAATGAAGAAAGAAGTAACAGAAAGACTGGAAAGAGTAAGAGAAGAAGATATGGAAAGATTGGAAAGAATGAGAAGAGAAGAAACAGAAAGTAGGAAAGAAGATATGGAGAAATTGGAAAAAAAAGGAATGAAGATATGAAAAAATTATGTGGAAAATTTGATGAACAGACAAATAATGTAAAGAAATTAGAAAAAGAAATTGAAATAAATCATAAATATCTAAAACAAGAGTGAGCAGAGTATAAAAAAAACTGTAGAAGAAAAGGTAGAAAAAATTTCACAGGAGGTAGAAAAAATTTCACAGGAGGTGGAAGATCACAGAAAAAAAGTGAAGAACAAATTGACCAGGTAAATGGGAGAATAAATATTGTAGAAAAAGGGTTGAAGCAGGAAATCAATACAAGAAGACAAAAAAATGATGATTTAAATAAAAAAATTGATAGGGTAAATAAATTAACTAGAGAAAATTCAGAGAACAATTAATGGAGAAAAATCAATTAGACCAGTAATAGCATTAGGAAATTAAAATAAATTAATTTTCAATGGTAACATTGAAAAACAACATCCAATACCATTCACTGAATTCATTACAAATAAATATGAAAATATTTCATTCCAAGAAATGAAAAAAATTATCAGAAATCAATTACAAGACGGGGCATTATTGTGGTTTAATTATGAAGGAAAAGAGTTAACAAACTTTGAATAATTTTCCAACAAATTTCTCACATATTTCTGGGGACCATCACAAGAGAAATTGGTCAAAGATGAATTTGTTAGGTGGGAAATATACAGGGGAACTTTCTGTCATGAATACGCAATGCATTCATAGCTTCTCACAATATTTAAATTGTAAATTTACTGAATAATATATTGTGAATTCAATAATCTAACACTTCGACAACAATCTTGAACAAATAATGATGCTATACAATTTCAGAGACATGGATAGTTCATGTCAGTTTTTAATAACACAGGATACACGTGCAAATAATTATAATAATTAACAAAATAAGGTGAATAATAATAACAACCAACAAGAATATCGTAATAATGAAAACAATAATTATAATAACATAAATTATTATAATCAAACTAATAGGAGGTCAAATTTTAATAGGAATTATAATAATAATTATGCCAATAACAAACATAATGATAATAATAGACAACAAAGTAATAACAATCGATATAATAATATGGACTATAATAATAACAATAAGCACAGCACAATGAGACAACTATAATAGAGAATAGAGACAGAGACGACAGGGCTTACAGTAATAGAAGACAGGACTATCAAAATAGACAACAAAGGAGAAGTAGAAGTACAGAGGAAATTCGACATATAAATAGTATACGACAAACAGATAATAGGACAGACACAGAACAGACACACAATGAGGTGGAAACCTCAAATGATCCACAAAATGTTTAGTAAGCAATCTACCAACAACAAATTTCAACAAACATTCAATATGCAGAAATTCACCAACATCCTAGGGAACATATAGAATTTGAAAAAACGTTCAAATTAGAAAATGTAAGAGGTCTTTGAAAAATATAATATATTTTCATGATAAAAATTAATAGATACAGGATCAGAAATGTCTTTACTGAATTCAAATATTATTAGGGAATTAAATTTGGAACATTTGTGTTACAGAATGCCGAAAACTGTATTGGTAGGTGCGAATAATAAAAAGTTACATGAAGTAACTAAAGGAATTAATAGTGTGATAAAATTTAGTAACAAAGAATTTTCCAATCAATTTTTAATAATAGACAATTCACTATATGACGCAATAATTGGAACAGACGAACTTGACATAAATAACGTAATAATTGACTATGACGAAGGAATATTACAGATAGGGAAAGAAATGATAGAATTTATAGATAACAATGAAAATAAATCTGAAATGAATACTAATAGTATAAATCAAGTAAATAACAGAGTAATAGAGGAAAAATCTATATTAGATATTAATTGTGCGGAATCAGTGAAAGATATAGTACTAACATTATTAAATAAACATCCAAATTTAATTAATAATGAAAATAGAGTAACAGATAAATACATTCATGAAATAGAGGTTCGAGAAATACAAAATTTCAAATCTGAAACATAAGTACCCTATTCCTTATAAATATTGGAATCAAGTTCAACAAGAAATAACAAAGATGTTAGAACAGAAAATAATTGAAAGATGCAATTCAAAATACATCAATCCTATTGTAGTTGTTTGGGCAAACTACTTATTTTCGGCAAAATAAGATTCTATTTGACTTTTCTGCTTTTTAATCAAAAACAAAACTGACAACAATAATGGTAACTATATAAAACAATAAATAATCTCAACTTCAATACTAGATGTGAAATTAATTCACAACAGTAGTAGTAAAATATAACAATGTTGAATTAATATTATGTTTGGATGTTAGAAAGATTGATAAATATACTACACCTCAATACGAGGCACCTTTAAATATTGATGTAGTTTTTGGAAGCATTACAAACGCAAAAATATTTTCTTAAATAGATTTGAAACATAGTTTTTGGTAAATTTCACTTCACAAAGACAGTGGATTATACAGCATTTTTAATTGAAGGAGTCTTGTATGAATTCAGAGTAGTTCCATATGGTTTGCAGAGTTCTTGTTGATGGAGTCTTGTATAAATTCAGAGTAGTTCCATATGGTTTGCAGAGTTCTTGTTCAGCATTGGTTAGGACAATCCATACAATCTTAGATAAATACAATGATTTTATTCTTCACTATATTGAAGACGTCTTATCCCACAGTCTCGGAAAAGCACCTGAAACATATTAATTTATTAATAAATGAATTGGATAAAGCAGAATTGAAAATTAATATTGACAAATCTATATTTTATCAAACAGAAGTGACTTTCTTAGGATACAAATCAGACACCGAAGGCATAAGTATGGATGAAGAAAGGATAAGAGCCATTATGGAATATAAAAGACCCCAAATCATCCGAAAACATTAAGGGGATTTTCAAAGAAATTATCAAAGAAAAGCAATAAATGGAAATTAGGACAGGAACAAGAAAATGCTTTCAACAACATCAAATTAGAATATGCTAATAATTCAAAAATTTATCATCCAAATTATAATTTACCAGTCATTTTAAAGACAGATGCATCAATGTTTGAACTTGCTGGAGTATTATGGCAAATACGGCAAGGAAAAGAGGTACCTATATGTTTTGTGTCAAGAGTGACCAAAACATATGAACAACACTTAGCATTACGGAATTAGAATTTGCAAGCATAATTTTTTGCATTTCAAAATTAAGATTTCATTCACTGGGATCGAAATTCATTATTGAGACAGATCACATGTCATTATCAAATGTGAAGAATAATTAATTGTTGAATAATAGAATACATCGAGGTACATACTTTAGTAAGAGTATGATTTTGAAATCAGACATATAGAAGGAAGAGATAATATTGTTGCGGATGCAATAACAAGATCAGATTGCAACTTAAAGAGAGAAAGAACATTACAAATTGGAGTGAACATACTAATAAACTAACAAGGAATATTTTCATTCACCAAAATAGTAGAAGATCAAAATAAATTAGAAGCAACAGATATTATGAAATGTAGAAGAGTCAATGGAATTTGGATAAAGACAATTGAGGATCAGGAACTATATGTAATCAGTAAAAATTAGCTTATAATATATTAAAGTATTTACATGAACATAATGGTCATCCTGGAGTGAGAAAATTATGGATAATATTCAGAAAAAATCATTTTTGCAGAAGAGATATCCGAACTACCAAAGATTTGAGTAATAATTGTAATATTTACCAAATATATAAAAGTTAAAATTCTGTTAATACAAATATTCCAAGGAATATCATTACCACAAATAAATTAGAAGGAATTGCCATTGATTTTATTAGTGAACTTATAATAACCAAAAATGGAAACAAACATATTCTTGTAATTGTAGACATCTTCAGAAAATTTATAAAATTATATCCTTGTGAGAGGACTAATGTACAAGTAATAACAAATTGTCTTCAATGATATTTCAATGAAGTAGCTAAACCACGAATATATATTTTGGATAATGCTACATACTTTCAAAATGACAAATTGAAAATTTTTGCCATAAAAATAAAATAAAATTGATATTTACCAGTATAAGATTTCCAGAATCAAATCCATCTAAGAGATACATACAAGAGGTGATTAAATTTCTCCGAATATTGTCAAGTGATGATCATCAAAATTGGGATAATAATTTATTAGAGGTAGAGAAGTATCTCAACCAATTGCCACACATAGTCACAGAAATCAGTCCATATTTTCTAATGATGGGACAACATCCTCCCATGAAATGGCTGGAAAAAGAACATGCCATTTAATGACATTTTGATAGAAGTACGAATAAAACAAAATAAAGGCGATAGGAGATATTAAAAAAAAATAATGAGCAAAGACATAAGAATATAATATTCACAAAAGGTCAATTAGTATTAATGAGAGCTAATAGAGTAACAGATATTAAAAAGAAAAAATGTGCAAAGTTACTTCCAATATTTGAAGGACCATATGGAATTGTAAGTAAAAATAATATGAATAGTTATAAACTAAAATTTTTAAATGATGAAAGAATCAGAGGAATTTTTAATAATAATGATATTTATTTATTCTTCAGGTGATGTCTGGTTTTTTCAACCAGTCTGGTTTTAATGGAACACCCCGTATGTTAATACATTTTTGGAATCGCTCTAGCATTTAAATACTTTTTTGTCGAGAATGTCCTATACCTATCTCTATCTATTTTAGAGATAAAAAATAAATTCTGCTAAATATGGTCCAAAACATAGCCTTAATTGAAATTAAGTACATCAGTACTCTCAATTCATGAAAAGTTGATATTTTGATGATAGTTTGGACAAACTCGAAATATTTAAATAACATCAAGAAATTCACTCCATATCATACAGGGCGTGCTAAAGTTACTATTATTTCCATTGTGCATAAAAGTAGTCAAAAGTTCATTTTTTCAAATAAAACTTCCTGTATATTACTCGGTAAATTGAAAGATGGTGAAAAATGCTTCGAGATGATATATCATGTCTCTAAATCTTCAAGTTTTCTTCATAAAGACGTTTATGTGGAAAAATAGTTATTCACGTTTTACCTACAAGTGTTGAAAGTGGCATTTTATTTTGTGAGTGGGGATTATTGCAAAACGAGCGTCAGAAAGTGGAGGAAACTCACGAGCAAAATAAAATCACTTTTAACAAATGTATCATACAAATTTTTTTGTATAACGTTACTGCTGATAATAAAAAAAATTATAGGGTCCATGGGATTTGAACACACGATCTTTGGATTACAAGGCATACGTTACAACTACATACGCCAACTCACGTTATTTAAAGGAGGATATTGGTTAGTCATGAAGGACTTTCTACAGTTGGACTGAATACTACTTCGTCATCGTCAGTAACTTCACAGGGATTTAATATTACCAACAGTACGAACTGCATGTGTGAACTTTTCTAAATGATTTTTTGGTAGGTGTTCTGATTGAAGTGTTTCTATCAAAGAGATTCTCAATAACAGTTGTACAAAAAATAATTTTTAAAGAATTTGATTTGTTGGTAGCCGTGGAAATATCAAGCTTATGACAGTTTGGTGACTTTTATAAGTAATTGATAAATGGTTATTGACGGTGTATCAAAAAATCGCCAAAAATGAATGCAAATATTGATTATTCAAACGAAGTTCTCATGAAATTATTTATTATACACGGACAATGTGATCAAATCATTGCCAGAACTTGTATAAAATTCAACCAAATGTATCCTGAATTAACACCAATGAACGAGAAGAAGTTTGTAAGATTACAAAATAATTTCCTTAACCATAGCTCCATGTTAAAAGCGCCTTCAACATTACCAAAACCTATTACTTCAAATGAGGACAATACTGTTAACGTTTTGGCATATTTTTATTCATATCCAGAAGCTTCCATTCGCAGTGCAGAAAGAGATTTAGGTATATCACATGCTTCAGTACAACGAATTTTGAAAAATCACGGAATGCATCCGTATAAATTAACCAAAGTTCAAGCTCTGAAAGCAGAAGACTTAGAACGTAAAATGCATTTTTGTGAATCCCTTTCGATTCATACACAGGAAGATCGGGAATTGTTGTCAAAAATAATTTGGAGCGACGAATCAAAATATACGAGGGATGGTATTTTCAATAGAAGGAATGAACATTTTTGGGCTGATCATAATCCTCATGTTACAAAAGAAATGGGTTTTCAAGAAAAATTTGACCTGAATGTTTTCTGTATTCTGAAGAACAATAAAATTAGCTTTTTTATTCATGGAGAAGACACACTGAATGCAGAGAGATATCTCCACATATTAAGGACGACTGTAACCGATTTTCTTGAAAATTTGCCTTTAGAGGAATATAGGAATTCGTGGTTTCAACTGGACGGAGCGCCAGCTCATTCCACTCGGAAAGTTTCCAGGAAACTTGACGAACTCTTCGAAGATCGTTGGTTTAGGCGTTTAGGGCCGTGGGATTGGCCACCGAGATCACCCGATCTCACGCCACTTGACTTTTTATCATGGGGTGTTTTGAAAGAAAGGGTATACCAAAGAAGAATTGCGACGACGAATAGTGCGGAGTATTGAAGATCTGGATCCCCAGGATATTGAAAAAACAACCACAAGTCGCGTAGGTACATAAAAACATTTTAAAGTGTTTAGAATGTAATGGACAACATTTTAAGCATTTATTGTGATAATGTGATATTTTGTTTACAATTTTGTTATTTTGAATCATCCTATTCTGTTATTGTCTGTACTTTCACATGTTTTAGCCCACAAAATCTTACTTTTCACCTAGAAATGACTGATTTTTGGTACAGTTGTTTCCTGGAAACTTTGAGCCATAGTTAAGGAAATTATTTTGTAACCTTACAAACTTCCTCTCGTTCATTGGTGTTAATTCAGGATGCATTTGGTTGATTTTTTTACACGTTCTGACAATGATTTGATAACTTTGTTCATGAGTATAATAAATGATTTCATAAGTACTTCTTTTGAATAATCGATATTTGCATTCATTTTGGAAGATGATTCGAAACACCGTCGATAACTTTTTGTTAATTACTTATAAAAGTTACTGAACAGCTTGATAATTCCACTGCTACCTCAATCCAAATTCTAAAAAAAATAATGTTTCTAGAAGAAGCGACTTTATTGAGAAAACTTGACGATTTAGGTATAGGGACATGATATATCATCTTGAAGCATTTTTTACCATCTTTCAATTTATCGAGTGATATACAGGGGATTCCATTTGAAAAAATGAACTTTTGACTAATTTTATGCACAATGAAAATAATAGTAATTTTAGCACGCCCTGTATGATATGGAGTCAATTTCTTGGTGATATTTGAATATTTCCAGTTTGTACAAACTATCATCAAAATATCAACTTTTCATGAATTGAGATTACTGATGTACTTAATTTCAATTAAGGCTATGTTTTGGACCATATTTAGCACAATTTATTTTTTATCTCGAAAACAGATAAAGATAGGTATATCAACAAAAAAGTATTAATATACCAGAGCAATTCCAAAAATGTAATAATATACGGGGTTTCGCCATGCGAAAGCATGGCAAAGTAAAGCAGAGTTATATACAGCGTGACTCACGGTCGATGGTAGGTTATACGTTTCTGGAAAACGCAAAACATGATTTTTCTGAAAATTTCACTTCTCACATTTCCTTACCTGTTCTATAGATCAAAAAGTCCTAGCAACTTTATTTTTTTAATGGAACACCCCGTATATTAATTCATTTTTGGAATCGCTCTGGTATTTTATTACTTTTTTGTTGATATCTTTATCTATCTTTATCTGTTTTCGAGATAAAAAATAAATTGTGCTTAATATGGTCCAAAACCATACATCAAATGTACATTAAAGTACATTAAATTAAGTACATCAGTAATCAGTAATCTCAATTCATGGAAAGTTGATATTGTGATGATAGTTTGTACAAACTGAAAATATTCAAATATCACCAAGAAATCGACTCCATATCATACAGGGCGTGCTAAAATTACAATTAATTTCATTGTGCATAAAAGTAGTCAAAAGTTCATTTTTTCAAATGGAATCCCCTGTATATCACTCGGTAAATTGAAAGATGGTGAAAATGCTTCAAGATGATATATCATGTCCCTATACCTAAATCGTCAAGTTTTCTCTTCCAAAAACATATTTTTTTTTTTAGAATTTGGATTAAGGTAGCAGTGGAATTATCAAGCTTATACTTATGTTACTCTATTAGCTCTCGTTAATACTAATTGACCTTTTGTGAATATTATATTCTTATGTCTTTGCTCATTATTTATTTTTTTTAAATATCTCCTACCGCCTTTATTTTGTTTTATTCGTACTTCTATCAAAATGTCATTAAATGGCATGTTCTTTTTTCAGCCATTTCCTGGGAGGATGTTGTCCCATCATTAGAAAATATGGACTGATTTCTGTGACTATGTGTGCCAATTGGTTGAGATACTTCTCTACCTCTAATGAATTATTATCCCAATTTTGATGATCATCACTTGACAATATTCGAAGAAATTTAATCACCTCTTGTATGTATCTCTTAGATGGATTTGATTTTGGATATCCTATACTGGTGAATATCAATTTTATTTTATTTTTATGGCAAAAATTTTCAATTTGTCATTTTGAAAGTATGTAGCATTATCCAAAATACATATTCGTGGTTTAGCTACTTCATTGAAATATTATTGAAGACAATTTGTTATTACTTGTACATTAGTCCTCTCACAAGGATATAATTTTATAAATTTTCTGAAGATGTCTACATTTACAAGAATATGTTTGTTTCCATTTTTGGTTATTATGAGTTCACTAATAAAATCAATGGCAATTCCTTCTAATTTATTTGTGGTAATACTTCTTGGAATATTTGTATTAACAAAATTTTAACTTTTATATATTTGGTAAATATTACAATTATTACTCAAATCTTTGGTAGTTCGGATATCTTTTCTGCAAATATGATTTTTTCTAAATATTATCCATAATTTTCTCACTCCAGGATGACCATTATGTTCATGTAAATACTTTAATATATTATAAGCTAATTTTTACTGATTACATATAGTTCCTGATCCTCAATATTCCTTGTTGGTCTATTAGTATGTTCACCCCAATTTGTAATGTTCTTTCTCTCTTTAAGTTGCAATCTGATCTTGTTATTGCATCCGCAACAATATTATCTCTTCCTTCTATATGTCTGATTTCAAAATCATACTCTTACTAAAGTATGTACCTCGATGTATTCTATTATTCAACAATTTATTATTCTTCACATTTGATAATGACATGTGATCTGTCTCAATAATGAATTTCGATCCCAGTAAATGAAATCTTAATTTAGAAATGCAATGGCTATTGGCCTCATCAGCGTTGCCCATCTTTACACTTGGCTGCACCGCGCTGATGAGGCCAATAGCCAGAAACACGTGTCCGCGGTTTGTCCCCCTTTTTGGAGTGTTATGTCCACTATTTGTTACATTTTTGATTTGTATCATACACACTCGATAAAATCTATATATATATATATATATATATATATATATATATATATATATATATATATATATATATATATATATATATATATATATATATGTATATATATATATATATATATATATATATATATATATATATATATATATGTATATATATATATATATATATATATATATATATATATATATATATATATATATATATATGTATATATATATACAGGGTGTCCCTGGACTTCCTCTTTTCCTCTCGGGAATGTATAGATGGGGTCAAAATATCACCAGTACTTCATATAACTTTTTTTCCTAAAAGTCTTCGTAACCAAGTTACAGGCCCTCGAAGTTACAAAATAAAAAATGTTTTTCTTTGATAACTTTTCAAGTGAGTATTCAAAATCATCCAAATTTTGGTAATTGACTAAACAAATGAATTCCTTCGATGAGCTTTCATGCAGGAGTCAGTTGTTTTGCTACAAAGTCAGGAACGGACTACCCCCGATGGTCCACACCCCAAAACTTTGAAATGACAGATATTTTTCAATATTTTTCAACAAATTAAGGTTACTTGGACAATTTTATGAATAAAAGTACTCGTGTGGAAAGTCGATGGGAGCAACGAGTCTTGATAAAAATGTAGTTTCACTCGACGACATCAAACCCGCTCGTCCACCATTATTTGAAATGAATAATTATCAAAGCAGAAATAATAAAGATAACGTTAATTCAACAACATTTATCCTGAGATGTCTACCATTATTCGAAAATATTAGTTTTTAAGGAAAATGGAAATGATAGGTAAAATGTTCATAACGAATTTTTATAATGCAAACACGTTTAACTAACGAAACTCAAGAGCCTCAAGAGCAAACAGAAATGAAAAATCCGCTACAGAAACTGCTCGATATGACCACCTTCTCTCTCTATACATTTTCTTAGTCTGCGAAGACAAACTCTCTGTACTTGAAATAGCATTCCAGGGTCGTTTCGTATGGATTCACAATGTAATGTTATTCTATTCAACAATGCATCTCTTGTGTGAATAGGTATAGCGTAAACAAGGCTTTTTAGATGCCCCCACAGAAAGAAATCCAATGGATTTAAATCCGAAGACCGCGATGGCCATGAATATGGCCCACCTCTACCAATCCATCTATTGTGGAAAATATGGTTCAGATGGTCACGCACAATCAAACTAAAATGAGGAGGAGCGCCATCATGCATAAACCACATATCTCTTAGGGTTTGCAATGAAACATGTTCCAAAAGTCCATTCAAATCGTTCTGAATGAACTCCAAATAACGTTCTCCATTCAATCGGTCCTGTAGAACGAATGGTCCTATAAGATGGTTTCCTATGATACCAGCCCAAACATTCACGTTGAATTTCCGTTGGTGTTTGGTTTGCAATATCCCATGGGGATTTTCTTCGGCCCATATATGGAGATTATGAGAGTTGATAACTCCATCTTTAAAGAAACCTGCTTCATCAGTGAATAAAACTCGATTAATATAAGTCATATCCTCTCTTTGCCTATCCATGAACCAATTGGCATATTCCAGTCGTGCTGGAAAATCTTGAGGTGTCATGGCATGTACCTTCTGGATGTGAAATGGGTGGAGCAGTTGTTCCCTAATTATTCTATGAATAGTGTACTTGGATGTATGGAACTGTTCTGATAGATTTCTGATGCTCATTGAAGGATCATCAGCGACGGCTTCCAAAATATTTTCCTCCAATACAACGGTACGTACAGTCCTAGGAGCGCCCTCACCACCTCGTTTTGGCAAAACTGTACCTACAATAATATCGAAATAAAACAACGTGCTCAAATTAATTATCAATTATTACATACCTGTCTCCCTCAAGCTGCGATCGACACGCTCGAATGTTTCTCTTGACGGTACCGTTCGATTGGGAAAATGCTCGGAATACAGACGACGAGCTTCTGCAGCATTACAAAATGCTCGTCCATAAAATACATGCATATCTGCATATTCATTGAATGTAAACTGTTCGGCCATATCAAAAAAATTCAAAATATCCTATAGAATATTGACAATACAATGATAGTCATATGACAACGCACCACTCAACAAAACAAAATCGCATTCCAGTTTCTCATTTTTTATCAAAACTTTCTAAAAGGTTTTTTTGTCAACATCTGTGAAAGAAATGGAACATAATGATTCCCTGGATATTTTTCACCTGATCATGTGCAGCCGTTTTTGTAGTTCATTCGTTTGCTTTTTATTAGTATAGTAAATATTTTTTCCGATGTGCGTTTTTTCAGCTAAATTTAGATTCGTGTTAAAGAATTTCTCCCATAAAATTATAATTATCAATGAAACTCCTCAACAGTTTAGCTGTGAAGAAGAATTTGAAACATTCGAATGTTGAATTTCATGAGATTCAGATAACTGATCAACACGAAACGTGATCATTCCACACGTATTATGTACATACAAAATATGGAATGAATTCGATATTTCATAGTAGAGTAGCTTGTTAGTTTAAAAACACCACGAATCTACAGAACTTGATATTTCTTTTGAAAAAATATCTGCTATCACAATTGTGACTTAAACTTCCATATAGGTACTGTTCTTTTTGTTTACGACTTCATTTTAGCATACTTTGTATTATTCCTGTTATAAATGTTGTTGAATTAACGTTATCATTATTATTTCTGCTTTGATAATTATTCATTTCAAATAATGGTGGACGAGCGGGTTTGATGTCGTCGAGTAGAACTACATTTTTATCAAGACTCGTTGCTCCGATCGACTTTCCACACGAGTACTTTTATTCATAAAATTGTCCAAGTAACCTTTTTTTGTTGAAAAATATTGAAAAATATATGTCATTTCAAAGTTTTGAAGTGTGGACCATCGGGGGTAGTCCGTTCCTGACTTTGTAGCAAAACAACTGACTCCTGCATGAAAGCTCATCGACGGAATTCATTTGTTCAGTCAATTACCAAAATTTGGATGATTTTGAATATTCACTTGAAAATTTATCAAAGAAAAACATTTTTCATTTTGTAACTTCCAGGGCCCGTAACTTGGTTACGAAGACTTTTAGGAAAAAAAGTTATATGAAGTACTGGTGATATTTTGACCCCATCTATACATTCCTGAGAGGAAAAGAGGAAGTCCAGGGACACCCTGTATATATATATATATATATATATATATATATATATATATATATATATATATATATATATATATATATATATATATATATATATATATATATATATATATATATATATATATATATATATATATATATATATGAAATCTGAAGTTTTCACGGATAGGAATATAACTGGTTTTTCCGGTATATATATATATATATATATATATATATATATATATATATATATAGAGAGAGAGAGAGATAGAGAGAGATTTCCACCTTTCCTGAGCCAGCTATAGTGAATTGTACATGCAATATTGAGGCAGATTTACAAAGATAGGCCGTATATGTGGCTCAGGTTTGTTTTTCCATATTGAAAGGTTCAGTTGGTTTGAAAATATGTGATTATTTTCTTATAAGCGCGGGCGATTCTCAGGGAATCCTGATTCTTCATTTTTGTATGTGATTTATCGTTATATAGCATATACGCGCCAATTTTCCCTCCAAAAAAGGGCTCAGTTTGATACGAAAGATATAATTTATAGTTCAGAAAATTTCCACGCGCGGCACTGTATATACAAATCGTAGATGTCTAAAACTAACTCCGTACATTACAAGCCGAGCCATATAATGCTTCCATTAATTGTTATACGAGCACAGTAGGATATACGAGTATGTTTTGACTGATAAGAAACACTATGAAAACATTCAACGAAAGTATTTTTTTGTGGAGGAAAATCAGTTTTTTATCGACTTTTTTGGGAATTTTTATCTTCCACAATCTGAAAAATATGAAAATTATAATGGATAACTTCATACAAGTGTAGAAAGGGCAAACATTTTAGTTTACCCTGATAAATTACTGCGTGAAATCAAAGTATTTTTAACAAAGAAAAATATTCTATTCATCAGTAACTTATCGTAACTAACAATTTTGCGTATCAAAAAAATTGCTGAGAAATAATACAATACCTAACGTTTCGGAGGCCAAAATCCGCCTCCATCTCCAGAAAAAAATATATTTGCAGTTATTCCTTTTCTGATCATTGATTTCTCAACTTCTTCGACAGACGCCAAAGGAGTTTTGAAATGTGAAATTATGTCAATGTTGTTGATTAACAACTGAAACATTTGATGTAATACAAGGTGCTCTCCGATATCAGTATGTTGCCATTTTACCACTATCCAAATTTTCTTTCCAAATGGGTAACCAAGTACGGTCTATTTCTAAGGAACTGTTCGAAATACAATTCTCTCCAGGTATCAGAATATATGCTGATTCTTTCAGCTTACGTCTCTTAGAGTGAAGCTCATTGAATTTTGGCTTAAGTATCGTATTCTTTCTCAGCAATTTTTTTGATAGGCAAAATTTTTAAATACGACAATAAATATAACATTTCTCTTTGTGAAAAATTCTTTGATTTTACGCAGTATTGTCGGGGTTTCGGGCTCTGTAATGCAAAGGAAAGTCTCGAAAAGGAACTGGGCATCATCAAAAATGGCCTTCAACGGAATGGTTACTCCAGAGTGATGGTAGAACAGGCTTTAGCTAGAAGACAGCAAGAGCCCCACAAGGAAGAGAAGCCGACACAACCAGTACTTGTACTGGTTGTGTCCAAGGATTGAGTCCAAGTATAACATCATGACCTGCTTCAGATCCAGGTATACTATCCGTAGCAGTTTCACAAAAACCAGGCCACCAAACGCGGCCTGCGATTCCAAGAATTGCATTTACCGGATACCCTGCAAGTGCAGAGAATCATACATCGGTGAAACTAAGAGGCCATTTAAAGTTCGCACACACAGCGAGGAGAAACCAGCAAATCCGGAATAACAGAGCATGTTTGGACTCATCAAGTGGGCTCAAGCTGAAATCATCCACAAAGAGGAATACTGGTTTAGGAGAAAATACAAAGAAGCCGCGTATATGTTGTCCAACAACACATATAGTCAAGCTAGCGTAGAGCCAAACGGTCATCTTCCGCTAAAACCAATGAAGCGGAGAGAGGGAAAAGAGGATAGGTGAAAGCACTCGAATAGTCAGATCTTGGAGGAATGAGTTCAGTTATCACCCAAACACGATTGTGGATACTAACAATCGAAACGTCGTGTCGTAGCTTGGTCTGGAATCTTTTAATTTTTATTTTTCATTTCTTGTTAATAATATTTTTTAATTTTTTAATTTTCATCTTTTATGAACATTACATTTTTTTGTTGTTGATTGCATGTTATTTCTTTGTAATTTGATTTTTTGTGTAATAAAATTGTTATTTTCGGTTAATTTTTTTTTTCAGGGATTTCAAATCAATTTTATTATATCAGACAATGGAAGTCCGAACTGTTGAAATATTATCGGGGTAAACTGAAAAGTTTGCCCTTCTACACTTGTATAAAGTTCTCCATTATAATTTTATTATTTTTCATATTGTGAAAGGTAAATATTCCCAAAAAAAATTCGATAAAAAACTATAAATACAAAATGACATTTTGTTTTTTCTGTGACAAAGATGTTTCACATTTCTCCAGACATCTTAGAACTTGGCACCCAAATGAAATAGAAGATCAACGTCTACACTCTTACAAAAACAATTCAAAAGAAAGGCGTCAGGGATGAAGAGGAAATTATGTGAAAAATCGATCTACTTTGCAACTAAGGCCAGTGAGGCAGGTTAAATCAAGAATACTATTATATAGCAGTAAGTTTTTTCCCTGCCCCCATTGTTTAGGCTTTTATAAAAAGAAGATTTTATATAAATACACAAAGAATTGTGATAGTGGGCCAATATCAACTCAAGGAAAAAGACAAAGTTCTAAACACGAGGGTCAAACTGCTTTACTTTTGGGCAAATTCAAACACGATGATCTATTAGATTTCTACAAATGAGAGCCTATGAGGTAAATCTAACTGTTGAAAAGGACCCGTTGATTTGCAAAGTCGCATATTCGTACTCGAAAGGTGAAAAAAGTGAAGGGAACTTGGATTTTGGAGAAATTCAGCCTAGTTGTTGCAGATCTCTGAAGATTCCGATGGTAATGTAAAAGGTTCAATTGATTTGTTACGTCCGAAATTCCTTACAAAAATTGATCGAAGGAGTTAATATAATAGGAAAATATAGCAAAAGCATAAAAAATTATAAACAATATAATATGATTAAATTTAATTAGCTAACAAAAACAGTTTTCATCTTTCCTTTTCATCACCTTGATACAAAACCGTGGTAATCTTTCAAAAAAAGCAATTTCAAGAGAAGTAACTCTATACGAAGAAGTAACTTTTAATCACATTGTACCCTTTCTTAAATAACTACTTCCAAAAAAACATTGAATTACATGAAACAAAAAATTACATTCAAATCAATTACTTTCATATGAACACTGAATCTCACAAAAAAAATACTTCATAGAAAAACAAAAAAACTGTTCTTTACCAAAATTGATCTCATCTTAAAATATAACCTTCTCAGTTTGATATGAATAATATAGTAGGTTGTACTTACATCGAGATGAATTTTCAGCTGCTGAGATTTGAAGGCGTTGATGGAGTTGCTTCACCTGGCTGCTTTATTGAACTGAAAGGAAGGAATCAATTTCAAAAAAAATTCCATATAACATCATCAAAATTTCAATGTTCTTTTAGAAACCTTCAAACTTGTTTCACACTTTTCAAGGTTGTATTACGTTTACCTACATAAAAACAACTACTTTCATAGAAAACAATGAATTACATGAAAAAAAACTCTGAACAGATAATTTTATATGAACACTGAATTTACAAAAAAAAATTGTAGAAACTGAAAAGAAGGAATCAATTTCAGGAAAGATTTTCATATAACATCGTCACATCTCAACTTCCTTTCAAAAACATTCAAATTTTGTTCAGAATATTCAAGGTTATATTACGTATAAATGAAAACTTTCTTTCGAAAACATCTACTTTCATGAAAATCAGTTGATTTACACAAAAAAAAACTTTCGGAACAGATAATTTTATATGAACACTGAATTGAATACAAATTAGAAATTCAAAACACTAAATACTTCTAAAAATATAACCCTTTCAATTGATTGGTGATAAAGACGGAATTGTTAGAATTCCGTCTTTATCACCCTATAAAACTTCCTGAATGTCCTAATGGACATTTCGACGGTTTCTACCTCAAATATGCCAATGCACTTCTGAAGGTGCTAATGGATTTTACGGTCAGGGTTTCCTACCCGAATTTTTTCTTCAAATGAACCAAACATCTTTTGGCATCCCTTCAATAAAATAATGAGATTGACTGGACTACTGCACCATATAATCATAAAATATTTTCTCTCCAAAATAAACCAAACAACCTTTTGCATCACTTCAATAAAAGAATGAAATTGTCTAGACATCAGCAGCAAATAATGATAAAATATTTCTTCTCCAAATAACCAAACATCTTCTCGCTTCTCTTCAATAAAAATAATGAAATTATCTAGACTTCAGAGACATATATTCATGAATTTTTGTTTGAATATCGATATTTTCTACCCACAAAGTTACAAAACTTAGATACTGAACACCCTTTTTTCCCAAAAATGCCGAATACACGCAATTGTCAGTTTTGGAATGAAATATAATCATTGAATTTTTTTGTAAATCATATACTCGCCCTAAACTAATTGTGACTCAATCACTTATAAAAATGAAATCTTAATTCTAATTTATAGTGACACCACAAACGATTTGATCGATTCATTTCGTCAAGTATGAATTTTCCAAATTGTTAAAAGCAAAAATAAAGAGATCTAGGTTTTCATCGATGGTATTGTTGGAATCTTTCATTACTTCCAAAAGAATTCTCAGATTCTGTTGGGAGCTTGTTTGATAAAATTCAATATCGGAATGACCCCAAGGTAATGTTTTGGTAGTATCCGAAATTTGAATCTTCTATCATCGTTATGCGACAGAGCGACTTTATTACACATCAAAGTATAAATATCATGTAAATCACTTCTGGACACATTCATCGTTCGCAATATTGTTCCACCTGTTTCGACAATCCTAATGTAATCGTCAATTGAAATCTGATTTTTAATCACGGATTTTTTGACACACTTAGCCCTCTTAATTTCATTCGACACACTTTGGATGTGATATGCTTTTGATCCAGTCCCATAAAAACTTATTATAGAATCATTAGGAAGTTCATCTTTCATTTTTCCAATCACCGACTTCTTAACTGGCACATGGAACTTATTATCCAACGCATAGTTGGAAGTGTCAAATTTATCAACATTCTCAATGATAAATTCATAAAAATTTTCTGTCATTATTTTCAAAATCAAAGAGTCTGTGTCGGTGTAGAGAAGAGAAGAACGTGATCCGAAATGTTTTTTCATAACATCATAGAAAAAGTCGTAAATAACAGTTTCCGACATATCCAATATACTAAACCCCAGATACAATGGTTTGTTGTAACAAACCTCAACTTTATCCATATGTATGACTACAAAGTCTTCTGCAATTATGGATAATGTTTTGAAATTAGGGCGAGCTATCAAAGCGTGGGCACCCATTCCTCCCCGTATAGATTCCCAATGTGTAACAATTCGAATGTCTCTCCTGTTGTAAACATTTTCCAAAGTTTTCCCATGAATAGAGTTCACATTTAATTTGAAGTAATTCTTCTCAAACTTATTGGTGGCTTCATTTCTCAGTTTAGTATTTAAATCGATATATTTTTTCAACCATTGTGACTGATAGAATCTGAGAACTCTATGGGTTCTAATTAGTTTTGAACCATTACGAAGCGCCTGTTTCAAATTTCTATAATGAACGATATATTTATTTTTATCATTCAAATTAGGTATAAGTTTGGCTATTTTAGATTTTGACCCAGGCGGTATGATACTTTCAACCAAAAATGGTAAGTCTGAATGTAAATCGTGCAATGCAACAGGGTAATGGATATCAACTTCAAGAATGTATCCTTGAGAATCATCGTCTGGAATACTAACGATATCTAGTTTACTTATTTCATCGGAGGTCAACCATGTGAACCCTCCAAAAGGTAGTGATTGAGACATGCTATGACCATACAGATATGTTGCATCCAAATACATGATAAATGATGAAGTTTCATTAGGATTATAATTTGGAAGGAATTGATCATTTGCAATGTGCTGTCTCTCCGAACATTGACTAACACCGCCACGAATACCATTTTGAAAAAAATGCACCATGTCTATATCAGTTAATAATTCCAACTGGATGCCTGTATATTTCAACATAGTGGCCCAAGAAAGACCTGGAGATGTGAAATAATGTGCATGATCCAATTTATATGTACTCAAACTCATGTTTCTGAAATTTTTAAAAATATCACACAGTAATAGAACATCTGATTTTAAGTAAATATCAGAATATTAACCCAAATCATGACAATTGATGTTTTTTTCCATACCTGCTTCACTCTATCATAATCATTATCGGAAATATGTCTTTCATTCAGTTTGTCAAAAAAGTCCGCCTTTGATAGTATAGATGAATAATTCAATTTATCTAAAGAATCGATGAAACTGTGTGGAAAAACACCTTTCTGTCTCATAAGTTTAAATTTATCATTTTCTGGAAAATGCTTTCTCATTTCCACAAAATGTTTCTCATCTAAATTATCGCCCAACTCTTGAAGGGATGCACTCATAAATTTGAAACTATCAATGAACCTTAATTTCAAAAATACTTTTTCATTTGCGCATTTCGATTTAATTTGTTTTCCATAAATGAATGTTTCGTGAAAGAAATATATTTCTCTTTAGTTTGAGCGATGACGTCAACTTTACTTTTATTGGTGCATAAATTTTTTATGCACCAATTTGAAATTGAGATCAAATCAAATCAAATCGAATCGAATCGAATCGAATCGAATCGAATCGAATCGAATCGAATCGAATCGAATCGAATCGAATCGAATCGAATCGAATCGAATCGAATCGAATCGAATCGAATCGAATCGAATCGAATCGAATCGAATCCAATCCAATCGAATCGAATCGAATCGAATCGAATCGAATCGAATCGAATCGAATCGAATCGAATCGAATCGAATCGAATCGAATCGAATCGAATCAAATCAAATCAAATCAAATCAAATCAAATCAAATTTTATTAAATCCGTTTTCCTCTTATACAATGGATTGGACGTGTCTGGTGTGGTGTAAAACCCCACAATCTTACTACAAAAAAAAGTTTCTCCTAAAGTACAAGTTTACAGGTTAGGTTGACAAAATAGAATATATACACAAATACAATGACACATAAAACAAGTTTACAAGACATCTTGATATGAATATAAAAAATCATAAAGCACAATAAACACTATGAACTCAGTTAACACTACTAGAAAGGAAGTCATCAAATTCCCCTAAGCTATAAAAACAATGATTCATTAAAATTTTCTTTAACCTACTTTCAAAAATTCCGTACGTGTTACTATTTTCTATATTATAAGGAAGCCTATTGAAGTAAGACGCTCCAATCATCAGAGGTGATTTTTTGTGGAAAGTGTGGTTCGATTTTTTTTGCAACAAGTCGTTTTTATGCCTTGTGTTGTGGCTGTGAATATCAGAATTTTTTGGCAGTTTATTTCGGTTTCGGTAGATATGGCTCAGTAATTTATATAAGTAAATAGAAGTAACAGTAAGAATTTTTTGATTTTTGTATACATCGCGACATGAAGTTTGATAAGGTAGGTCAAAAATTAATCGCAATATTCTTTTTTGTAATACAAACACCCTTTGGTTATCACGCCCTTGCCCCCATACTATGATACTATAGGAAATCGCAGAGTAAGCATACGAATAATAGACACTCAATAAAGTATCCCTATTGATTGATTTTTTTACAGACACTATTAATTTGTGCCTCCCAAGATAGATTACAGTCGAATATGGTACCGAGAAATTTTGCAGACTTGGATGTACTGTTTAAAGTGTTATTTAATAATATTGAGCAATCTGATGGTAATTTTTGAGCTGTGTGGTATTCAATGCAAACCGTTTTCGAAACATTCAACATTAATCTATTACGATAGCACCAATCTTTGAATTGGTTTAGTGTTCTGGTAATTTTTTCTGAAAGTGCGAGTTTTGACTGATCTGATATTATTGTGCATGTGTCGTCTGCATACATGAGAACTTTTGCTTCAATTAAATATTTAGGAAGATCGTTAATAAATATGAGAAAAATTAACGGACCAAGGACACTGCCCTGAGGGGTTCCAAGATCCATATCAAATTCATTTGAAAAAACATTATCAATTTTCACTATAATCTTTCGATTTTCGAGGGAAGAGAGAAACCAATCATTAAGACAGCCACGAATACCCAACTTTTCTAGTTTTTCTGAGACGAAAGACCTTTCAACTGTATCAAACGCTCTTGTTAAGTCGAACAATACTGATACCACATATTCACCATGATCCATTCTTTCAAAAATGTTTTGAGTGTACTCAACCACACTTGATTCAGTTGAGAAGCCATTTCTGAAACCGTGTTGATTGTTTGTTATTAAATTGAAAGAACTCAGATACGCTTCCATTCTTCGAGCAACCACTTTTTCAATTATTTTAGAGAAAATACTAAGTAATGCAATTGGTCGGTAGTTTTCAACATTACTAGGATCACCCTTTTTGTACAATAAAATAACAGAGGCTATTTTCAGACTTGAAGGGAACTTACCTTGCATAATCGACAAATCTATAATATGAGCGAGTATTGGAGATATGATATATTTGCATTATTTTACTACTGATGCAGGTATTCCATCCAAACCTGTAGATTTTTTGTTTGGTAATGATTCAATAATTTCATTAACGTCATTGACATTCACAGGTCTAAAAAACATAGTTTGTATTACAGAGTCACTTGTGGTGCAACGAGTACTTAAATTATCTAATAATTTTTCGTGAATAGCCGTAGATAGATATTGCCCAAGAGTAGTAGCTTTTTCGATAGTATCACTTATTACTTCATTTCCATAATTAATTTCAGTAATTTGGTGATTTTTTTGTTTGCCGGTCGCATTGTTTACTATAGACCAAGCCGTTTTGTTTTTGTTATTCGACTTTTCAATGATGTTTCTATAATGTTTTTTTTTTCTCGGATTCTATTTGTTTATTCACTTCTTCTTTCAGGCTTTTGTAATTACTCTTTTCCGCAACCAGTCTAAGTAACATAATTCTCTTTTTTTATCTTGGAGTTCTTCAGAAAATTTTATTTTCTTTTTATTCAATTTTTCTGTCATGTCAGCTTTTGTTTTTGTTCTCTTTGGGAACGAAACATCGAAACACCAGAGAAAATCATCCAAAAAATTTTCAAAAACAGCATTGACGTCATCACTTATATAAATATTAAAACTTGTTTTGGAAAGCTGATATCTGAATTCGTTTCTGGAACTCTCATTAAAACTTCTGAAAGAATGTATCCTTTGAAAAAAATGATCGTTTTCAGTGTCTCTAGGTAAATTGCCGTGCACTATTTGGCAATAATGGTCTGACAGCCCTGGATCGGAGTTGGAAATTTGGAAAATATGTGGTATGTTGGTAATTATATAATCTATTGAGGTATAACTGGTATACGCGATGTTAGTATAAAATCTTGTGAATTCTGTGATCAATGATGTAATTCCAAACGAACTTAATATATCAGACAACATTTTTGCACTGAGTGTGTTACTGAATTGGTCAATATTCAAATCGCCACCAATAATTACGAATTTTAATTTTTTTAATGCTAAGCTTAGAAGTTTGGAAAACTGTGTAAAAAACAGCTCTGTATCATTCGGATCATTAGAAGGGGGCCTATAGATGTTTACAACGCAATATTCTTTTTTATATGACAATGCGCAGCATTCGATTATCATTTCGATGCTTAAAGATTTGATGAATTCAATAGGTATACATTCAGAAAATATTGTATTTTTGACAAAGATGGAAGCACCACCTTTATTATGCCCCGTACGAGAGTGTGTTAGAGGTTTGAAATCTGCAATGAATATATTGTCTAAGTCAGTGTCCTTATACCAGTGCTCGCAAATCAACAGAAATGTAAAATTATAATTTGCTATGAAGTGTTCAACCGAATTAAGTTTGTTGGACAGACATTGTATGTTGATATTCAATGCACTGAGTGTTTCACTCTCACTAAGACCATCAGTGTTATTCACATGCGTTGATTCGGCGAGGCCGGTTTTGAAAAATTTTTCAAGAAAGTAAATCGTTGAATGGCACACTCCTCAGGCCAAATGTCAGGGTTATATACTTCGTTCACATTTGAGAGAGGAAAGCTTACTTTAAATGAAGCAGACGTGTTATCTTTTCGCTTCAATTTCTCACAAGTGAAGTTGATCTGTGGTGCTGATTTTTTTAGAAATGTTGAAAGAGTACTTTCCGTTTCGTTTGCAGATAGTCTAAATACGTGAAGATATCCTAGTTTTGGTACGGTCTTGATGTCGTTCGTTCTGTTTCTTCCAATGATAATATTATGTTTACGTCTGTTTTTATACGTCTGATTCCCTTGCCCAGGCGATGTTTCGCGTTCGTCTGCAGACAATTCAATTTGGTTTTTTGTCAAGTATTTTTTGCTCTGATGGTTGTTTTGCCCGGTGCTGACTGTTTTTAAAGTATCAACGAATGATCTACTGTCAGATGGCGCACCATTTCTGTCATTATGCTGTTTCAATATTTCCTGTGCTAAAATATCACTACTCAATTTGTCATTTGTATTTTTGTCGCTAGATGTCTTCTGCTGAGATGAGGAGTTATGATCTGCTGATGATGAGTTGATAATTATTTCCTGGTCATGTATTCGTTTCTCTAAATGTCCTACAAGACTACGTAAACTGTCATTTTCACGACTTACTGCTTTCCATTCTACGTTCACACCAACACAGCGAATATTACCACACTCAAACTTTGAGGTTAGGTTACTGCCTGAGTCATAGAAAATATCTGATTCCTCCGATTTTTTTGGCTCGCAATAATCTTTGATATAATTTTTAACTGTAACACTATTGATATTACTTGTAGGCACTATTTTGTACACAAACAAATTGAGTATTTCACTTTTTGTCAATTTATTCAACTCACTGAAAATAACTTTGTCTGACTTGTCCGCCATGTTGTCACAACATGGAACATATGGAATGTGTAGCACCGGTTCTTTTTTTCCTGTCAGATGACAGTGGTCGTAAATTTTAATGTCATTCTCTTCGAATATCTTTCCACCTATAGCACATGTAGTGGCATTATTGAAATCATTTTCTTCCACAACAGTCAAAGGGTTCATTGGAACGATATTATTCAAATATTCGTGATATATATTTGTGACGTCAGCCTCCAACTTTGAAATGAAAACTTTAGATGCATCAGCCTTTCTATACAATACGAATTTTGAAAATGAATCATCAAAAGAGCACTTTATGAGATATGAGAAAGCGTATGGTTCATGAAGATAGGTTCGATTTGTGAAAGACTTAGCAGGATTTGGTTCATTTGTGTGCAGTGGTTTAAGGATTGATTCCAAATCAGCGTACAAGGTGAATGGAACTCTCAACTGTTTCTCAATATTTTCGAATTTCAAAATATTCTCAGGTACACATTCACCGAATTTATCAACTCTGAATTTTGTGGTTGGTGTTGTCGATATGTGATTACAATCATTCAATTGATGTCGCGATAAACCCCGCTCATTACTAAAGTATAATAAACAACCATCACAGAAATATTTTCTATGTTCATGTGCAGATATTTGAGATAATACTAATCTCGATAAATCTTTAATCCAACAATAATGACTGTTACCAGAATCATCCATTATATTCAGCAGGTTCACATGGCTATTAAGTCTACGTTTCGAATAGTGTAACGGGCCTACAATATCATATGAAACTTTACCGTTTCTGAAACATTTTTCTAAACCATAAACATTGATAGAGAAATCATTCATAATCTCAAATTTGGGAATATCTTTTGACTTTACTGGAAAATCCATACCTGCTACATTCAACACGGTAGAGAAGTGAGGATATGATGAAATTTCACACACTCTCACACTGGCAGGATACAGAGCTGAAGTTACAGCCCATGCAAAACAGTATTGATCTTGATTAATAACATTCACAACAATGAATTTGGGTAACTTGATATAAGAAGAACCTCCAAGGGGGCTTTACTTGTTGACATTTACTTCCATAAACAGAATTTCCTCGATAGTCCAACCTGAAAATTTATTTTCTCTTCACATCTAATAACCAATTTTGTGAATACATCACTTACCTGAATCTCGATGTTGAAATTCCATTGCTTTAGCAGTTAAAGCATCAATAAAAATGTTTTAAATCACAATCAAATCATTCGATTGATCGACAACTTGATTGGGACTATTGAATGGTTTTACTTCTAAAAACTCCTTAGTTTGAAGATAGTAACGTCCAAACACCTTCATATTGACTTTCACACTTTTATGGATAACTAACACTTCTTCGAGTAGTTTAAATATTTTTTGCTTCAATTCATTGAAAAATGTGGGGTAATCAATGTGATGGTTTTGACTATCCACTCTATAGCTCACAATTCTACACTTGAATGCTGTGCGTATGATTTTAACACCGTCCCCATATTGAATACATGCATCTGTTCTATGTTGCAAAGTCCTTCGATGAATATTCATCTGATCACTTGCAATATTCAAATTGCAACGCAACACAAAGTTTGCATTTCTGGAGATATTAGAGGGTTTAACCTAGACCTCTTCGACATTGATGGTCCTTCATTATTTGCAAGAATATATGATTCTCGCTGATGACGACGCAAGTTGTCACTCCGAGTGAAAACTATTTCCACTTTCACTACACGTATACATCTTTTATATAATACCACACGATTATGATGAGGATCTGGACAAGAAAGAAACATTCACAACACACATGTTATATGTGCACAACCCCCCACTCCAATTCAAGGTAAATCTATGACATTCTATCAAATATCACTCAAACTCAAGGTAATACATCAGTAATATCGTTCAAATTTTTTCTCAAGGTCATATGACGTGTTCGTAGCTCGAAATCGCTTAGGAAATTTCCAAGGTCATGTGATGTATAACCATGCAAGGACAGATCATAGCCGTAGAGTAAAGAGGAGTTCACGGTCATGACATCACACACAACTCAATGCCAAAGTCATGGGCGGAGAGTAAAAAAGGGGTTCCACCTCATTATGTTACACGCAACTCAAGGTCAACTCATAGGCGGAGAATAGAAAACAAAATAGAAAAATTATCAGGAGGGAAGGGGGTTCAAGGTTACATCTTCTTTATATTTGAGCTCATGTATCAAGGGCAAAGCCGGTTGTCCAACCACACTTTGTGTTTAAGGTCATATGACGTGTTCTGAGCTCAATATCGATCAGAATTTTTCCCAAGGTCATATGACGTGTTCGTAGCTCGAAATCGCTTAGGAAATTTCCAAGGTCATGTGATGTATAACCATGCAAGGCCAAATCATAGCCGTAGAGTAAAAAGGGGTTCACGGTCATGACATCACACGCAACTCAATGCCAAAGTCATGGGCGGAAAGTAAAAAAGGGGTTCCACCTCATTATGTTACACGCAACTCAAGGTCAACTCATAGGCGGAGAATAAAAACACGAATCAAGGTCACAGTCAGTGTTGTGGATCTGGGAGGGCATACCCTTGGGGGGAAGTCCAGACCCGTCATTCCCCCCCTACTCTCAAGATACATGAATATCGTATCCAATGATCACTTACACCACGGGTAACTAACTACACATAAAAAGTTATAGTAAAAGGCGAAGTTGAATTTTCGCAGCTGAGAAAATAATATCATACTTTTCTGTGTTAGGAATCACACGTTAAAAGGTACGACCTCGTTAATTCTCAGCTCGCACAAGTTTGTACTTCTGAGGGTTGCCGTTCGTAGGGGTCCTACAGCTGGTTAACGGAAAAACGGATTTTTTTTTGTAAACTGAACATCGACCTACAGTTTCATAACTATTCAAAATACTTTCGTTCCAGCGATTTGTACGAAACATGATACAGTATTTCGTGATTTTAAACAGTACAAGATTAATGTAAGATGCCGGGAAGGAACTAGTAGGTACTGATCAAATCGAAATGAAATTTTTCCTTGGTAGGCTTGTGATCCAAAATTTCAGTTTTGGTTAGTGTCAAATTATTGCTTTTAATGAATCGAGTTGTTTTGTATTCAGATTTCTGTACATTTATAATTCACAAATGGGTTTTATGTACAATGTTATTCACACAAGACAAAGTGAAAATCATTCTTTCATCCGGTAGGAACGTATCATATCGAGATTCTACTTGTATTTTTAATAACTGGCATCCAAAAAAAACATTCACTTCAGTACCTTGTGAAGGCTATTGAAAACATTCAAAGAAAGTGGCTATTGGACATTCATTTCAATGAACCGCATAATCCAGTAAAGTATAAAGAAGAAGGACAAATTGTTTGTTTGAGCGTTGTTGAGAACAGAAAGACTAATATTAGAAGTCCAAGTGAAGATACAGGCGTTGGCATAGAAACTATGAGAAGAATTTTGCACGAAAATTAATTTCATCCTTATAAGCCATAGTTCATAAACACTCCTAAGGAAAAAGAATTCGATATTCGAGTAGAATTTTCATTTTGGTTCCGAGAAGAGAGAGAAAATGATATCGCATTTCCCTACAGGATTTTATGGAGAGACGAGGCAACCTTCATATCTAACGTAACAGTTAGTTCCTAAAATTGTCGCTGCTAGTCCAACAAATTTTCAACAGAATGCCGTGACCAATATTCGTTCAAGACAAATTTGTGGTGTGGGTTATTACATAACCAAAAAATCGGACCATATTTTTTTTAGGGAAAATTGGAACACAGACATGTACAGAAATTTCAGTATGAATCAGTTGTCTGAAGTTTTAGATAATCTGCCTCTAAGTGTCATACGAAATTCATGATATCAGCTTGACCAAACAGCGATCCACCAAACGATAGAAGTGAAACAGTGTCTCAGTCATATGTTTAGGGGCAAAGTGATAGGACGAGATTGGAGAGATTATTGGCCACCAAGATTACTAGACAATTCGCAAATAAAGAAGATTTTCAGAATACCATTCGGGATTATTGTGCACATAAATCCCTCATTTATTAATGATGCCACGAAGTCTGTAAATGGACTATGATTTCTATAGAGCGAAAAGGACGGCATACTGAATGAAGAATTCGGGGTCTTTATGAGATTATTGAGATGAATCAATAAATGTTATTATGATGTTCTGTTGTGGATTTGGTTACAGTTATTTTAGTTCGATAGTATCTGATGGAGGAAAATTAAAAAAATACGGTTTATGAAATTAATCAACAAGCATTATTATTTACTCGATAACTGATAACTGATAGCTCGATAACTGTTCACATCCAACAGTCACACTGTTGTGTGTGAACTGCATCAACATATTTAAATAGGATACAAATCTGCTGGAAAAAAAATACGAGTGTGACGAGAATGAAGAGAAATACGTTCATTCGATAACTGCCATATTAACGTCCATATACTGAAAATTCAAATCAGTTTTACAGTGAAATGAAAAAACTAGACGAACTTCGCAACAACAAAGACGAATTTCTGAAAGTGTATTTATTTCTTTCACTGGAAACAGACCAATGAGGGTATTTTCTGAGTGAGATATGACTATAAAGTCTCGTATTCATCAAAATTATGAAATTTAAATAATGTTTTTTCGAATCGATATCGAGAAAGATTCGAAAAATTACAAAAATTGCAAAATAGTCGAAGTGACAGTGAAGGGTCCAAATTTCGAGAAAGGGTGTTATAATGAAAACTGAGCAACTTTTTTTTTGGCATTTTTTGAAATTTCCAAAATAAAACTGATTTTTTGAGGATTTTCCAAAAATATTTCAAAATCGACAGGTTATGAGTAGCACATGACAGAAGAAAAGAAGCTGTTTTTTACTCATTTCTTAAGCACAAACTAACTGCGAAATAAAATTTTCATTATATCTATTTATAAATAAGACCACCACATTTTTTTTTTTGATTGATGCAAATAGTTTTTTTTTATATTCAGTATTTCAATATTGAAACTAGTTTACAAAAAGGATTTCAAGCTCAAATAACTTTTAATTATTACATGCGAGCGCTTTCGATAGCTGGCTGTGCTGCCATCTTCATGGCTTTACTCAAACTGAATGTTTTATCTTCTTGTGTTTGTTCTTTCATACGGTTAGAACGCCTTAGTGCAGATATTTGTCCTCTTCTTTCATCCGGATGTCTCTTTAAATTTGCCTGTACTTGGGTTACATCAGGTAATATCCTTTGTGTTGGTACATTGTTTGTAGGAATGTGTATTGTATTGTGTAGTGTATTGAATGTTAGGTCTTGTATATTGATTTGTATTTGTTCCTCGATAAGTGAATTACGACTTTTGGATTTATTGATGTTTACGTTTTCCCAGATGTCCATGAGGTTTCCCTAATTTATTTTTTATGGATTTGATACTTTCTGGTGGAGGGAAGTTATGTTTGTTTTTTATGGTGTGTGTTGCGAGGTTTGATTTATATGTTATTTGGTTTATGTATGCTTTTTCGTGCTCGTCGTACATTTGGATCAGTTTTATCTTTCATCTACAAAAAATGTCTCCTACATTTTTCTGCAAATTAAACCGTTTTCGGTCTAGAGCGCTGAGAAAGCGACTGCATTATGATGATGCACTCGTTTTCGCACCACCTTTGAGATAGAATGCAAGGCGCGTTTTTTTCACATGGTTTTCCCCGTTGGCATAATCCATTAACTGCAATGAAAGGTTTTTTTATTTTATGCTCAATAATTTTTTATTTGTACATTGAAAAATAAAGAAAAACATTTTTGTATATGAATTTCTTTCATATTCATTCATCGTCGATATCCTCAATTTCAACTTCATCAAAACATCGAGTTGATGCATTGCTGTATTTAAATCAACATTTTCATCATTTTCTTCACTAGTGGACTCTGCGTTTGAGCATTACTGACCACGACAATGTCCACAAGCTTTAGAACATCTCAATCCAATTATTTTACATACACGTTTGCCGCCACAACCTTTTGAACAATTACAAAAGATTGTGTTCAGTAGATCATCGGGTGCTGGTGACAATAAAGTTGTTATTGGTTGTAATATATTATTTTTCAACTCCTAACCCCACTGTTCTGGATCAATTTCTTTTCCTAGCCAAGTTTGTATTTGATAATATACTCGATGAATATGCTGTTGAGCTGCTGAAGAAGTGGGTGGTAATAATTGTCTTGTTAGTTTAGCGAAGCTGCATTATCTGTAATTGTCAATTGAATTTTCTGATTTTGGAGCATCGTACATTGCTAGTAGAAAATGTATTCCAGCATTGACAAGGGCATCTCGAGCACAATTTTCCTGTTGAAATATTTCTACAGAATTGTATAAATCGGGTCTTTTTTCAAACATCTTCATGACTTTAATTTTTCCGTTCCCAAAAAGTGTTGAAGTTGTGTCACATCCGATCATAGCATATAGAAACAAATTATTTTTCTTGCAGTGTGGATACTTGTTGAGGCTTTCAGTCGAGTATAGTTTTGTTTCAACATTGTTTTTCCCTGCTTTCTTAAAAAAATGGATGTACGTTGATCAAGTGTTTGCGTGCGTGCTATGAGAAGTACCAATAGATCTATATCTTTGCCAACGATAATTGTAGTTTTATTTATTGTTTTTTCAATTGCTGTTGCAACTATTAAGACGTCATCACGTTATTGTCTTGTAGAAATACGACTTTTTCTAAATTCTCAATTAGCATTCCAAATAATTTTCTTTTGTTAAATTGATCAGATGAAAATATTTCTTGACTGATAGGAACTTCCATCGATTAATTGAAGTGCACTTCACAAGATGTAGAAACGGCTGCGGTTCGTCTTAGTTGTTCCATTGCTTTGATATTTTTACTGGTATTGGAGTAACCATCAAAAATGACAACAGTATTTTGACCAAAAATTGTTTGATAAATAACTAATATATATTTGTTAATGATAATATTGAATGTATAATTTTTTTGCCATACAACACGATGCATAAGAAATCCACAATCAATTATGTATGTTGCATTATCACGAACTAATTGATAATTAATTGGCTCCAAGTATTGATATATTTTTGATTTCTGAGTTTTTCTCATGTCAACATTATCAAATAATGCTGTTGGATATGGACTTAATTCATATTGTGAATATTCACAAAGGTACCTGAGAATTACGAACCATGATAAAAGTGTTTACTGATTATAATGGAAGAACTCTGTCAGAGTATTTTAATGTAATTTTATCAAATGTTACACTATCATTTCTTCAATTGACTGCAGACCAATTTCTTTGGCATTATAACGGTTGATTTGATTATTGCCAACAATTTCTGTTGATATAGAAACTACTTCATTGCAAGTTGAAATAGGATTATGTAAAGTACACCACTCTACAAGTTTTTCAATGTCATTATTAGATAGATAGATAGATAGATAGATAGATAATATATTTGTCTCTTTAGGTTGTTCTTACAACATGAGATATGTCAAAAAAAATGAAAAAACAAACAAGTACAAACACATTAACAATAGTCATTTTCACATAAAAGTTGAAACATATTGGATGGATACATATTAAAAACAGTACATATAATGGATACTACATAGATGAAAATGAATCAGCCACACTTTTGAATAAAATCGTCTAAAGTATAAAATGCTCCTTGGATTAAGAACTTTTTCAGTGTATGTTTAAAAGTTTTCATTTTTGTTTCCGATTTCATGCTTTCAGACAATAAGTTGAATAAATATGCCCCTGCATACAAAGGTGATTTTTTGTGATGTGATCTGAGTATGGGATGTAAATGAAAGTCATTTTTCTTTCTCGTATCGTATCTGTGGTACTCACTGTTTTCGTTTAGTTTTCCTTTATTTAAAAAGGTATACGTCAGTAATTTATACAAATAAATAGATGTGAATGTTAAAATATTGTTATTTGTGAAGATGTTCCTCCTACACGATTCTCTGTAGTCTAAATCATATATCATCCTGATGAACTTTTTTTGTATTCCAAAGACTCTGGATGTTTCTGTGGACCTTCCCCATACTATGATGTTGCAGCTGATGGTGCTATATACCAGTGCATAATATAAATTAATCAAGTGAGGTCTATGAAAATTTGACTTGAGTGTATAGAAAGCATAATATAGTTTATTTAGTTTTTTGCAAATAGAATCTATTTGGTTGTTAAATGAGAACTTGTAGTCTAGTTCCATACCTAAGTATCGTGCTGACTCTGATGTGTTTATTTCAATATCATCAATATTTATTGTAAGATTGTGTGTTCGCCTGAGGGGACTTGTAAACTCTATGAACACCATTTTGTCTGTATTGTTGATTAGATGATCCACCTCACACCAGTGCGCAAATTCCTCTGTAACCAATTTAATTTTCTTTTGAAATTCAGTAGCAGTGTCAGCCACAACAATAACTGTGGTATCAACCGCATAGAAAAAGGTTTGTCCATGCTTAATGTGAGTGGGTAAATCATTCACATAAAGCAAAAATAGCAAGGGGCCTAAGACATTTGTTCATATGAGAAGTCGTCCGCGATTAATAGTGATTTAAATTCTGATATTGAAACATCATTAATTTTCCGAGTGAAAGTGGGCAAAGGGATCATAGACCTCACAGGAGACGTACGCTTTGTTGGTAACTATATAATCCAGTCCACTAGAAGTTATCTTTTTCCCATATTTTGCCGTACGCGTTGGTTCAGCATATGAAATCCACCTAGTCTTACAAATTTAATATATCAGATCAGCAGCAGCTACAATTTCGCGAGTTTTATAGTAAAGTGGCTGATCAAAAGTAATTATGAAACAATTCGTCCATGCGATTCAGCGTTACGTACTGCACAATCTAATGTGGTGTAAATTGTATCTTCATCACTTGCAGGATGATGAATAAAGGGTAGGAATATTACGGTCGATGTTGTGAAGTCTTTATAATTTTTTTTAGCTTCTCTAGGAAACTATTCCATCCTGGCAGACCGTTGACACCTCTACACTTTCCGTATACCCACAATAAGTCGACCTTACTACAAATTTGTTCATTCAATATAACGTCATAATCAATTCCTTCAACTATAATTTTACTCATTCCAGCTACCTCATTATTTTCGTACGTTAAAAGAGGTACATATGAAACTGCAGCTAAACTCTCAGCGTTTGGTTTACTCTTACATTTCACGATGCGCATATCAGCGAGAACAGCGTTACTTGGAGAAATTATTTTCATTACACCCATTATATGCACAGTATTATGCCCATCAATTGTGGAAACATTAATGTCTGCATTATCTGCAGCATATAGTAAAATTACATCAGGCTATGAAAGAATACGAGGTTGAGGATGATAAACAGTTGCCACTTCATACGTCACATCATCATTGTATGTAGCACAGAATCCAAAACTTGACAAAACATCTAGTAATCTTTTTGAGGCATATCTTCTATGAAGGAATACGGAAAGACTAAGTAACAGCTGTGATGAAAATGATCGTGGACTCATTATAGCATGGACTATGGCTGTAGACTTAGCTTCAACTTTTTTGTTTCGCCTTTTTTATTCTTCACAATTAATTCATGTAAGAAATGTGATGAAGTTTGTGGAATGTTATCATCAATTTTATCTAACATTTGACTTGGTGGTGGATAGGAGTCGTGAATAATTGTAATGGAACGAATATCTTCTTTGATTATCGATGCAGCAGCTTCTACAATTTGTAAACTTTCATCACAAAAATTTTCCTTTTTTTCTTCGTACCACGAATTAGTCGAAATATCAGCTGTAGTATAGGTATAGGTCGCGAGATATTTGCGAAAAACTGATTTTCGTGACCTTTTGACCCTTAAAACTTTTTTAGCCGGCACGATATAAATGTCGATTTTTCACATCTTCATTAAAACGCCATAATGAAGGTGTATACCAGAATTCAGCTCAGTAGGAATTTTTCCACAGATTCAGGTTTTTAAAACCAAAATGACTGGCTTATACCGTCCATCGTTATGTTGTTTTATCTGTTGGAGTAGCATGATCCTTGTTCTGTATTTTTTGTTCGATTCTATTTTCTAATTCACCTATTGTCTTCTGGGTGTATCCGTTCTCGTTTGACATTTGGTATATGATTTTCCTTTCCTTGTTCCGGGGTTCAATGGAAAGTGGTTTCTTTAACATTCTGTATATGAATGCGTTCTAGGCAGCCATTTTGTGTGATGGTGGGTGGTCGAACTTGCGGGTATGGCAATATACAGGAAACCTACACAAACAAGCTCCACCATAACTTTCGCAAAAAATAAGTTATTTCAACAAAATTTGGTACCCGGAGTTTTTTTGAGATATGAAATAATAATTTCGTTATTGATTCCCATGTGACATCTAGAGGGCGCTGCGTATGCTGTCATTAATTATTTCAAATCGCTCTAATATTTTTGACAGCAAACTTTTGGGACTCTTCATGTGAAATCCTGATTTCCACACCTTTTCAAAGTGAAAAAGGTGCACTTTCTCCCTGGAGGGAATCGTTTTCGAGATACTTAGAATTTTCTATATTGATGCATATTACTTAGCTCCTAGGGCGCTAAGTGAAGTTACTGAAAACATTACAAAAATTAAATATGTGGTGGACCTCGTCAAAATAAACAACTTTTTCCAGTAAAATATTTATTGAAAAATCATTTGGATTCAGATGCATTTGAATTCACATAACTAGGACCCATAATTTAGCATCACTGCTACCATTGGTAAATTAATTCCAATTGAAAATATTTTATCAGATTTAGATTATATTTTATCATATTCAATGGATGAATCTATTGAAAAAATTGTTATTGCATGATAAACAAATATAATTACTAATTTTGTTAACAACTCTTCTCACTGCTTACCATTTTTCCATAATTCATTAAAAAATAATAATAAATGTGACCCGTCTGATGAAAAATAATAATTCGTATTACATCCTCAATAAAGACCCAAATCTATCGATATAATCGAAATCGAATGAATTTATAAAACCTTTCCAATAATAATCAATAAGATGAAACAACAAAAAAACTCTATGAGACCAATTATAGCCTTTATTGGTTCACCCACAGAACCCTTATCTACTTTCTTGACTGAATTTATTACAAAAGCTAATGGGTGCGATAATGTATGTTATATGAAAGATTCGTTCGATATTTCAAAGGTTTTCAATATCTTAAAGAGAATCTAGAAGTAATTTCGAATTGAGAAAAAAATAAGTAGGTTCAATTCAATGCCACAAAAACCCAGGCATCGGTTTCCTTCAAAAAGATAAATGCCTCCGAAGCGGAAATAATGATGTCAGGTCAGACAATTCTGCTTTCTGCTTCGATAAGTTTGTTGGGATTGAAATGGACACCAATATGTTTTGGCACAATCATGTCGCTGGAATTGCAAATGCTGCTCCTCAAAAGCTTGGAACACTGTTCCGAACTAGAAAACTGTCACCTCAATAATTTTTGATGCTTCATGAAGGTCAGATCAGACCTTCTTTGGAGTATTGTTTTCATGTATGGAGCTCCGCCCATAAGCATATCATGAAGCTGCTGAATTCCATCCAGAAAAAAAACAATCTGTCTGATTGGAGACGAGAACATCACCTGCAACCTTGATGGTCTGGAACATCGGAAACAGATTGGGGATTTGTCTCTCTTTCATAGATACTTCCACAAAAAGTGTTCAAGTGACTTGGCACGCGACGAACTGTGACTGCTCATCGTTTTGAGGTTCAACACAGTGCATCTTGAACTTCACTGTTTGAGAACTCTTCCATTTGGAGAACGACGTTATTGTGGAATGAACTTCCTGAGAACGTGCTTCCAAAAATATTCAATCTCCAGCAGAGGCACCGCTCTGTGAGCACCTTTAGGATTTTTCTGTAGTGCTTGTGTTCTGTATGTTCTGGCGAGACTCGATGTATCACTTTTTAGTAATGTATTACTTGATATTCGCCTCAAAGCAATTGATAACTAATGGAATTTTTTCTCCTTGTTCTAGAATCTTCAAAAACAACACATTTTTCAGTTAATGATTTTTGTCATCAACAATACAGTTTTTTCTTTTGATGATAAAATTCATAAACAAATTTTTCTAGCAGTATATGTAATGGATTACATTTCAGACATTTTAATCGCAGTTCTACGTTTTGAATTAATTTTCATTAAGAAATTGGTACGTTGATGACATTATCTTGGCCCTCCCAGGTGAACACTTGAGAGATAGTAGAAATTTTCAATGCAGACAGTTTACGATTGAGTGTGGAAGCAACGAATCTTCACAGAAACAAAATTTATCCGCACTCCAACTAATACGATAATCATCATACAGAAAGCACATAAAGTGGAATCCATCAGTTCCCTCATTGACCAGACCGAGGCGGAAGAGGTCAGATGGAAAATTAGAGAACAGTTGGATCGAGAACCAGTTCCAACATCTAACATCAGCAAGGAAGAACGTAGAGCTCTGAACGGCCTAAGTAGTTGTTTACAGCTGATTCTTGGCCTCCCCCCACCACTATGACGTATTAATTGCTTTTTTATTGGTTGTTGTTTGGTGAAGTCAAGGTGATGTGACCTTGAAGGGTGTGGTGTATGGATCGTTCAGAAATTTTTTCCCGGTTCTAATCCTCCCCCCACCAATATGACGTGTTATTTGCTTTTTTTGTTGTGCAGTGAAGTCAAGGCGTTGTGACCTTGAAGTGTCTGGTGCATGGATCGTTCAGATTTTTTTTTCATATGAGATTTTGTGTGTGTATGTGTGTGTGTGTGTGAGAGAATGCACGGTACAGGGTTTCATCATGTGCTTGTCTGTCTATGTACAAACATACGTCTGCATACTTCGAAGATCCTCCAAGTAATAAATGCTCCATCCGTGTGAGGGCACCAAGTTAGTAGTGGAGTGACGTCACAGCAATAACCGTTCAACGGTTAGAGAGCGACATGTTCACTCCACGACGTGTGGCAGAGTAATGCGTATTCATCGGTCTGCCCTCACGTCTCCCGAAGCGATGAAGGTTGTGACGTAACGCATCGCTCTAGCCCCGCTATCGATGGTGACACCACGGCAGCCGAGGACCGTCTGCCTAACGTCTTCCCTCTCCGAGACCGCAACGACCATTGCTTGCTCGTACCGGCAACTGTTATCGCATCAAGTTGGGAGATGGGCTTGGCTGTGACGTCAGGCATCTCTAGTGGATAGCAACTAGCAATGTGAACCTTTCACGGTTTCATGGTGGGGGTGACTCGCACTGTTTAATATAAAAGAAATGCCTAGCACACTATGAAATCAGTAGACGAATATATCTGCAGCAGTTAGCAATTGGTAGAGTGTTATTCAGTTCGTAATAGAAGGAAGACGGTGAGTGTATTTGTCTGTTGGAAATTGTTCATATTTTCATATATATTTTCATCATGTCCGTTTCAAAAGTAGACTTAAATAAAATCAATAATTTGATTGTACAGGAGGTTGAAATACTAGAGCAAAAGGCCTTATCATCATTGCCAATTGATGAAGTGTACATAATCAAAAATATGTCAACTTATTCTACACGATTTGGTAAATCAATTTTATTAACTTTGCAAGATGTGAGCAATGATAAATTATTTAAAACATGGTTACCAAAACGTATTTCGTTGCAATTCAGTGATGACGATATATCTTGTATCAACTCATCAGGTGGTAAATATACGATGATGTATTTAGGACAGAGCCAACAAAGTTTTGCTGGCATGAAAACGCGATCTCTAGTCAAATTCAATATGATTGAATAATAATAGGTATAATTTATAGTGAATTTCTTTAGGTCATAGCTTACAAAGTTTTTTGGTGTGAAAACGCTAACTCTAGTCAAATTCAATATGATTGAATAATAATAGTAATTATAATGAATTTCTTATTGTTTTATAATATTCATATATTAGATGATAATAATTATATGGAAATATAAACATTACTAACTTAGTTGAATACACTCACTTTGTAACTACAAGTAAAATGGGAATGTGAGTATTATATCACTGAAAAATTGGAGGTTGCTTATTGTTTTTTTTTTATTCGATTTCAGTTCCACCATTTAAAGATGTGAATGCAGTACGCAAGTCAAGATTGGGTCGATGTTGTAGATCTCAAATCATCGGTTCAACATTTGTCGTCTAAATTGAAGGTGTTGGGTGATGGAGCCGAACATGCAAGCAATTATGATATGAGTGTATGCTATGATGAAAAACAAATCGAATTATGCCTTCGTGATGCTGAGAACTATTGGAGTGGTGCAGAAGTTTGTAACAAATTTTTGGATAATGAATTGGAATTGTGGCAACTTTGTGAGGTTATGATTGAACTGAACCTAAGAAGATTCCTGTATAGCCTCCAACCATACTTGCCAGAATGGATTATTCATCACTTTGAATTGAATGATGAGAATCGAGAGGAAATTGAAGATGGTCGCGAAAATGATGATTATGAGTAAGAAGTTATTTTAGATAGTCTGTATGTTCCTGTAAATCATAAATAATGTAAAATAAAAAACTTTGTATTATTTTCATGTTTTATTTATTTAAATCTCATGAAATGCAATAGAAAATGATTACAAAACAATAAATATGATATAAAATACAATACATGATATAAGTCAGTTACAAATAAAAAAAAAATCATTAAACAGTACATGATAGAGTGAAAAAAAAAGTGTCAATATCTGCTATGAACTGAACCATCCAATGCATTGTATGTTAAAACTGTATCATGCAAAATTAATGCATATACTTTAGTGTTGTCTGGAAACTTGGTCTTCCTCGTCTCAAACTCAATCTTTATATCAATAGTTGATGATTTTGTTGCATTCGGTTGATGAGAACAATCGATGACGAATAGTGGATTCTCTCTAAATTGTTCAATGTCCATCAGAGGTTCACTCATATCTTCATCATAATAACTTCGCTGGAAACTCTCGAAAGCATAATAAGCAGGAGCATCAAGTTTTTTATCGAAATTCAAATTCCAACGCTCATATGGATAAACTTCATAATTCAAGTATACTCGAATACTATTGATATCAGCAGTTGTGAATTTTGTAATATCCTGTGTTCTATCTTCAGATGTGGTAGTACTTTGGAATGCGATTATGACAAAACGAGGAGTTTCCAATGCGTTAGTTGTTTTGATGGCCCATATGTCTGAAGAAGTTTCACGTAATGATGGTAGTTCATAGAGGTCCCACATACGATACGCCAACTTGATTTTGGCATTCAGACCGCTTTTGTTTATTCTACTCAAAAGTTTGAGCTTGTGTTTATCATCTGGTACAATATGTCTTATTTTCCATTTGATTTTATTTATTTCCAAATCAGCATCAACCTCACCTATATACGAGTTTTTGAATGATCGAGCGAAAATCAAAATTAATTCCTGTTTGGCATTCAAGATACTTTTGTTGTAATCTTCAGCAAAACCCATCAAATATTTCAGTGGTAGTTTTCCACTAAAAACATGACTGTTTGTATCCAAGATATCTTGCTTCAATTGTGAAAGTCCCCAACCAGATGTCAATAATGTGTTAGCATGAGATTGTCCAAATGATATCATGGTTTTCATTGTAGATGTTATCCCAGGTTTTCTAACAACAGCCACTTGTTCACCACCCATTTCATAACGAATTTCGTCAAAGAGAAATGCAATTGCATTATTCGAGAGATAGCATGTTTTCGCTACATCTTTGGGGGTGAATTTACCTTCTATGTAAATGAAGCTGTCGGCAATATCTTGTATAACATTTTGATTATTGAATACAATTCTGATTTCATCCGAATTCTTGAATAGCGGTGATCCATAGGGCTTATATGTGTGCTCATGTAAACTTATGAGAGAATGATCGAGCACTGGTTCATTGAATATATTCAACTTTTCACTGTTTGTTTCGAGCACCATTGTTATTTTCTCACTTTCAATCCAATCGATTTCAAAAATTTAAGATCACTCACAGACAGAGCGTTATGTGCTAACTGTTTAGCATACACTTGTGGAGTGAGCTTCTTTTTATGCACACTTTCCTTTTTATGCACACCTTTCTTTTTGATTATGCTACTCGTTTGGGATTGTTCAATGCGATTTTGTCTATTATAAATGAAACCCATAACAACAGTTAATCGATTTTCTTCAATTCCAAAATAATGAAAATCTCTTCTTCACTTCCAAAATCGATAAGGTTATTTTTTTCATCCAAAATACGCACTGTAATGTTGTGAATCAATTGACGACCTTCTGGACTGACAGGCATATATATAATACTGTGTGGTTCTTCAGTAAGATTGTAGCCAGGTTCAACATCAATATCGAATGAGAGAAGAATGTGAGATTCTTCACCATTTATATATGAACCAGATATTATATTGCAATCCAAGCGGATAAGTCTCACAGTTGTAATGTTTATTGGTAATGATGATTCATGTATCTGATTTGGTGGAAATATTCCATGAGCAAATCCCATCATTTCTGCTATAGAATTTGGATGTGTCAGATTAATTTCATATTTGGATCGCATTTCACATTTGAATGTATTATTATTGGCGTGTAGATAGAAAATATCATCTGCAACGACATCATTTGGTTTTTTATCATGAATCAATCTGAACATGATACGTTTCTGTATGACGGCATTGATCTCTTCTATTTCGTAAGCACCACATGGAATTTCAATTGTCAACTTTTGGGTATCGATGAGTTGTCATTACTGATTCTAAAACTAACTAAATTATTAGCTTCAGTTATATTATTGATTGTATTGCATCCATAGAATCCCAAAAGTCCTAATCCATAACGACTGTTCCTATCCAATTCAATTGGTGGAAAAAAATCTGCACTCAAGACTTGTCCCGACAGCTGTAAGCTGTCGGGACAAGTCGAACTTTCGTGACATGACTGATGAATATTTTGAAACATATTTCAATTTATTATTGTACACAGCAACAGCACATTTGAGACAATTTACACTTTTTGGAAGGTGTTGTATTGCAATAAGTATCATTTTTATTGATACCAATATTCACATCCTCGATATTACAAATACAACACATAGATTTTCGAGGTATGGGACCATCATTAACATCCGAATCTGAATTTTGATCGTGGTGGTGCTCATAACAATATCTATGTTTCATTATATCGATGTCATCTTGTAGATGCTTAGGTAACTTTTCCCAAACATATGCAATCTCATGTGCAACACATGCAAGTATCACTTCCTTGGGCATATTTGCAAGCATCACTTTATCCATTTTTTCAAAGTACCATATTTTGAAAACATTCTAAGTGAAAACCCAATTCCCTTGATAGCCTCCCGATCCAGTTTTGGTGTTGAATCCATTTTTATTTGGAAAATTATTCAGAGAGAAACTTTAAGCACAAGTGACCACAGAGAACTGTATTAAATTTCTGTTGACGATCATAGTTATATTTGATTTTTACATTTGAACATTTTCGAAAGAATCGAGTCAATTCCAATGGTGGGGGTAGATCTCCAAAAATATCGAAATATGTGACTTCTTTTCCACATTTTTTATATGCCACCCAATGTGTTCCTGGTCCATTTATTCCATCTAAATTAACAATAGCTGTCTCGTTTTGTTTTGGACCTGAAGATGGTAATCTGTCACGCATAAAAACACCACGAAAATGTGGAATTTTCATTTTTTGTGCATAATAACTGAGATCGAGATCAGTAAGAAGCCTCTGAGGTAGGGGTTCAATTAGTTTTTTGTTTTGTTTGTGGCTTTGTATGGTTTTAAATATAGTCCTAAACCTTTACGGTATGGTTTGAGATATATTCTACTTTCGCGTTTGCTACAGCCTCCATGGTTTTATTGTGATGATTGGCTTCCATTAAAGCCGCTCTGCTGGCTTTTGCCGAATTTACGGCCTTGGAAATACCAGCAGCGGCTCCTGCCAAACTTCCTAGTGCGGATAATCCAGCAAAAATTGGTATCAATGGTAAAAGTCCACCGATCTTGGGAACAGGAATTATGCGTGGTGTGCGGATTTTCTTCTTTCCACTGGCAGCTTTGAGGTATTTACGTGCTGCCTGCAATGCCACAGTGATCGCTTTTTTGCTATTATTCGTCACAAATTGATTCCCACCAGCTTTCTTCAAAACATTTCGCACTTTATGGACTATCCCAGCACCAAATGCAACTTTTCTAATTTTATTTTTCTTCGTTTGTTTCCTCTTACATTTTTTTATTATTGGTACTCCAACCCATGCCCATATGTCTTTTCGATTTCATAATGTTGGTGACAAGTAATGCAGCTGCTCTTTCCCCAATACTCGCGTCCTTCGATTTAACCCTATCCCAAGCGCTGTATTCAAGTTCTTTGTCGGCTAAATGTCTTGCTGCAAGATCGGATGGATGCTCAGAATATTGAATATCGTGTTTTTTGCATTCAATATCTAATTTATTGATTCCAGGATCGTTACGAGCTAAACGTTGTTTCAATTTTGTACCCGGTCCACAGTATTGATAACCTCCGGGTAGATGTAATTCGAAAGGAAGTTTGTTTATTAAATCATTAACAAAACCACAACCTCTTTTAATTTTACGATCACTTTCAATACGTCCGTATCGTTTGATGGTACACATTGAAATGAATAAGCTAATAACATTTATATAGTCTCCAACCACGGCACGATGCGCATTGTAAAACAGAAAGAAAAGTTTGCTGTAGATAATCTAGATGAGAAATTTGGGTGAGGATTGAATGGACAAAGGGTATTCAGACATGGTCCACTACTTCCATCATCAGTTCGAAGACTCATTATAGGACCTTCAAATTGTGGAAAGACGAATGCAATGATATCACTATTAACACATCCACAAGGACTGAGATTTAGAAATGTTTATCTCTATTCGAAATCACTCAATCAACCTAAATATCAGTACTTGCGAAGTGTTTTAGAACCTATAAAAGGATTAGGTTTTTATACATTCAGCAATAATGCAGAAATAGTGGAACCCTCCGACGCTAAGCCTAATTCTGTTTTCATTTTCGATGATGTGATATGTGAAAAGCAAGATATTATTAGATCATATATCTGTATGGGACGTTATAAGGATGTTGATTGTTTTTATCTAGCACAGACATATTCATGGGTACCCAAACAGTTAGTGCGTGACAATACCAATTTCATTATAATGTTCAAACAAGATGAGACGAATTTACATCACATTTATTCAGATCATGTTTCACCCGATGTAACATTCAAACAATTCCAATTGATGTGTGCTAAATGCTGGTAGGACCAATATGGATTTCTAGTCATTGATAAGGATAGAAAAATAGATGAAGGTAGATATCGCAAAGGATTCGATAGTTTTTAATACCCATGATCATGTTTTTTACACTTATTCGATCACTGAATATTGTAGAGGTCACTTCATCAGCGAATTAGGCTATAATTTAAAAAAGGGCATTATGGATACAAAAAAAGATTCTGAAAATAAAAACAATGAAATGAATTTGAAACGTCAACTAGTAGAGACAACAGAAGCTGTCAGGCAGAAATTCAACTCTATCAAGAATGATAATATTGAAAATCGTACGTCACTTGAAAGATTGTATGAGCCCATAATGAAACCATTGGATGTTTTATCATCAAACGCTACTTCTAAATCACCAGTGTTATCACCAAATCATGGAACTGTTCAATCTACTTCAAATTATCCCATGAGTACTCCAATAGGAAGAAAACAATCTTTTGCTAGTGTATCATCTGTGAATAGTGACACGAGCACACTTCAAGACGATATGAGAACAACTCTATTCGAAACACCATCATCGTCCCACATCGATTCCTCGGATCCTGACACCTCACCTGATATGAATGAAAGTGGTGAAGATGTTTTGATGAAACATTTGAATAATGTAAAATCTAGAAATCCAGCATATGATGGAACATTTGGCGTACATATGGATCCTATCACACAAAAGCTGAAAATGGGAAGTCTAGTGGTGCATTTCAAAGATCGAAACATTTCATTTTTGGATGCTAATAAAGTGAAAAAATATGAATGCGCAGGTAGTCCAGAATTGTATGATATATTCTTTTTGAAGAATCCACGAGATGTTGATAATAAAGAAACTCGTCAAGTATATTCCAAAATATTGAAAATAACGAATGCTCCATATAAACAATATCATCTGAAGAATGGTTTTAAAAATACAAATTCTAAAAAATTTCGTGAAGTTATCAAACCTCTATTAGACTCACGACAATATCCAATAAGAAGTAGAAGTGAAATTGGTGGAGCACTCAAACGAGTGAAAATGGAGAAAATATATAATTCTAAACCTGTGAATTATGTGTACTGGAATTCACCTAAAGAGTTAGTTGCTCGCCTACGACTATTGGTAGCTTCAAAGTCAGCTGGTCATACAGGACATGACAATGAAATAATTTCAATAATTGAAGAATTACGTGAAGAAGGTATAATATATTAACATATTCACATGTAATGATCACTGTCACATCATCATGCAATGTAGTAACATTATCACCTGTTCTCTTTAATCATATTGAAATAGAATGACTAATGAAATAAGTGATGTCAAACGACAAGTTGTTAATGAATTACATAAACCTGCAAGACGTAATTTTCGTAGAAGAATAACCACCATCAAAGGTTTTGCAGATCTATGGCAAATAGATTTAGCTGAACTGCAACCTTATGCAAAAAGTAATGAAGGATACCGATATATACTTGTAGTGATAGATTGTTACTCCAAATATCTGTGGACTGTAGCAGTTAAAGATAAAACAGGTAGTACAGTAACTAATGCAATGAAACATGTACTGAAAGAAGCCAAATACTCCCCCAAACACATACAAAGCGATCAAGGGAAAGAATTTTTCAATAAAAGCTTCTCATCTCTCATGCGAGAATATAATATCAATCATTATTCAACATTTAGCACAAAGAAGGCAGCTATAGCAGAAAGAGTGATTCGTACAATAAAGGGGTGGCTCTACAAGGAATTTTCGATGAGAGGTCACCACAAATGGCTTGATATTCATCCAACTATAACTAGTAGATATAACAATAAAGTTCATCGTACAATAGGTATGGCACCCATTAATGTTGATCCATCAACAAGATTGATATTCAAAGGTATCAATGGAGTTGGAGAAAAACAAAGTAAACCCAAATTCCGATTGAATGATATTGTACGAATAAGCAAATACAAAAATATTTTTGAAAAGTCTCACACTGCGAACTTTACCACGGAACTCTTCAAGATTGTTAAAATCAATAAAACCTCCCCCACAACCTATAATCTTGAAGATATGAATGAACAACCTATTAGAGGATGTTTTTACGAAGAAGAGTTATTGCGAACCGAAAATCCTGACGTATATCTGATCGAGAAAGTGCTAAAGAAAAGGAAAAATAAAGTATATGTAAAGTGGTTAGGACTTCCTAGTGAACAAAATTCTTGGATTGATGAATCAAATATGCTTTAAATGTATCTAATAATGTATTTATGAATAAAGTAATGTTAAAGTTCATCATTGTTTTCATTTCAATTATATGTAAGTGAATTGAAAAAATATTGCTGCGGTAAACATTGCCCCAACCATTCGCAATGTTCTGTGTATACCAAACCAAATTAATTGTATACTCCATTCTAGCTTCAAATTTTTTTCAACTCACAATATTGAGAACACAATACCATTCCCAAAACTAATCGCTGTCACTTTGAAATGCTTTCTCCAACTCTTTTCGCCAATTATCTCTCACTGATAATGCCGTCTCATAAAGTCGAGTCGACTCCTCAAGCTCTGCCTGTGCTTGCATTCTCGAACGTTGATTGAATTTGTCATCTTTCATGATTTTTGAACGTAGTTCATCTGCTTCTTTGCTCATGTTAGCCAATTCAATTTTCGCTAATGCAATCTTAGCATCTAATGCTTGAAGAGTGTCCTTATTGACACTAATAGCTTGCTCACTCTTTTCATGTTCAGCAATAGCCATTTGCGCCTTTACAACACGGCATTCCGCTTTCTTTTTCATATCTCCAAACCGAAGTAATGGAGTGAAAGAAGATAGCGATTCAGTCATCAAATCACCCTTCATTTCTTTGGGTTCACATTTTGTCTTCCTCTTCGATCTGTCACTTTTCGTTGTGGGCTTTTTCTCCCGCAAACCACTTTTCGATTGTTTTTTTTTTCTTTCAACTCAGTGACAATCGATGAAGATGCATTATTAACCTTCCTTTTGATAGTTCTGGATTTCTTATCAACACCAAGAGGGGGGGGGGGGTAGATGAAGGGTGTTTGGATGATGATGATTGTCAAATGATTGGAGTTTCAACGATAATTTGTTGGATTGGTTCCGGCACATCTGCGAAGTTAACGAAGTCGCTAATATCAAAATCACTTATCGAGTCTTGAGACTGTAAATGTAATACTGGAATATTTTCAAAATTAGTGTGATCGATATCAACAAGTGGTGAACCATCTTCAGCAATCAATAGTGGCATGGAGCTCATGATAATAATTATTTAGGTTTGGAGGAATGATATGTGATAGCAATAGAATGTGGATAGGAAAGGTGATGATGTTACTGATACTTCACCTTTTATAGAAGAAAATAGACTAGCGCATGCGCTCTTTCGTCAACTAGCCCACTCTTTCATCGACTAGAGATGCCATATCCTTCTCTCCCACTTAAAACGAGTCAAGTGATAGGTGGGAGTCGAACCACTTCCGTTTCCTATTCAATCGTATAAGTCGACTTGCGATCCTGAAGTTCATTCATACACTCTCTACAACTGTGAGCAAACAACAACAAGATGAATTCTGCAAAAATAAATGCTGCGTTAAATAGAATATCTGCTGTTGATGAAAACAATTGGATAGACGAATCAGATGATGATGATGTCAATGTTCCGCTAGAGGAAGTGATATTTGAAGCAGAAGATGTTGGAGTCGATGAAGATGAGATAGACGAAGTTGAAAACGAGGCCAACCAAAGCGACGAAGATGATGACGTGATGGAGTTTGAGAGGGTCATGGATGAAGAAGGAGATGATGAAGGGATAGAAGCTGACACAACTGAAGGCGATGGTGCTTTGAGGATCGGTATGCGAACGCTCAATGTCAGTGAGACATTGGAAGATCCCTTGGATTTGTATTGTGCAATGGATGCATACGTATTGATCAGCACAATAGATGGAGAGAACAAAAAACTATGCTGGTGCTGCTTTCGGTTTTATTCGCATAGAAACAATAATGGAGGGTGGTATGCCCATGTCAACACCCACAACACTGCCTCAATTATGGAAATGGGACAAAATTGGTGTGAAACTTGCGAGAGGCCACTAACAAACTTCACTCGAGTATCTACATGTATTATATGTAATAATGTCCAACCTGTGGCACAATAACCGTGGACCTACTGGTCAAAAAAAAAAACAACAGCCCTTTTCAGGGCTACATTATTCACACAAACGGTAGTAGTAGAATTCACAGATTATGTGATAAATGACTACTTTGACTAAAAAGTCGAAGTTGGTAATTTCTCAATCATTGAATATAATGATGAGTACTACAGAGTTGGATGATGATACTTTCACATAAATTTTGACCATAGTGTTGACCTATTTCTGATTTAAAGTATAATGATAGCTCTGAAAATAGTTGTTTATTGTCTTTAATTGTAGCCCTTAAAAGGGCTGTTTTTCCTATTAATCCATACAATGGTATGGACTAACGCTCCTCATCATCAGAAACAATCATGATGGTGTCATCATCTGAATCATCTGTATCTGATGATATACTGATGATGTCGTCCTCATATTCATCAGATTCATCTGAATCAGATGATATACTAATTATGTCGTCCGCATGATCTTCTACCTCGTTATCCTGTAGATCGTCTAACTCATCTACTTCCTCTTGCATACGTTCCGGGAAATCATCAGGAAGATCGTAGATGCGTTGCAGCATTTCTGCGAAGGTTGTACTGAAATGATCAAACGTAGAATCTATTTAATGTACCTGGATGGGTCCTGTACACATCATAGAAGACTGGTACACTCATCGGTTCGGTGGTGGAATCAGCAATCGACATTGTGGAAGAATGATGTAGAACTGGGATTGATACTATATTTATATTGGAAGAAATAAAACGGAGGGGGTGAAGTGTAAATGTAGAACAGTGTTTGAGATTCGAAAACATTAAAAATGACGATCTTCATGAAACTCTGAGCGATTATTATGAGAAATTCTAAGTGATTATTATGAAAAACTAATAAGAGAGAGGGAGGAAGACACTGCCCCAGCCTCGCAGTGCCTCGTGTACACCAACCAAAAAGTGTGTACTCCGTGGAAGGAAAGGAAAGGAAAGGGTGGGAGAAACAGGGAAACGATTACATATCGTCGTCGGAATTTAGGACATCATCGTCATCAATTAGGATGGAAGATGGCGGAGGACTGTCCTCGATAAGGATTGAGGATGGTGGAAGTCTGATGTCGCCAGCGTCATCGTCGTCGTCGTCGTCATCCTCATCTGTGGTGTCTCCAGGCGGTGGGTCACCCCATTCGTCATCCCATTGGTAGGGATCCGGATAATCCCCGTCCGATAAGTCAGCTTCATCACTCCCAGTGACATGTGACCTGCACCCTGTAGTCATTATTCATGAATTCGTATGGAATGTCATGAGGTGCCGTTGTGGAGTCCACGAATCCTTCCTGTATATATGCATAGTAAGGCATCTGAGGCTCCGGGACACTATAGGGCTCAGAAGTTGAATCAGGTTCCATGTTGGAGGTGGCTGATCAACTGAATATTCCAAGAGATAATTCCTACTTTTATACTTTTGAAAGGGAGTGGGGAGGAGTGGGGATGAAAGAACTTGGAATTGAAATTGAAAAAATGAAAAATAATGAAAAGACGAAGTGAAGAAAAATGCTCCAACCATCGCATTGTTCAATGTGTACCAAACCAAAACAATGTACACCCTTTATTTCACTTCTTTTTTCATTTGTTTTTTTTTTGTTTTTTATTCCTAAAATTATAATTACAAACCTAAAAGTACCATGCTACCTAATTATCCTAAAACTATCCTAGTTGACCTAAAAACTATTTCCCTTTATTTAAAAATTTCTTTATAAATATTTTTAGTTCATTATTGAGCTCTATCGAAAAGGTTTCTGCCTTCCGCCTTTCCTTCAGAGCTGCAGTCCTTCGATCTAGCTCGGCCATCCTCATTAACAACTCGCGCCGTTGGCTAGCAATTTCATTCTCCTCCCGGGAAATGCTAGCCAACGCGGCCTCACTATTTCGTGAAGCGAGTGCAACATCCCTACACCTCTGTAGGAAAGTTTCCATCTCCTGGGGGTTAACCTCTCCGATAGGCTCCGGCACTGGTGGCACTTGTGGCGCGATCTCCCCGGCAGGCTTCGACACTGGTGGCACGACCTCCATGGCAGGCTCAGGCACCGGTGTAAGTTCCATGGGTGTCAACATCGCTAATGGTGCAAATTGGGTGAGGATTTCACCTGGAGATGGCACCCTCGGCACCGGCTTATATGCCCTCCGTCTTTCCACTGTCAATGCGAGCGGTGTGGGACGTCTCGGAGGATTCCTTTTGGCGGTCGACCAACTACCTGCATAAGGGTTAGTCCTATTGCATTTACTCCTATACCTTTGAATAGGACCAACCTTAGCTGCAGATTGCCGCTTGGCTTTGTTAACAACCCTGTCTTCCTGGAATGAGACAGGGCTGCGTGGCCGCTGCACACCACCCGAAGTTGAAGCCTTCACCTCTTGGACCATCGCCACCTCGTCTCCCTCGAACATATCAGGGCTGCCTGGTCGCTCCACCTCAACATCCACAGGTATGATCGATGCCACAGCGTTGTCGATTTCCTGCGTGTAGTTTTCCATTCTGAAAATGTAAAATAATACAAAGTTAGTTGTTATGAAAAAGTAACATTGATAACTTACTCAAAATTCGCTTGTTGTAGACTGTAGAAGACTGTTGTAGTAGACTGGTGTTGTAGTGGACTGCTGTAGCTGGACTGCACTCGATGAGAAGACTTGTCGTACTGAATGCCGAGAAGTGTGCTCCTCAGGGTGTAGGCAGAAGTGGGAGTGGTGGGAGTGAGGTGGGGGCGCGCATGCGCAATTGTGGGGTGAGGCGAGCAATGGTGGGAAGGGGGCGGGGCTAAAAGTGGAGGAGAGTGGGCGGGGACTACAGTGTGTTGTTAAAAATTTTTTTTTAATGAAACAAAATTAAAACTTTTCAGTCATAGAACCGGCATTGGTCATCCTCAGTCATAGAACCGGCATTGGTCATCTACTTGAATTGTGACTGGAGAAAAAAATCTTTATTTTTTGTAAATCTATATTATTAAAATCAATAATGGGGGTATTTAATAATCAGTGTGTATGTAGAATCGATATTTTTTGAGAAATGAGTGGTGGAATCTCATTATTATAATATTGAATTTATTACACTTATTTTCAATTTTACACAAAAAATAGTAATGATAAAAGTTGTAGAGAATTCAATTTCCACCAAATTTGGTCTCAATAAATTTTTTCGCAGGACTGATATTTTTCGAGAAAAGAACGAGTTGTAATCTCATTATGTAATATTGAATTTATTACACTTATTTTCAATTTTACACGAAAAATAGTAATGACAAAAGTTGTAGAGAATTCAATTTCCAACAAATTTGGTCTCCATTAATTTTTTCGCAGGATTGATATTTTTCGAGAAAAGAACGGGTTGTAATCTCATTATGTAATATTGAATTTATTACACTTATTTTCAATTTTACACGAAAAATAGTGATTACAAAAGTTGTAGAAAATTTGATTTCCAACAAATTTGGTCTCTATTAATTTTTTTGCAGGATTGATATTTTTCGAGAAAAGAACGGGTTGTAATCTCATTATGTAATATTGAATTTATTACACTTATTTTCAATTTTACACGAAAAATAGTTATGACAAAAGTTGTAGAGAATTCAATTTCCAACAAATTTGGTCTCCATTAATTTTTTCGCAGGATCGATATTTTTCGAGAAAAGAACGGGTTTTAATCTTGAGAAAGATTCCGAATCTTGACGATCAAAATTTTTTTTTTAATTATAAACCTTTAATAATTCATAAAAAAAAGTAAAATATTGATATTAGTGGTTCAAATCCCGGTTTTTTCGCAGGATCGATATTTTTCGAGAAAAGAACGGGTTGTAATCTTGAGAAAGATTCCGAATCTTGACGATCAAAATTTTTTTTTTAATTATAAACCTTTAATAATTCATAAAAAAGTAAAATATTGATATTAGTGGTTCAAATCCCGGTTTTTTCGCAGGATCGATATTTTTCGAGAAAAGAACGGGTTGTATTCTTGAGAAAGATTCCGAATCTTGACGATCAAATTTTTTTTTTAATTATAAACCTTTAATAATTCATTGAAAAAGTAAAATATTGATATTAGTGGTTCAAATCCCGGATTACCCATGAAAAGAAATCAATAATTTGTATCTAAATGAAGCTTTCATATCTTATATAGAATTATAAATGTTATTAACACCAATATGTAAGCCTGTGGCGTAATGGTTAAGACCCTAGCCTATGCAGACGTATGACATGAGTTCAAATCCCCGTGTGACCAAAAATTTTTTTCTTTATTTCTCACCATTATTCCTTGTGATTTAAATAGAATTTAAACTGTTAGTATAAGTGGGCCTGTGGCAGCGTAGATGTTAAGGTATCATCCTACCGCACAGACTATCCAAGTTCGAAACTTGGCAATGGCAAAACTAGAAAAAAACTAGAAAAAATAATAAGAAGGAGGCGGTGGTGGGGGGGGCAAGAGGGTATAGTTTTTTGAAAATAAAATATTTTTTTAATTTTAAAATATATTTTCAAATTTCAAAAATTTTTTTCAAATTTGTAGTTTTTTTTTTCAAATTTAATTTTTTTTTTCAAATGGAAGTTTTCAAAAATATCACATAGTAGCAATACATCCGACTTCAAATACAAATCAGAGTATTCCCCCAAATTCTGACACTCGAATAAATTCCAAACATTTCTAGCCCTATCATAATCAGTTTCCGATATATGTTCACAATTGAGTGTGTCATGAAACTGATTTTTTGTCGGAAGTAATGGATAATTCAATTTGTCGATGTCATCAACAAAACTATATGGAAATACACCTTTCTGTCTCATCAAATTGAATTTTTCAATTTGTGGGAAATGTTTGTGCATCTCCAAACATTGATCGGAGGTCAAGTTTGCACCCAACTTCTCCAACGAATTAGTCATAAATTTATAACTATCGATAAATCTCATTTTGAGATAATTCTTCCTAACCACACCATCTTTATCGGTATAGCTGTGTGTAAAGAGATGCTTCGTGAAAGATATATATTTCTCTTTAGTTTGCGGGATAACATCAACTTTCTCTTTATTCCTATACAATTCTTTTATGAATAAATGACAATCATAACCACTTAAATTATGAAAAATGATAGGTATGAAGTTTGGTATTTTGAAATTTGAATTACATTTCGAGTGAGCGGCATGTGATCTTTTCTTTCCTGTGACATGACAATGATCTCTTACTTTGACTTCACCATCAGTAAATGCTTTATCACATATACCACAAGTTCTGGCTGCAGCAAACTGTTCTTCTTCTTCGACAGTTTGTGTATCCATTGGTTTAGGGTTTCTGAGATAATTTTCATGTTTCTCTTTCAAATCATCTTCAATGCTACTCACAAATTTCTGAGCTGCATCTACACATCATATGTAATAAATTTTGACAAATCATCATTATATGAACACTTTATCAAATAAGCAAATGAATATGGGGCATGTTTGAATGTTTTAATCGTATATGAACTTTCAGGATTTGGCTCATTCACATGAATCGGTTTAAGCACTGATTCGAAATCAGCATACACTACAAATGGCACCCTCATTTGTCTCTCAAAGTTTTCAAACATTAGTTTATTTTCCGCAACCATTCTACCATATTTATTGATCTTTAAATTAGTAGTTGGTGTTGTGGTACTAATGTGATTACAATCATACATATTATCAGAAAAATATATCAAACATCCGTCACAAAAATATTTTTTCTGTCTATGAGCTGATAGTTGATTAGAAACTAATCTTGAAAGATCTTTGATCCAACAATAGTGACTATTACCGGAGTCATCAGTTATAAACAACAAATTGACATGTCTCCGGAGTCTTCTCTGTGAGTATCGCAATGGACCAATCACTTCATACTTCATTTTACCTTTCTCAAATGTACTCTCTAAACCGTAAATATTAATTGAAATATCATTCCTATCTTCGAATCTTTCAATACTCTTATTATTAACTTTAACCGGAAAATCCATACCTGTGACATCTAAAACAGTGGAAAAATGTGGATATGACGTAAGTTCGGACACTCGACTATCTGCAGGATATAATGCTGATGTTATAGCCCAAGCAAAACAATATTGATCTTCATTACGAACATTCACAACAGCTTTCTTCCATTGAATACATTGAGGCAGCTTCACATATGAACGTCCTTCCAGTGGACTATATTTATTAATGTTGACCTCGAGAAACAATATTTTTTCACAAGTCCAACCTGAGTTATAAAAAAAAGTATTACTATTCAATCTTATTGAAATTTTTAAAAAATAAATACCTGAGTCACGTTCCTGGAATTCAGTCGTTTGAGCCACAATTACATCACGGAATAGGGTAACCTGCACCTCAAAGACATGCTTGGACAATTTTTTCATTAACGCTGAAGCTGAATATAATGTATCAGTCAAAGACCTTCCATATATCGGATCACTATGCCCAAATAATTAATATTCCTCTATTTAAAGTACATGAAAATGACACAAAGTTTAAAAGTAGCTATAGAAGACAATTCTCGGAAGAAAATATTATAACTTTCATAAGACTTTTAGTTAGTGAAAATTGGGATGACCTTTATGTTCAAAGCTGTCCAAACAAAGCATATGACATATTTCACCAAACTATTCAATATTATATTGAAGTAGCTTTTCCTATGAGACGGAACCAACAACGAAAAAATAGCATATCAGCCCCCTTGACCAACGAACTCGTTGAGTTGAAAAACTTGGTGTCTCTGTATTCAGAATGTGCTAGAATAAATAATGAGTATAAGAATATTAGTAAGCAGTTAACTAAAACTTATAGAGAGAAACTCAGGAATAACAATATTATAATCAATAATCTCAAAATAAACTCTGCTACTAACAAAACAAAAACCATGTGGCAAACTATTCGAAAAATACAAAAATCGGGTAACAAATATAAAGAAACTATAATCTATGATGGTGAAAATGAAGTTTCAAGTACTGATGTGGCCAATAATTTCAATATCAATTTTACTCGCGTCATACAACACGGGGACACTGATATTAACTTTATGGAAGGTAATGTTGATAATTCGCCATTTTCCGTATTCATACGTCCAATTACAGAATTTGCTTATTTTGACATGGTGAATAAACTCAAAAATTCAGATGTTAGCGGAGTTGACAGTATCTCAAACAATCTCCTCAAAAAATGTGCTCATGAGTTGTATAATCCATTAATATATCTAATTATTCTTTCTGTTGAACATGGCATATTTCCTGAAAAATTAAAAGTTGCACTACTTACTCCAATATTCAAGAAAGGAGACCCTAATACATATGATAATTATAGAGGAATAAGTTTACTATCCAGTATATCCAAATTATTTGAGTTAAATATTAAAAATCAACTGCTAACATTTTTAACAGCAAATCACCTTCTCTCATCGAATCAGCATGGTTTTACGAATAATCGAAGTACTGAAACAGCTCTATATGACTTCAATGAACACTTAATAACTTCTCTTGACTGCAAATTTCAATTATGCGGTTTGTTCATAGATTTCTCAAAAGCGTTCGATTGTGTAGATCACGAGTTATTACTTTTGAACATGAATAGACTTGAGGTGCGGGGAATTGCTCACGATTTGATAAAGACATATCTTCAAAATAGGAAACAGCAAGTCATTGTACAAGGTGTGAAAAGTCAATCAATAACAATAAATCAGGGTGTTCCTCAAGGATCCATACTGAGACCACTTTTCTTTTTAATTTATGCTAACGATCTAATAAAGTACCTTCATGATCTTACAATGGTACATATAGTTGCATATGCAGACGACACCAACCTTTTGAATAAAGCAAAAAATCCCATAGTACTTCCAGAATTAACTGAAGTGGTCTATAATAAAGTAATTACATGGGCTACTAAAAACCATCTACCACTCAACATCAACAAAACAGTGTTAATGAAATTCTCATTAGGTAATAGGAATGACCCTCTTAGTATATTTAAATATAACGATCTGGAGGTTACATCTTGCCCAACAACAAAAATACTTGGTCTCACTGTAGATCACAGACTTACGTGGAATCCACATATTGACCTACTCTGCGATAAATTGAAAAAAAATTGCTACGCACTAAGATTCATGCGAAATCACTGCAGCAAGGAAGTTCTGCTCAGCCTGTACTATGCGACCATCAATTCTCATATAAGATACGGAATTCTAAATTTGGGGAAGGGATCTTCTGCACAAAGAGTTTTTATACTCCAAAAATATGCTATCCGAATAATTGATGATCTAGAATGGCAACAGTCATGTAGAGATTCCTTCAAGAAATTGAGAATTCTCACTCTTGCTGGGTTGTATATATATGAATCATGTATTTATGTGTTCAAAAATATATCTTCATTTGAAGCGAATCGAGAAAATCATGGCTACTCAACTCGATCAAAAAATTTTTTGGTAACTGCTGCACATCGGACTGCACTTTTTCAGAAAAGTTATCTATACCTTGGCCCAAAATTTTTCAATAAGTTAGACGGCACAGTGAGAGAATCTCCTAATATTTCGATTTTTAAAGCACGATTGAAAGCCTATCTCATCCAAAAAAACTGCTACACCATCAATGAATTTTTTGCAAATCAATAATTCTTCACTCTAGACGGGCAGCTATTAGTAAACAATTTACCCTCTCATATGTATGTTGACTATAATGTTATAAATTTGTATTGTAATATATTTATTATGTTTTACACCCCATTTGTATGTTAGACGGTGAATGTTTTTAAATTTGTATTGTTTTATATTTAATATGTTGTACACTCCATTTTTTTAATTTGTATTGTATTATGTTTATTGTGTTTTACACACTATGGACGTCTTCCTTGTTACTGTGTACTATTTTGTGAAAGAAATTTTATACTTTTTAACGAGAGAAGTTAATAAATATTATTATTATTATTATTATTATTCAAATCTGAAGATTGGTCCACTATTTTATTTTGGGAATTAAATGACTTCGCTTGAGTCTGAAGAATATAATTCCCAAAAACTTCCATATTCACCTTGATGCTTTTATGGATCCTGATGGCCGATTCCAGTAATTCAATGACCTTCTGCCTAATCTCATTGAAAAATGACATGTAGTCACTGGTTACAATCGAACTCTCCACCCTGTATGTAGCAATCGACAAAAAAAGGAACCATCAAGACTCTATTAAACCGTGCTTTTGGGCTCTGTAATACAAAGGAAGGTCTCTAGAAAGAACTAGACATCATCAAAAATGATCTTCAGCGGAATGGATACTCCAAAGCGATGGTAGAAAAGACTTTGGCTAAAAGACAGCAGGAGCCTCACAAGGAAGAGAAGCCGTCACAACCAGTGCTTGCACTTCCCTACATCAGAGGATTATCGGAGAGGATAAGAAGAATTGGTTCCAAGTACAACATTAGAACCTGTTTCAGATCCGGTAACACTATCCGTAGCAGCCTCACGAAAATCAGGCACCCAAACGCGGACTGCGATTCCAAGAATTGCATTTACCGGATACCCTGTGAGTGCGGAAAATCCTATATTGGTGAAACTAAGAGGCCATTGAATGTTCGCATTGCCGAGCACAAGAAGCACATACAGCGAGGAGACACCAGCAAATCAGGAATAGCAGACCATGTTTGGACCCATCAACACAACATCGAGTGGTCCCAAGCTGAGATCTTGCACAGAGAGGAACACTGGTTCAGGAGAAAATTTAAGGAAGCCGCATACATGTTGTCCAACAACGTATTCAGCCAGGCCAGCGTAGATATACGAAACATATGGAAACCCATCATCAAACGAAAAATGACCAACTCCCGCCAAAACGGTCATCTCTCACGGAATCAGTGAAGCGGAAAATGGAAAGTAGAGAAAGTGAAAGTATTTCAACGGCCTATAAAATAGTCATCTCTCGGAGGAATCAGTCCAGTTATCACCCGAAGACGATTGTAGATACCAGCAATCGAAACGTCGTGAACTAACGTGACTTGGAATCTCTACACTTTTAATTTTTTTATTATTTTCTTTTTTCATTCCTTTAATTTTTATTTATTCAATTATTATATTTTTACTTGTAGGTTATTTCACTATCATTTCATTTCAGGTTTATTGTTGCTTAATATAATTGTTATTTTCAACTATTCTTTTTTAATTATTCTTTTTTACTTGTTTCAGGGATTTCAAATCATTTTATATAGTAGACAATGGAAGTCCGAACTAGTGAAATTCATCACGAAACATTGTCAATCACCTTCAAACAAACACATTAATTCTGGCACATATATGAATTATCTACCTATCGTACTACAGGCAGTCAATTAAAATGAACAAATGAAGCAATGTTTATTGAATATTTCTTACAGTGATTTCCATGACAGAAACTTGAGAGAGTTATATGACCAATTTCTACAAAATTGTTATCCTCCAACATTATTACATTGGATCTTATTGAGATCTACAGTGCGACCTTCAGATCTACCAAAGACGCATTGCACTTGACCAACAACAAGTGAAAAGTGGGTATTTGTGGCTACACTCAGTGAAGACGGGAATGGTTCGTTAAAAACATGTATTAAAGAAATAATAATGTGCGCCAGGTAAATTTACCCACAAATACCCTTAGTTATGTGCCTATATCCCTAATTTACCAAAGGACATGGAAACAACGGGTTCATAAAATAGATTTATTCAGAACCGGTGTACTTCATCAACAATATATGCAAATTAACTGAACTATTTAACATAAACAAGTTCAAAAGTCAACTGGATGGTTTGATGACTCCTTCAGAAAAATTCCTATAATAATTAAGCGTGAGTGACGGTAGCTATAGCAGTAGCAATTCATAGCAATATAAAATGTGCAACTCTGATCACGAGTATCCAAATTATATATACAGTCGTGATACCATGATACTCCATGAACTATATTTCACAGCATCAACACCAATTTCCATAAACGAAGCAAAATTTTAGCTAAACATATATATACATTTATATTTATATTTATACAACACTAATGAATAAAAGCACAAGCAAACCTGGTAAGCGTCAACTCAATCTGTCACTACCTACTAACGACGAGCATGAATCGCATCGAAAAATATCAGGGCCGAAATTAAAATGCATGCAACACAGTGAGGGCGGCGTCGCGAGAGCTCAAGCGTAGGCGCACAGTATCATAATCAAGCATAAAATAGTAAGCATTAAATTTCCCCTTCACATGTATGATAATAAAGTATCAAATAGTTTGCATTAAATTTCACTTTTGCAATGAAGCAGATATATAAGCATAATAGCGTTCTATAGATATTTAAGATAAATGAAATCTAAACTTGCGTCTCTCCCACGGCGTTGAGTAGGTACCAGCTTCAAAGTCCTCAGAACTCGGGACACCCTATAGTATTCTCCGGGTCACAGTGGAAAATCACACCGGTGGTGGTGCCTGTTGTGATGGATCGCCCAGTTGATGTGTGGAATTCTGCCTCTAGGTTAGGTGCTTCCAATGCTTGGAATCCAACGTAGCAGGTACGAAAATAAAAATTACCCAAAAAAAAAACCCTAAAAAAGAAGTATGCCTTAAAACCTTATATGGTTATTTAAATTCCCAACAGAACAGAATTCTAACACATTTCTGTCGGTTCACAAAACAAACAAGAAAAACAACGACAATTAATTTCTAAAGACGAAAGACTGTAATTTCACCACAGCTAAACCACAGAGAACAAGCTGAGGGAGAGGGTCAGGTAAACCTGCCCTACAGTAGTCTCTTTATTGAAACAGAAATGTTACACAAATCTCAATAAATACATATATACAAAGGTTAACTTACCCTTGGTAAGGGGTTTTATCACTTCCGTGAACTGTAGAGAATTGCCACGTATCACACAAGATGGTAACAGCTTTACAGGATCGTATACACGTTGTATTCTGTTGTCGTACAAAAAAATACCACTAAAAATCCTCTTACGAGATCAGTTCTGAATCGTATTCAAAATAACCAACCCATCAAATACACTATACAGTCTACAGAACTCTTTAATGGTGAATTTCGAGATTATCCCAACTGAGGATGATTGAAAAATCATTGAACACCTCGAATTCGACCAGTGGTTACTTTCACAAGGACACGTTCCAAACGGGAGTGAACACCTTTCGACCTAATCAAAAATGACAAATCCCTACCTATCACTTCTACACATAGATGGCTCACGCATGTTCTAAATAATAATTTCAAAACAAACCTAAACATCCAAACATTACGTATATTCGTGCCCTAAATTTCTGAATACTCGTTAATAAGATTATTCTATGTACAAATATGCAATCTACTATATAATATAATAAGATTCCTTCGAGTTACGGCTACTCAAGGAAATACAGACTCTCGTGACCTATAAAATACTATCAACTAGATTTCGAAGAAGCTAGCTAGATGTCCGACTCGAATCAGCTGATCGGAACAATGTTTACGTTCAGTGATTTTCGATTAAGGAAAACAAATAAACAAAACCCTTAAGACTCTCATTCCGCAACTACTGAAATAAGGTGAGTATTGCCTCATCATTTATGTATGTGGTCGTCAACAGTGAATTGTTCGATTCACCATAAAATCATAACAAATATTTCCTTTACTTAAACTAATTAACACATTCCTTTTTTTTCAGCTCCAGTCAAACACCCAGAGGCGGATTCGTTGGAATGGGATATCCTTTTATTTTGAAATTGTATGTACAAGTGTGCTGAATAAATGAGATTGATTTCACATACAGGGCGTGTAAGTACTAATGTACTCTTAGAATGAAATTTGAACGTTACAACAGACAATCATGATGATTCACAAATCTATATGTATAAAAGAAAGTGGTGTTAGTTACACTATTTATAACTCTAGAATCGATGAACCGATTAGGCTGAAAATTGGTGGAGAGTTAACTTAGAACGAGGAGAGAGACATAGAATACTTTTTATCCCATTTGACCGCGTTTCCGTGAAGTCTCTATAAAACGTGGTATAGCAAAAACGCATCTGACATGGAATAACAAAAAAAGGTAAATGATAGCTAAACGTAATTTTGACAATGGTTAATGAAGGCAATTGATGATGGAAATGGTGGTTTATATTTCCTGGATGCCCCTGGTGGAACTGGTAAGACATTCCAGATGTCATTAGTTTTAGCTAATGTTCGTGCGAGATCCAACATTGCGCTTGCGGTTGCTTCTTCTCGAATAGCAACCACATAGTTAGAAGGATGCCGTATGGCTCATTGAGCAATGAAATTGCCGTTAAATCTTCAAACTATTTAAGAACCAACATGTAATATTTCAAAAAACTCCGCAACGGCCAAAGTTTTATCAGCATCGAAAATCATATGGGACGAATGCAAAATGGCGCACAAACGTGCATTAAAAGCACTCAACCGAACAATGACTCGAGATGTTTTGGAGGTGCAATGGTTTTACTGTCTGGCGATTTCCGCCAAACACTGCCAGTAATTCCAAGATCAACGGCTGCCGATGAAGTAGACGCTTGCCTCAAATCATCGAATCTATTGCGCTTTGTGATGAAACTTCAGCTGATAACAAACATGACAGTTGCTTAATGATACATCTGCTGAAGATTTCTCTGAGCAATTGCTGACTATCGGTAATGGTCGAGTACCGGTCGACGAATCGGGCGGATTGATTTCATTTCCTCAGAATTCCTGTAACTGCGTCTCATCGAAAGACGAACTTATCAGCAAAGTATTCCCAAGCATAATTACTAACTACAAATATAGTGAATGGTCGAGTGAGCGAACAATTTCAGCGGCTAAGAATGAAGATGTAGATGACCTAAACTACATAATTCAGAATGATATCATTGGAACAATGCATTCATTCAAATCAATTGACTGTGTAACAGATGAAGATGAAGCCACCAACTATCCAATTGAATTTTTAAACTCCTTGGATGTGCCTGGTTCACCACCGCACAATTTACGCCTGAACGTAAATCGTAGTAATCATGTTTCGAAACATAAACCCACTAAAACTTTGCAACAGTACACGTTCAGTAGCAAGTAAATTGATGAACAATGTGATTAATGCGACGATACTCAAAGGAAAATTCGAAGGTGAGGAAATTCTCATTCCGAGGATTCCGATGATCCCAACCGATATGCCGTTTGACTCAGTTCTTTTGATGTTAGTTCCTCATTTCATAGCGTCCCAATTTCACAGACCTTGCAATACCTCAGGAAATTTCTAGAGAAAAATAATTTCAATAATAATCGATGAATTCGTTTCTCTTACTAATTTGTGTATGAAACAAAATCGGTTCCAGGTAGAAGGTTGCTTTTATGAACAACAGGAAGGAATGGCCATGGTTAACCCCTTGTCCCCCTACCTGGCAGACCTGTTCATGAGCAGATTCGAAATGGAAACCAAAGAAGAGTCGAAGTATTTTTCTAGAATTTGGCTAAAGTATGTGGATGATATTTTTGCGATATTCGATACCAAAAAATCGAATATTGATGACTTTGTTTCCATTTTGAATAGAAGATGACCATCAATAAAATTCACGTATGAGTTAGAAAATAAAGGACCACTACCATTTCTTGACGTTTTGGTAATGAGGAGCCAATATGGAGGGTTAGAATACGATATATTTAGAAAAGAAACAAGCACGTACAGGTATATTCTTCACAGTTTACATCACTGTGGACAGCACAAACGTGCTGGGTTGAATTTTTTAGTGCATCGTCTTTTGACTTTCCCTCCAACATATGATAGGTTCACAAAAGAAAGACGTACAATACAGGAAATAGCAGCCACTAATGGTTTCTCGAGGGGTATTGTAGATGACATGATAAGGAAGAAGAAGTTTAGGTTAAGAATGAACGTAATCTCGACTTTCAGAAAGGACAAAAACCAAGATAAATGCATCTCAGTTCCATACCACCAATCAATATACGAGGAACTTTGGAAAGATTTTCAAGGAACTAGGTATGAAGGTGGTTTTTAAAACAAGTCATACATTACAGAGCCTTTTGGAAAGTCCAAAAGACAAAGTCGAGAATTCGAAAAAGTCTGGAATTTACAAAATTGAATGTAAGGACTGCGATGCAAAATATTATGAACAGACAAAAAGATCTATTAATGTAAGATATAAGGAACACATAGCACACGTAAAATATGGAAGACCTGAAAAATCAGCAGTCGCCCATCATATTTTGCAACAAAACCATTCCATAGACTTCAGTTCATTAAGATTAGTTGGACAAGTTAACAACAACAGGCAACTGAATGCCTATGAGAGTGTAGAAATAAGTAAACACAATAATATTATGATGGCGGACCTATACCAAAGAGCATACTATATAGCTTGTTAAAATAGAATAATGTTGTTGGGTTTACTGATTACTACATAAGGACGCATTGCAAAAATAAATTTGGATAGGCAATATTGTGAAATCAATTTTCATATAGCTGAAAACTGTTTTAATGAACATATATTGTAAAATAACAGATAAGGCAAAATTGTTAAATTAATTTACGTTGGTATACCTGTATGGTTGGTACGCCTGGATGGTTTACCTGAATGGATTACCTATATAGCATAAATATGATTAGCTCGCATTATTTTTTAGTTTAAATCTTCCCCTTCGAAGATGATCACTTGGTGATCGAAACACGTGTCGAGGTGTTATAAATAACGATTTGGTGTTGGGAAAAAACTCCAGTAATATTCATGCCGTTTGAGTTTGGAAGACTTCAATTTCCAATTCGTCTTGCATTCGCCATGACCATTAACAAATCACAAGGCCAATCCTTGAAAGTTTGTGTTCTGAATCTGGAAAATCAATGTTTTTCACATGGTCAATTATATGTGGCATGTTCACAGGTCGGGAGACCATCTGCGTTGTTTATAATTGCGCCTGATAATGAAACAAAAAATATCGTGTATCACAAGGTGCTTAACTGAAGAGTGCAACCTTATAAAGAACAATTAAAATACTTGATTGATGAAAAAATTAAATTAATAAAATAAAAAATGTGCTTTTTATTGCCTCTAAGGCGGAACGAAGTTCGCAGGGTCAGCTAGTTGATAATAGTAACATAAACTCAATGACCAATGAACAAGTGGATTTGAAAATTCAATGATAATTTTTTCATACCTTTCTTCTTTATATTACAGGAGTCACGCCTAGATTAGCCAGAAGTTCCAAACCGTGTGAGAATATTGAAATTTCAAATAAAACAGCTTCAACTCTTAGATCTTCATTGTTCAGACTTAATTTATTGTATACCATGCTCCAGTATCAATAGAAAATATTTTGGACAAGATTATTAGAAGATAGAATAAGTTTTCATAAAAGTGATAGACTAAGTCCAGAAGATGTGCTTCGAGTTATCACGTAAATAATGAAGGTCATTGTATGAACCACAAAAATATCAACAACTGAACATATCAAATACAAAAGGCTCTTTTCAGAGGTGGCTTTCATCTCACAATCATCTTCATGCTTCAATAAAAATGCTGGCATCAATCATTCAAGTGAAATATGCTACTACCATGATATAATCTGCAAAAGTAAGGATACCATCAAAGAAACATGGCGATTAGTGAATGAGTTTCGGGGCAAAACTCCCACTCTGGCAAAGAATGTCCCCTTGGATGGCAACATTTTGAATGAATTCTATTGCTCCATAGCAGAGAGACTGTCAAATAATATAGATAATGCATAACATGAATATTGATGAAACATTTATTTTATATGAAACCAATCTAATAGAGCTGATATATACAATAAAGCAGATCAAAAATAAAACTTCTTGTGACATCGATAACATATCGATAAGAATTTTTGAGAATATGCCAATCTTTACTCTAGAGTTACTAGTCAAACTTATTAATGACTCCTTTGCCAAGGGAACCTACCCACAATTCTTAAAAGAAAATGTTGCGGTCCCCATTCACAAAGGGGGTGACACCTCAGATCCCTCAAAGTTTCGACCCATCTCGCTTATTCCAACCCTTGGTAAAATTATAGGAAAATTGGTAAAAATTAGGTTGATGAATTTCATATCTGCCAACAAAATCTTAAATCCTCAACAATTTGGCTTTCAATCCAAAAAGAGTACAGGGGATGCAATTTTCCATCTGCTTAAAAGCCTTTACTCTGAGTTGAACCTGAAAAAGGAATGCGCAGCAGTTTTCTGTGACTTGTCAAAAGCTTTCGATTGTGTGAACCACGAAATTCTGCTACGCAAACTCCAACACTATGGTTTCAGAAATCAAAGCCTTAACTGGATGAAATCATATCTGAGTCAACGAACCCAAGTTGTGAGAACTGACACACTGTCAGATATTGTCTCTGTTAGACACTGAGTACCCCAAGGCTCGGTACTGGGGACAGTATTGTTTTTGTTGTATTTTGATGATCTAGCTTATATTGATTCTGAGGGAACGTTCACAATTTTTGCAGATGATACAACCATCCTGTGGCATGACACTAATGAAAATGTTCTTCAAAACAAAATAGCACAAGATATTCTTGAAGTGAGAGAGTGGTGCAACTCCAATCTGCTATCCTTCAATATAGAAAAAACCAATCTGATATCATTCAATTGCAACTTGTCAGGCATTCCGATGGGTAATGATATTATATCAAACAAAAAACTAAATGAATTTCTTGGAATCGATCTGGACACCAACCTCAATTTCAATAACCATATTAATTTGCTGAACAAAAAAATAGCTTCGGGATGTTATGCTTTACGAACGGTGTCAAATGAATTGGGTATTCTAACAGCAAAAATTGTGTACCACGCTGTGGTTGAATCGCATCTTAGATATGACATATCATTCTGGGGCAACTGCAACCAACAACACTTCAATACAGTCTTCATTCTCCAAAAGCGTGCCATCCGATATCTGTGCAAAGTTGGGCCTAGAGAGTCTTGTAAACCCTTGTTCAAGGAGCAAAAATTACTAACACTTTCTTCTTTATTCATACTCGAAACGGTGTGCCTAGTACATAAGAACAAATCATGTTACGATGCTGTTATTGGTTTCACTCGCCAAATCGACAAATTAAGACGGCCTATTCCATCATCAAATTTGATTAAAAACTCATTGATCTATAAAGCAGCTAAAATATATAACCATCTACCGACCAGTCTTAAAGATATACAATCACCTCATCAGTTCAGGAAATCTGTAAAGCAAGTTCTCATTGACCAGGTGTTTTATAATGTTCAAGAGTACTTTGATAAAGATATGGATGGAATTCTGATATAAAATTATTCCCTGTTCAAGCACTGCTTATGTTGATTTTAATAGCTCCTGCAATTTTGAAAACAGTGTCTGTTTATATTATTTTTTTATATATTTCATCTATTGACTTCCTTATTTACCTGTTAATGTTTGACTATTCGTTCATTTAGGATGTATATAAATATGTATGTTTGTGGTATTTATGTGCGTTTATATATGCATATTCATTTATTTATCTATAATTGTTTTAGCTGTGCACTAAAAATAGTAACCATATTTCAAATGACACATACATTAAACCAATGTATATGTATAATGTACAGTCATTATAGTGAAACTCATTTATACATGATTAGCTTTGTCAACGAGTTTATACTTTGGACAATAAAGCATATTTGATTTAATTTGATGATATTACTTTCTGTGGCACCTGCATCAAGAAAATCTCCAAAACAATTCTGAAGGTTTTTTCAAATTTTCGACCCAGATTTCAATGTTATCTTCAATATACTTCGATTTTCAAAAAGTATACTTCATATTGTGAATCTCAATACAATGAAGTATTCCGAACAGTTGCCATATTAATCAAATAATAGTTAGAACACCTTTCAATTTCATTTCCATTGGGGTTTTTATTTACACCACCTTGTCATAACTGAAGGTAGGGAACGTGTATGGTGGGGCACGATTCGATAATATGCCGTTTACTATATAGTATCGTCACCCTGCTTTTACCTTTTCCGATCCTTTTTAGTATTCGCCACTGCCATTAAGAAACTTGGAATACTATTTCGAACAAAAAGTTTTTACCCCTCACTGACTTTCGATGATTTTCAAAGGTTGAGTTTTAATACTTTTGGCATATTGCTGAAGTATATGGAGCAGTGCCTTGGACATTTCTGAAGTAGCCCGATTTTGTGGAATTCTGTCCACTTGATAGGGGACCCAAGCATCAAAAGCACTCTTGATATTTTGGTTGGTGACGGCGTCGTTTTGAAATTAATTTTTCCTGGCGTATTTTCCAGATGAATATGGTCTATAACTTGAATCGCTACCTTTTTATAGGGCCTGAATCCACAGAGAATCGACAACGTTCATGATGGGTCAGCGACATTCCACACCGCCGACGAAGATGAACTTGCATTTTTTATTCTTATGAGAACTTTAATTTTTATATTCAGTCTGACTTGATACTTTCTATTTGTAATACGTGTTTTTGAATAGAACGAACATTTTAAAAACTAATTTTTTGAAAACCAACTTTTAACTTGCATTTCCTTGACAGAAAAGTATGATACCATCTCTCAAAAAATATTCCAACAGAAATTACAAAAGGTAAATCATGTGAATGAATCACGGAATCTCAGATCAACAATTTTGATGAAAATTAAAAAATTACATATGGAATACGAGCGTTTCAAATCACTATCATCATGATTTCAGTCAGTAAGTAGAAAAAATTGTGTGCTAGAACTCTTAATTACCGTCGTTCAGATATAGAGAACAAATTTGCTACCAGATTTTTCCGTTGCAGAACTGTCCGTTGAACTCACAACTTATACAATAGATGAGAGAAATTGATTTATTCATAAGTACCATTTCAACCACTCCAGTAATCTTAAGAGGTCTGTGAAGTGATGGAGAATATTTCTCTTGAGGCCAGTCTGAAATTGAACTGGAAATATCAATTGACCAATTGCACCGTTCCAGAAAAAATCAGGGAAGTAAATGGATGAGTTGCTATCTCGATTTAGTAGTTTCATATTTTTTCAATCGGATAGAAAATGTCGTATTGCTGAATAAAATGTGAGAAATAGACTTAGGTTTTCTGTGATATCCTTTGTATTCATCCAGAATTCAGTGGATGAAAACAGCGCCAAATCAACATAAAGAAATAAGATCTTCTTCCATTCTATTGTCTATACAAGAAAACGAAGCATTATTCACTTCACAATGATATGCCCTGTGGACAGTTATCAGCAGTGATCGTATATGGCGAATAAGTATTCGGCAATTCAAAAACAGTTATACCCTTTTCCGCGATAAATGTCTTTGAAGGCTTGTATTTGTGAAATGACAGATATAACTTTTGTTATTTGTGTTTTTAATCCCCATGAATAAGGAAGGGGTGAGCTGTATTGGAGAACATGAATACATCACTAACTAATTTATCCAAACCACGGCAACAGGAAGATTCTCAAGACGTGTAAGAAAATCGAACAACACACGAAGTAATTTACTTCGTGAAGTGACAATAACACACGAAGTAATTCACTTCGTGTGTTATTGTTACAGTGTAAAGTCAATTCAACGAACATGATATATCGAACTGAAACACATTCTAGATAATTTCTCATCCAACGTCTTTATTCTCGGTAATGAAGCAAAAAATCGTTGATATTATACATGCTTATTTTAGGGCCCTCACAATTCTGTGGTGATGAAATGTAAGATAGTCATCGTGAAATAGTTTGATTCTGAGCTGAATCGAAAAAGCCAACAAAAAACTCAACATCAACATCATTCAAAAATTCTCTTTAAGGGACATATAAATCCAAGTGATAAGTTCTGCGAAATTCTGTGGACGTTTTTCTATTGATGCCAGGCATGAAATATTCTTTATCACGTCGGTTCAGTAAGTAAACCACTTTACTTTTCAAAATTATTTACTCAACAACAAATCCATGAACATTCCATTAAGTGTGCTTCAGAGATGAGTTATGGAATGTTTCAGCAAATATAACTACTTAGGATGAAATGTGATGAAGCATAATTCAACCCATGAATATATATGATAATTTGAATTGAAGGGGTTATATTTTTTTAAGAGTGATTAATTTTTGGGAAAGAAAGTTTTTGGCTTTCTACTACTCCATCTTGATACAAAAAACAAGGATGAGGGAATCTTCCAAGGAAAGGAAGGAAAGTAGAGGGGATACAGGGCTTCTATGACGTATTCCCTAGGGGACGTACTTACGATAGTGAGTGGGAAAGAGACGTGTGCGACGTGATCGACGCATAGAAGGATGGAATGAGCATCGAGTAAATTCATTTGATAGATAAGAGCGCGGTGGAATTACAAAAATAACATGTGTGTCATACAGGGTGTCTTATCGTTAAAGAAAAAACATGTACGGGGTGTTTCAAATACGTCAGCGCGTGAAATAATGATATAATAATAATAATGAACGAAAAATCGGATTGAAGAAAAAACATGGCCACAGACATTAAAGAAAAAAACATGCTTGTCATACAGGGTGTCTCAAATATGTCAGCGTGGAAAATAGTAGTATAATAATAATAATGAATGTAAATCGTTTTGAAGAAAAAAAACATGGCCACGGGCGTTAAAGAAAAAAACATGGCTGCCATACAGGGTGCTCATCGTTTAGGAAAAAAACATGTATAGGGTGTACGTCGGCGCGAAAAATAATGGTATAATAATTAGAATGAATGAAAAATCGGATTGAAAAAAAAAACATGACGTCAATATGTACAGGGTGTCTCAAAATACGTCATTTGAAAAAAGTTTAACGAAGCTCTATGGTTTTGACGTGTGATTCTTCAATATGTACAGGGTGTCTCAGCGTGCGATCCCAATGGGAAACGTTCAAATACGTCAGCGTGGAAAATAATGATATAATAATAATAATGAACGAAAAATCGGATTGAAGAAAAAAACATGACGTCAATGTGTACAGGGTGTCTCAAAATACGTCATTTGAAAGATATGACAGTTTAACGAGGCTTAATCGTTTTGTCGTGTGATTCCTCAATGTGTACAGGGTGTCTCATCGTTTGAGAAGAAAAATGTACGAGGTGACTCAAATACGTCAGCGTGGAAAATAATGATATAATAATAATAATGAATGGAAAATCGGATTAAAGAAAATAACATGACGTCAATGTGTACAGGGTGTCTCAAAATACGTCATTCAAAAGACATGACAGTTTAACAAGGCTTTATCGTTTTGCCGTGTGATTCCTCAGTGTGTAGAGGGTGTCTCATCGTTTGAGAAAAAAACATGTACGGGGTGAGTCAAATACGTCAGCGTGGAAAATAATGATATAATAATAATAATGAATGGAAAATTGGATTAAAGAAAATAACATGACGTCAATGTGTACAGGGTGTCTCAGAATACGTCATTTAAAAGACATGACAGTTTAACGAGGCTTTATCGTTTTGCCGTGTGATTCCTCAGTGTGTACAAGGTGTCTCATCGTTTGAGAAAAAACATGTACGGGGTGACTCAAATACGTCAACGTGGAAAATAATGATATAATAATAATAATGAATGAAAAATTGGATTGAAGAAAATAACATGACGTCAATGTGTACAAGGTGTCTCAAAATGCGTCATTAAAAACATGTCAGTTTAACGAGGCTCTATCGTGTGTGATTCTTCAATGTGTACAGGGTGTCTCATCGTTTGAGAAAAAAACATGTACGAGGTGTCTCAAATACGTCAGCGTGGAAAATAACGGCATAATATTATTAATGAACGAAAAATCGGATTGAAAAAAAATATGGCTGCCATACAGGGTGTTTAATCGTTTGGGAAAAAAACATGTACAGGGTGTCCCAAAATACGTTGGCGTAAAAAATAATGGTATAATTATAATAATGAATGAAAAATCGGAATGAAGAAAAAAACATGACGTCAATGTGTACAGGGTGTCTCAAATACGTTAGCGTGGAGAATAACGGTATAATATTAATAATGAACGAAAAATCGGATTGAAGAAAAAAACATGAATGCCATACAGGGTGTCTCATCGTTTAGAAAAAAACATGTACTGGGTGACTCAAATACGTCAGCGTGGCAAATAATGATATAATAATAATAATTAATGAAAAATCGGATTAAAGAAAAGAACATGACGTCAATGTGTACAGGGTGCCTCAAAATACGTCATTTAAAAGACATGACAGTTTAACGAGGCTCTATCGTTTTGTCGTGTGATTCCCCAATGTGTACAAGATGTCTCATCGTTTGAGAAAAAAAAACATGTACGGGGTGACTCAAATACGTCAGCGTGAAAAATAATGATATAGTAATAATAATTAACGAAAAATCGGATTAAAGAAAAAACATGGCGTCAATGTGTACAGTGTGTCTCAAAAAACGTCATTTGGAAGACATGACAGTTTAACGAGGCTTTATCGTTTTGTCATGTGATTCCTCAATGTGTACAGGGTGTCTCATCGTTTGAGAAAAAAAACATGTACGGGGTGGCTCAAATACGTCAGCGTGGAAAATAATGATATAATAATAATAATTAACAGAACATCGGAATAAAGAAAATAACATGACGTCAATGTGTACAGGGTGTCTCAAAATGCGTCATTAAAAACATGACAGTTTAACGAGGCTCTATCGTTCTGGCGTGTGATTCTTCAATATGTACAGGGTGTCTCTCGTTTGAGAAAAAAAATGTACGAGGTGACTCGAATACGTCAGCGTGGAAAATAATGATATAATAATAATAATGAATGGAAAATCGGATTAAAGAAAATAACATGACGTCAATGTGTACAGGGTGTCTCAAAATACGTCAATTAAAAGACATGACAGTTTAACAAGGCTTTATCGTTTTGCCGTGTGATTCCTCAGTGCTTTTTTCCGTCAACCAGCTATCGCACCCTACGAACGACACCCCTCAGAAGTTATGCGAGCTAAGGATTAACGAGGATTTACCTTTTAACGTGTGATTCCTAACACGGGTTGGACGATAGCAAGTGAAAATCGAGCGTTCAGCCTGCGGCTTGAACCAACGACTCACATATCGACCGATTGACTGAGTGAACAAAGCACCCACGTCGAACCGTCCGACTACCTAATACTGACATACTCACAAGGATCATATATATGAAAATGAAGAATGACTTGTGAATTCATTATTTTTTCAAAATGTTGTGATGGGTACTCATATTTTTTCTTACCTCACAACTTGTGAAAATGTGACCAAAGAAGAAACAATGTAGTATATTTGTTTGAAGGTGATTGACAATGTTTCGTGATGAATTTCACTAGTTCGGACTTCCATTGTCTACTATATAAAATGATTTGAAATCCCTGAAAACAAGTAAAAAAGAATAATTAAAAAAGAATAGTTGAAAATAACAATTATATTAAGCAACAATAAACCTGAAATGAAATGATAGTGAAATAACCTACAAGTAAAAATATAATAATTGAATGAATAAAAATTAAAGAAATGAAAAAAGAAAATAATAAAAAAATTAAGAGTGTAGAGATTCCAAGTCACGTTAGTTCACGACGTTTCGACTGTTGGTATCTACAATCGTCTTCGGGTGATGACTGGACTGATTCCTCCGAGAGATGACTATTTTATAGGTCGTTGAAATACTTTCACTTTCTCTACTTTCCATTTTCCGCTTCACTGATTCCATGATAGATGACCGTTTTGGCGGGAGTTGGTCATTTTTTGTTTGATGATGGGTTTCCATGTTTCGTATAACTACGCTGGCCTGGCTGAATACGTTGTTGGACTACATGTATGCGGCTTCCTTAAATTTTCTCCTGAATCAATGTTCCTCTCTGTGCAAGATCTCAGCTTGGGACCACTCGATGTTGTGTTGATGGGTCCAAACATAGTCTGCTATTCCTGATTTGCTGGTTTCTTCTCGCTGTGTGTGCTTCTTGTGCTCGGCAATGCGAACATTCAATGGCCTCTTAGTTTCACCAATATAGGATTTTCCGCACTCACAGGGTATCCGGTAAATGCAATTCTTGGAATCGCAGTCCGCGTTTGGGGGCCTGGTTTTCGTGAGGCTGCTACGGATAGTGTTACCGGATCTGAAACAGGTTCTAATGTTGTACTTGGAACCAATTCTTCTTATCCTCCCCGATAATCCTCTGTTGTAGGGAAGTGCAAGCACTGATTGTGACGGCTTCTCTTCCTTGCGAGGCTCCTGCTGTCTTTCAGCCAAAGTCTTTTTTACCATCGCTTTGAAGTATCCATTCCGCTGAAGATCATTTTTGATGATGTCTAGTTCCTTCTCGAGACCTTCCTTTGTATTACAGAGACCAAAAGCACGGTCTAATAGAGTCTTGATGATTCCTCTTTTTGTCGATTGATGGTGGTTGGATTCGTGGTTCAGATACTGTCCCGTATGAGTGGGTTTTCGGTATACAGATGTTTCCCACTTAGTGTCGGTCCTCTTCACCAAAACGTCTAAGAATGGCAATTCATTGTGGATTTCCTTCTCCATTGTGAAAGTGATGGAAGGTCTCACGCTGTTGATGTGTTTCAGAAAGGCGTCTAGTTCAGTATTCTCATGGTTCCATATTATGAAGGTGTCGTCAACATATCTCAACCAGACTCGAGGTTTCTTGTGGGCTTCTTCAATGGCCAAAGTTTCAAACCACTCCATATATATGTTGGCTATGACTGGTGAAAGTGGCGATCCCATTGGCAGTCCCTCATCTTGTGTAAAGAATTCGTCCTTCAGTTGGAAATAACAGTTTCGTACACAGCATCCTAGTAATTCCATAATTACTTCTATAGGTAGATTCGTTCTCTCTTTCAGGTTCCCGTCTTCGGATAGCTTTCTCTGTATGATTTGGAGTGCTTCTTCGACCGGAACGTTGGTGTAAAGGCTTCACTAGTCCGAACTAGTGAAATTCAATGTAGTATATATTTTGATATGGGCACATCCATAACAATAATTCTCTCGTAGATTTTGAATCGACTATGTATAGTTTTCAAGAGAAATATAATATTTCCGTGGATGGTACACTGAATTCAGATACTCTGAGAGTGATTAAAAAACCAAGATGTGTAATCGCTGAAAATACTTTCACGATTCGGGATAAATGGAACAAAAAAATATATAAATGATCTTTTCTGTAAGCATTTGCCAAAATGTTGCTTCATACTGAAAAAGCCTTCAGTTCAAATATTTTTTTTTAAGAAAATACTCATACTATAAATACAGTGACTTAGTTCACTCGAAAAATAGTCGAAGCTGGGCAATTCAATTGGAATTCATTTGGTGTTCCAGCCCTAGACTTTTGCACCAGCTCAAAGAACTCCTGATTAAAAATACATCTATTCATGAATAAATTACTATTTCGCAATAATATTGTACATAATGTAATCAATGAATACTTATGTATCAACATAAAAAATCATATCATTATGCAATCAGAAAAAGGATCATGTTTCATTTCAAATAATTCACATGACGTAAATTTGATTATATAATGTTGAAGAATTCATTAGAATAAAAAAGAAAACTGAAAATCAATGAAAATCGATCAGAACGAAAACAAATTTTCACATAACATTAACGCGAGGAATTTGCCGAACTTTGTGTGGCATCATATTGCTGAAATGATTCCAAAATTCCTTCGTCTCAGTACGCGCTATATGACAATTCCAATGAATTATTATTGAAGACGCTATCTCGGCACATCATAATCTTGGTTTTGTTTTCTTTCTCAATAAATTGAGCATCTCTCACAATTCAACAATTATTAACGAAGCCGCTATGTTTGTTTCTCTCTATCACTCGCTGACGTCGAATGACATCACAATTTCCCTACGATCAACCGACTATCATTAACGGCTTATTGCTTTTCTGTCAAGTATTATTTTTGTTTTTCAATTACGTAGAAAAATGTACTTCTCATCGAGTTATATTTTTATGTATTTTTTGAGTGATTAATGTGATAATTTAGCACATATGGAAATATATGGGTTATTGAAGTGTTCAAAATGGGCGCGTTATATTCTTGGGAAAATATTGATGTTCATTATATTATCAAATAAAATACACTTCATATTGAATCATTCATTACTGAAATAATGTTGACTTCTCTAAATTCGTTGAATATATTTTCATGTTCTCCAGTGAAATTGTGAGGTGACACTACCCAAACACACGCGCACACATCTCTGTATCTCTAAAAAATAACAAAGTTAGTTTCCTCAGTCCAATGACGTCCCTAATGTTTTTCGTGAACGATGTATTTTGAGGCATCTTGTATACGTTTCTCATTGGGATAGCACGCACCTGGTATACATTCCTGATTGAAATAGCACGTTGAAACGGTTGTTCATCCTGTATATTTTCTCTGTTATATGTTTACACACATTCGAGATTTTTTGATATTAGGCATCTCCTGAGATTGCTAACTGACTAAAGGCGCTATTTTGAGCTCATCAAATATCCAAACATAATGGATATACTGGAGAACGAGATTTTTGAATTCTTTGCAAGATAAAAAAAAGAATATGCGTAAATCACGATGTCCCACAGTTGATAAATTTCGATTCAATAAAAAAAATATTTCAAAGAACACAAAAACATTACCGTTGATTTCACCAATGTCTTATTGTTTGAAAAAATTTCGATTCTGGGTTACTATATTTTAAATGGAAATAAAATCACAAATCCCGATCACAACCGACTATCTTAAACGGTTTACTGTGTTTCTGTCACGCGTCTAAAATGTAATAATGAAAATATCCGGTTCAACGCATTAAATTTTTGTGAAATTTATTCATGTGACTTTCAAACACGCGTCGAAACATCATAAATGACAAACGACAGGCTGTCCTTGTATTTTATCAAGTTGAACTGATGATCAAAGCCACCTCGATTATCGATACACCATTAATGACAAAATGATTGTACGCTTCATATAAGTCACACTGTAAACGAAGGGAATCGCACGTTGGAACGCTAAAGCCTCGTTGACACATCGTGAATATTCAACTATTTTTAATTAAATTTCATAATTATAAAGTGCTACTCAAATGCATGCTAATATTCTAGATACTATAATGAAAATTCTATAAAGGCCAAATTCCATTTGTGACTTCTTTTTCGTTATCATTGCGAGTTCTGGAACATATTTAACACTTTTTGTTTCCACTTCTCGAAGATCTTGGAATATCAGCCTCAGTTTATATTTGAAGGCAGTATTCTTTGAAATTTTTATTGTAAAAACTGCCCACTGTTTGTCATTGACGAATGTAGAACTTATTAATTTTCATTGTATTGTATTGCATCTATGATCGAAATAATTGGGCTTCACACATATTGCCATGAATTTTGCGCCCTTTGGTACGTTCACATACAAAACGTTATTTATTATTTCAGTTAAAAGCATAAAATTTATTATCAGCATTGGCAGCGACATAATCTACGCTGTGAGGTTGAATTCTTCGCAGCGGATATCTCGTTTGAGACACTTTTCGATCGAGCACTCTGTCTTGAATATGTAAATTATGCAACTGCTTCGAAAGTTTCCAATTTCAAATTCCAATTTCGAAATTTTGCTTAGATTGAGACATAGCGATGAAAAATCTTCCATTATGTTTCCTTGGTATCAACAAAAACCAATTCAATTAGCGATGACGAAATTGGCAATTGATTTTTATATGATTGACGCACCTAGCCTTCGTTATTCCATTGTTCTCAATTACATTCTATACTTATTCTATCGGAAAAATCGGTTCTAGTTCATATCATAAATGATTTTGTATCTTTCTATCATGCGTTATTTGTTTGATACTTATTTCAAAGCATTAAGTTACTGTGTATATGCGTTTACAATTTTTTTGTTTGGAAAATGTGTGGCAGAAATATTGTTTTTTCGAAGCGATTGGAGTGCATAAAATTTTGATTGGCGAAACATCCTGAATAATGTTTTGAAGGAAATGATTTCGATATTTTGAATACTGAATTTGCATAGTAATTTTGAGATGAATTTCATTGGTTGATAGTCTGTATTTTCAGACGAAAATTGATTGGAAACGAAAAATCGGTTCTAGTTCATATCATAAACGATATTTGATCTTTCTGTCATGCGTTATTTGTTCGAGATGTTTTTTGAAGCACTAAGTCTTTCTGTATACGCGTTTATATATTTTTTTGTTCGGAAAATATATAGCAAATATAGCGTTTTTTCAAAGCGATTGGAGTGCCTGAACGCATTGGAATGTGAAATTTTCCATGCGATAATCGCGGCATAAATGAACGTATTCGGTTCTAGTTCATATCATAAACGATTTTGCATCTTTCTATCATGCGTTATTTGTTTGATACTTATTTTGAAGCATTAAGTTACTGTGTGTATATACGTTTACAATTTTTGCTTGGAAAATGTGTGGGAGAAATAACGTTTTTTCGAAGCGATTGGAGTGCCTGAATTGATTGTTTCAACGCATTGAAATTTCGCGAAATATTTCATGCGATTATCGCGGCATAAATGAACGTTTCATCGCGCTAAATTTTTGACATATTTTTGAAGCGATTCTCATGTCATTATTGCATCATTTTCCGTGACGCGATACAATGCAAATCATATGGGTTTCTAGAAGAAATGAGGGTTTTAAAAATGCATTTTTTTCGATGCGATTCAAATGACGAAACTGTCTCATTTATCGCATCGAAATTTTGCGAAATTTTCAATGCGAGACAAAACTGAAAGTTTTATCGCATTAGATCCTCTTAGATCCTCGTTACCACATTCCTTTCTCAAACGACATCCTATATACATTTTTCTGTTATGTTTACCTTTATCTGATTAATTCCTCCTGAATCTTTATTTTTTCTCTGTCGATGTATTCTGCATTTCTTCTCCTTCCATTTGACGCGCTGTACATGACGGTGCTACTATTATTAACGAAAATGTGGTTTAGTGCCCTTTTGACTTCATATACACTTCTTCCTCATATATACATATATATTGCATCGTATAACTCTCACACACGTCACATCTACTTCGAGTTGGGTATTCCACAAGGTTTCGCTACGAGGTCTGAAAATGACTAAACTTGAGCTCCATAAAAAGAAGCATTGGATTTTGAGCCAGAAACGAAGTTTTTTATTAAATGACGTATTTTGAGGTATCCTGTTGAACTGTCATGTTTTCTTGAATGCCGTATTTGAGACACCCTGTACACACTGAAGGATCACACGGTAAAACAAAAGAGCCCCGTTGAACCATCCTGTTCCTTTAATGACACATTTTGGGGCATCCTGTACACATTAAAGAATCGCATGCTGAAACGATAGACCCCCTTGAACTGTCATGTTTTTTCTTGAATGAGACATCCTATACATATTGAAGAATCGCACGTCAAAACGATAGAGCCCCGTTAAACTGTCCTGTTCTTCAAATGACGTATTTTGGGGACATTCTGTACACATTGAAGAATCGCATGCTGAAATGATAGAGCCTTGTTGAATTGTCATGCTTTTTCTTGAATGAGACACCCTGTACACACTGAAGAATCACACGGTAAAACAAAAGGGCCCCGTTGAACTATCCTGTTCCTTAAATGACACATTTTGGGGCATCTTGTACACTTTTAAGAATCACACGTGAAAGCGATAGAGCCCCGTTAAACTGTCATATTTTTCAATGACGCATTTTGGGACATCCTGTACACATTGACGTCATGATTTTTCGTTAATTATTATTACTATATCAATGTAAATACTGAAGAATCGCACGCCAAAACGATAGAGCCTCGTTAAACTGACATGTTTTTAATGATGCATTTTGAGACACCTTGTACACCTTGACGTCATGTTATTTTCTTCAATTCAATTTTTCATTCATTATTATTATTATATCATTATTTTACACGCTGACGTATTTGAAACACCCCGTGCATGTTTTTTTTTTCTAAACGATGAGACACCCTGTACACATTGACGTCATGTTTTTTTCTTCAATCCGATTTTTCATTCATTATTATTATTATACCATTATTTTTCACGTCAACGTATTTGAGACACCTCGTACATGTTTTCTTTCTCAAACGATGAGACACCCTGTACACATTGAAGAATCACACGCCAAAACGATAGAGCCTCGTTAACACAACGACAACCTGTATGGCAGTCATGTTTTTTTCTTCAATCCGATTTTTCATTCATTATTATAATTATATCATTATTTTCCACGTTGACGTATTTGAGTCACCTCGTACATGTTTTTTCCCCAAACGATGAAACACCCTGAATGGCAGCCATGTTTTTTCTTCAATCCGATTTTTCGTTCATTAATAATAATATACCGTTATTTTCCACGCTGACGTATTTGAGACACCTCGTACATGTTTTTTTTCTCAAACGATGAGACACCCTGTACACATTGAAGAATCACACGCCAAAACGATAGAGCCTCGTTAAACTGTCATGTTTTCAATTACGCATTTTGAGACACCCTGTACACATTGACGTCATATTATTTTCTTTATTCCGATTTTTTGTTAATTATTATTATTATATCATTAGTTTCCACGCTGATGTATTTTAGCCACCTCGTACATGTTTTTTTTCTCAAACGATGAGACACCCTGTACACATTGAGGAATCACATGACAAAACGATAAAGCCTCGTTAAACTGTCATGTCTTCCAAATGACGTATTTTGAGACACCCTGTACACATTGACGTCATGTTTTTTTCTTTAATCCGATTTTTCGTTAATTATTATTACTATATCATTAATTTCCACGCTGACGTATTTGAGTCACCCCGTACATGTTTTTTTTTCTCAAACGATGAGACATCTTGTACACATTGAGGAATTACACGACAAAACGATAGAGCCTCGTTGAACTGTCATGTCTTTTAAATGACGTATTTTGAGACACCCTGTACACATTGACGTCATGTTCTTTTCTTTATTCCGATTTTTCGTTAATTATTATTATTATATCATTATTTTCCACGCTGACATATTTGAGTCACCCAGTACATGTTTTTTTCTAAACGATGAGACAACCTGTATGGCAGTCATGTTTTTTTCTTCAATCCGATTTTTCATTCATTATTATAATTATACCATTATTTTTTACGTCAACGTATTTTGGGACACCCTGTACATGTTTTTTTTCCCAAACGATGAAACACCCTGTATGGCAGCCATTTTTTTCTTCAATCCGATTTTTCGTTCATTAATAATATTATGCCGTTATTTTCCACGCTGACGTATTTGAGACACCTCGTTCATATTTTTTCCTCAAACGATGAGACACCCTGTACACATTGAAGAATCACACGCCAAAACGATAGAGCTTCGTTAAACTGTTATGTTTTTAATGACGCATTTTGAGACACCTTGTACACATTGACGTCATGTTATTTTCTTCAATCCAATTTTTCATTCATTATTATTATTTTATCATTATTTTCCACGCTGACGTATTTGAAACACCCTGTGCATGTTTTTTTTCCTAAACGATGAGACACCCTGTACACATTGACGTCATGTTTTTTTCTTTATTCCGATTTTTCGTTAATTATTATTACTATATCAATGTACACATTGAAGAATCACACGCCAAAACGATAGAGCCTCGTTAAACTGCCATGTTTTTAATGACGCATTTTGAGACACCTTGTACACATTGACGTCATGTTATTTTCTTCAATCCAATTTTTCATTCATTATTATTATTATATCATTATTTTACACGCTGACGTATTTGAAACACCCCGTGCATGTTTTTTTTTTTCTAAACGATGAGACACCCTGTACACATTGACGTCATGTTTTTTTGTTCAATCCGATTTTTCATTCATTATTATTATTATACCATTATTTTTCACGTCAACGTATTTGAGACACCTCGTACATGTTTTCTTTCTCAAACGATGAGACACCCTGTACACATTGAAGAATCACACGCCAAAACGATAGAGCCTCGTTAAACTGCCATGTTTTTAATGACGCATTTTGAGACACATTGACGTCATGTTATTTTCTTCAATCTAATTTTTCATTCATTACTATCATTATATCATTATTTTCCACGTTGACGTATTTGAGTCACCCCGTACATGTTTTTTTCTCAAACGATGAGACACCCTGTACACACTGAGGAATCACATGGCAAAACGATAAAGCCTCGTTAAACTATCATGTCTTTTAAATGACATATTTTGAGACACCCTGTACACATTGACGTCATGTTATTCTCTTCAAACCGATTTTCCATTCATTATTATTATTATATCATTATTTTCCACGCTGACGTATTTGAGTCAACTCGTAAATTTTTTATTTTCTCAAACGATGAGACACCCTGTACACATTGAGGAATCACACGACAAAACGATAAAGCCTCGTTAAACTGTCATATCTTTTAAATGACGTATTTTGAGACACCCTGTACACATTGACGTCATGTTTTTTCTCTAATCCGATTTTTCGTTCATCATTAATATTATAGCATTATTTTCCACGCTGACGTATTTGAACGTTTCTATTGGTATCGCACCCTGTACATATTGAAGAATCACACGTCAAAACCATAGAGCCCCGTTAAACATTTTTCAAATGACGTATTTTGAGACACCCTGTACATATTGACGTCATGTTTTTTTCTTCAATCTGATTTTTCATTCATTATTATTATTATACCATTATTTTTCGCGCCGACGTACACCCTGTACTTGTTTTTTTTCTAAACGATGAGACACCCTGTATGGCCGCCATGTTTTTTCTTTAACGCTTCAAAACGATTTACATTCATTATTATTATTATACTACTATTTTACGCGCTGACGTATTTGAAACATCCCGTACATGTTTTTTCTTAAACGATAAGACACCCTGTATGACACACATGTTATTTTTGTAATTCCACCGCGCTCTTATCTATTAAATGAATTTACTCGATGCTCATTCCATCCTTCTATGCGTCGATCACGTCGCACACGTCTCTTTCCCACTCACTACCGTAAGTACGTCCCCTAGGGAATACGTCATAGAAGCCCTGTATCCCCTCTACTAAGGAAGTTATCAATTTCAAAATGAGTAACTCTATACATGGATGTGTAGGTAGATCATGCAAAGAAGTAACTTTCAGACACAAACTGAAAGAAAGTACTCCTGAAACAGCTACTTTCATATAAACATTGAATTACACGAAAGAAAAAAATTCTTTCGAAACAAATACTTTTATATGAACACTGAATTATACAGAAGATACTTTTCTCTACTCAGTTTGTATTTCAAACATTCGTTGTGGAATAAAAATCAGATATCATTCACATGAGTTCTACTTTAAATGAATGGTAATGAATTGCACTGGAACACTGTCACCCTCACTGGTATACATCGATGTTTCGCCTTAAGACACTTGCCACAAGGCTCTTCAGTACCAAATTGGATAAGATTATAGAAAATACACGCAGTTCATTCATGACTTACGATTTTTAATGTCACGGAATGAGCTTGATCTGCTTATGTCATCGATGACATCGTAATGTCATTCATTCACCTATTTGATTTAATCCCAGCCAAGAGGAATCTTATTTGAATTGAAGGGGTTATATTTTTCTAGGAGTGATTAATTTTTGGGAAAGAAAGTTTTTGGCTTTCTACTACTCCATCTTGATACAAAAAACAAGGATGAGGGAATCTTCCAAGGAAAGGAAGGAAGTAATCAATTTTGAAAAGAGTAACTCTATACATGGATGTGTAGATCATGTAAAGAAGTAACTTTCAGACACAAACTGAAAGAAACTCCTCCTGAAACAGCTACTTTCATATAAACATTGGATTACACGAAAGAAATGATTCTTTCGGATCAAATATTTCTATATGAACACTGAATTATACAGAAGATACTTTTCTCTACTCAGTTTGTATTTCAAACATTCGTTGTGGAATAAAAATCAGATATCATTCACAAGAGTTCTACTTTAAATGAATGGTAATAAATTGCACTTACATGGAACATTGTCACCCTCCCTGGTATACACCGATGTTTCGCCTTAAGACACTTGCCACAAGGCTCTTCAGTAACGAATTGGATAACATTATAGAAAATACACACAGTTCATTCATGAATTACGATTTTTAATGTCACGGAATAAGCTTGATCTGTTTATGTCATCGATGACATCGTAATGTCATTCATTCACCTATTTGATTCAATCCCAGCCAAAAGGAATCTTATTTGAATTGAAGGGGTTATATTTTTTTAGGAGTGATTAATTTTCGGGAAAGAAAGTTTTTGGCTTTCTACTACTCCATCTTGATACAAAAAACAAGGATGAGGGAATCTTCCAAGGAAAGGAAGGAAGTAATCAATTTCATAATGAGTAACTCTATACATGGATGTGTAGATCATGCAAAGAAGTAACTTTTAGACACAAACTGAAAGAAAGTCCTCCTGAAACAAGACATAATCACTCCTAAAAAAATATAACCCATTCAATTCAAATAAGATTCCTCTTGGCTGGGATTAAATCAAATAGGTGAATGAATGACATTACGATGTCATCGATGACATAAGCAGATCAAGCTCATTCCGTGACATTAAAAATCGTAAGTCATGAATGAACTGCGTGTTCATATAGAAATATTTGATCCGAAAGAATCATTTCTTTCGTGTAATTCAATGTTTATATGAAAGTAGCTGCTTCAGGAGGACTTTCTTTCAGTTTGTGTTTGAAAGTTACTTCTTTGCATGATCTACACATCCATGTATAGAGTTACTCATTTTAAAATTGATTACTCCCTTCCTTTCCTTGGAAGATTCCCTCATCTTCGTTTTTTGTATCGAGATAGAGTAGTAGACAGCCAAAAACTTTCTTTCCCAAAAAATATATGATAATATTTTCCGATTTTATAAATGTCATCAGATTTGTCTAGTGTTTTCCAGTATTACTAAACGATTAATGTTAATATGCAAATAACTTACTACTTTTCTATTGAGGAAGAAAGTTTGAAAGAAATTCATGAATATTTGTAAAAATTCAACTATCCCTGGATAACTGATGAATTGCAATTTTGAATCAGTACCTATTAATACTCATCCATTAATTTGTACATGTTATATCTACCACTTGAACAATGACAAAGTTTTCTAGTGATACAGTTGAGCGTCAGCAAAATCACTACCACTGCGCAAAGTTACAAATTACTTAAAGTAACCTATTATTCATTATTGCCTGAAGGAAACTCGTCGGATGATGAGCAACTATTGCAGTCACTATTATTCAAGGTAATAATGAATGGTTCGATTGCACTGTTCATTCTATAGTGTCGCAATCCCACTTTTTGTTTTTTTTTGTTTTATTGTATGTCTCATGGATTTTTTTCATGACTCGACTGTGACAATTTTTATCGCGGTAGCTAGTAGGCATTTTACGCCCGAGGAAGCCATTCTATGGAGAAACACCTGTTGCGTTTTTGTAAAACTGTCTATTGAAAATCACACAATAAGGTGTATTCAGAATACGTTAGTTATGGATTTTCATCAGGTATCGGCCGATTCCATCATATATCATTTTTTTGTTCACTGATGACCCTTTTTCTAGAAATAAAATACCTAATATTGTGATGTCGACTACATTGAAACTTATCGGAAATGGATTTGATCTATAGAAAGTGTGTGTTTTATGTTTATCTAGGATGAATATTACGAAAAATTCATTATATTATTATATTATTGAAGAGGGTATTTCGTATTTCAATATTTTTCTAACAAAAATCACAAAACTGTCATCAGTGTTGAAACAGACCTGAATCTCAATAACTAATTTATAATCCCAGATCCCAGGAAAAATTGTAGGTATTTACTTCACGTATTATTCAACAAATTTTATGCTAACGAATGTTAACCTAACCGCGGTCAGCTGAAGGGACAATATTCATATCTCTCTCTACGTAACGTTGCCATTTAAAAATTCCAGTCGCAGAATATAATTCACATTTTTTATATACATTTAATAAACATTGATGCTGTTGAATACATTTCACTAGCAGAAAGTTTCTTTAAAGAATAAAACGTTGTCCTTTATTTTACGGACATTTAGCTGCTTGTATTATGATTTGAATAGATGATGATAAAATATATAGAATCACGATCTGGCAACAATGTTTTTGAATAAGTTTTTTCGAAATCAATTGCCCTAACACCAAACTGATATTTTTGCACTCGACGCGCGTTTCGCCAACAAAGTTAGCATCCTCAGGAGAAGAAAATTGATACATAGTCTAGCCTTGGTTGGTCCTTATATACTAAAATTTATTACCTGAGGTTGTATACCTGAAGTCCAATATGGAATTTATCGGTAATTAACTACCTGCAAGTTCTTAGTGATTATTCTCTTCCTAACAGAAGATTAAAAAGCGGGCTAAACGTGTATACAACCTCCGGTAACAAATTTTAGTATATAAGGACTAACCTGACTAGACTAGGTATCAATTTTCTTCTCCTGAGGATGCTAACTTTGTTGGCGAAACGGGCGTCGAGTGCAAAAATATCTGTTTGGTGTTAGGGCAATTGATCTCGAAAAAGTTATTCAACTTCCACACCAAAGGTTCCAATCTCATCGTTATTAACAATGTTTTTGTTTCAATGCAATAATATTTCTGAGAATTCAGTGCCTACTATTATGTAATTTCAGTAAAGTAATTGTTCACAATCTCTTTCACTTCTGTAATCGCGCGACACACATTCGCGTTAAATATGACAAGCTTCTTCAGTGAATGAGTGATATGGAGAAGTATGATATCAAGTAGCAATTTTTTATTTTTGAATGAAGTTGTTGAACTTGAATAACTATACCTACCACCCATTTATTTATTGAAAACCCACATGAAAATCAAACAATGAAAGCGACAGTTCATGATAATTTTTTTTATTATACTTTCATAACTTGCAATTATTATAAGTTACCCAGAAAAAATTGTATGTCTAATTGAGGTTTCGTTTCCTGTCTTGGAATTTCTCGTTATTTACAAGAGTGCACTCCGTGAAATGGGATTTAGCTACATTTGACTGAGAATTTCGCTTTGTGAATGACGTTATTATTCTAGAACTTATGAAAGCTATTTTTCTTTTCACTTGTGTTACAATGTCGCTGTTTTTTAACAAATTGCAACACAGAAATTGTGATATTTCGAATCGCCTACGGAATGCTTTGTTGGTGTATACATACTGCGGTAATGAAGAAAATATGTTCACTGTCATATCGAATATTTATTTTATGTCGGGAGTATTCAGGTTTTGAAGGAATATTTTTCCATCTCCTTGATACCAGTTAATTAGGTACTTTCGAATTGGTGTGAATATCACGTTCATATCATATCACATATCACAGAAAATATTCAATTTTTTTAATCCGCCATGTGTGCTTGAAAATTTGAGCTCGTGTCTATTCAAGATATATTTATGAAATGTTTCTGAGAAATGTGCAGTTTCAGAAATATATCATTCCCTTCATAGATGTAATATCGAAACGGACTACATAAGGTTATATCTAAATAGTGCATTCATTTTATGAAATGGTAGATGTTGAAATTGTTTTCTTTGTTCAGATTGGGTCTTGTGAAATCAAAAAATCTTAACTTTGATGTGATGTGTGATGTAATTGATCACTATTTGATAAAAATCTATATCTGATCCAAGTAACACCCTTTCGTGAGATTTTCACTTGCAGAATAAAACGCATTCACGATTCAATACTGAGCAGCGCTCTTTCGACCAACCAGGTCACATCAGTGATACTGGGCTGAACTACAAATGCACTGCTGGACTCAGCCGTCCATCAAAAATTAGTCTGATCAAGGTTTACTCAGTATGAGAGAGTTCAAGACTGTTGAGTTCAGCAACGCATTAACGGTTCAGCTTAGCAACATTAATGAGACCTGGTGAGTCGAAACGGAACTATTTGAATTATGAATGAATTTTATTTGAGGTCCGGTTTCCAATCTTCACAAGTCAAATGGTGATATTTTCTAGAAAATATTCAATTCTTGCATTTCAGGAAAATGGGCGAAAAAATGTATATAAATTAAATATTTTTTCATAGGTATAGTTTTTTGTCTTGAATCAATAGTCACAATTGACCATTTCATATTATTGGACACAATGACTTAGGTTCTTCAAAAATATGTACGTCGTAAAATGATTTCATAAATACAGCTGAGAGCTATCTGCCTATACCGTTACATGCAGATTATGTACCGTAAGATTGTTCATCTTAATTAGTTCTGAACAAAAGTCTGCGATGCCATATATCTAGGGTAGGGAGGGGAAATGGCGGTCACTTAAGAAAATCATGGTATATTTTTCAAATTATTTATTATATTTCAAAATTAAGAAAAGTAACAATGTCTTCAGTTATCGAGTAATCAACAATTCAAGAACAAAAGCGTATAACTTTGACCTACTAGTAGTGAAAAAACATTCAAAAAAATATATGTTTTTGCGGCATTGCCCCTGACTTTGGGTAATACCGCTCAGGGTACGGGGTAATGGGATCAATCGTATATTTCATTTTTGGACACGTGGTCAGATGTATTCACCTAACGAATCCCAACCTGAACATATAACATGAGCCCATATTCCGCAGATGGTACAGCGATACCACAACTAGTTATTTCTTCCAAATTCTTCGCAAATAATACGTTTGTTATAAATTTCATCATCCACATTCATTTCGTCATCATTGTCAACGTCGCAAAAGTGCTGTTCATCTTTACTTTCTGAAGAACTTTCTTGTAAAATGTTTCTCTTGCAAGATTCTTCTTTCAAATGTTTGTTCTCTTCTTTGCCAACTTGTTTTGGTCTTGATTTATCATCTTTCCCAATCTTATTGAGTTGCACAATATTTTTCGTTTCTTCATCCTCTGAAAAAATTTCCATAGGAGTCGCAGTTAATATGGTAGTATGTTGTTTTCGCTTTCTTTAACCTGGCTTAGAAGATGGTGCAATAGTTGGTGTCGTTTCTATAGCAGCAAAGGATACCGGAGTTCTTTGCACATCAGTAGAGGGGGAAAGACGGGTCTGGACCTCCCCCCAAGGGTAAGCCTCCCCAGATCCACAACACTGACTGTGACCTTGATTCGTTTTTTTATTCTCCACCTATGAGTTGACCTTGAGTTGTGTGTAACATAATGAGGTAATACCCCTTTTTTACTCTCCGCCCATGACTGGCATTGAGATGTATGTGATGTCATGACCGTGAACCCCTTTTTACTGTACATCTATGATTTGACCTTGCATGGTCACATGACCTTGGAAATTTCCTAAGCGATTTCGAGCTTCGAACACGTCATATGACCTTGGGAAAAATTTTGAACGATATTACTGATGTATTACCTTGAGTTTGAGTGATATTTATTAAAATGACATAGATTTACCTTGGATTGGAGTGGGGGGGGTTATGCACATATAACATGTGTGTTGTGAATGTTTTTTTTTTGTCCGTATTCTCATCACGATCGTGTGGTATTATATAAAAGATGTATACGTGTAGTGAATGTGGAAATAGTTTCACTCGGAGTGATAATTTGCGTCGTCATCAGCGAGAATCATGTATTCTTGCAAATAATGAAGGACCATCAATGTCGAAGAGGCCTAGGTTAAACGCTCCATTATCTCCAGAAATGCAAACCTGTTTGTGTTGCAATTTGAATATTGCAAGTGATCAGATGAATATTCATCGGAGAACTTTGCAACATGAAACAAATGCATATATTCAATATGGGGACGGTGTTAAAATCATACGCACAGCATTCAAGTGTAGAATTGTGAGCTATAGAGTGGATAGTCAAAACTATCACATTGATTACCCAACATTTTTCAATGAATTGAAGCAAAAAGTTTTTAAACTACTCGAAGAAGTGTTAGTTATCCATAAAAGTGTGAAAGTCAATATGGAGGTGTTTGGACGTTACTATCTTCAAACTAAGGAATTTTTAGAAGTAAAATCATTCAATAGTCCCAATCAAGTTGTTGATCAATCGAATGATTTGAATGTGATTCATAACATTTTTATTGATGTTTTAACTGCTCAAGCAATGGAATTTCAACATCGAGATTCACGTAAGTGATGTATTCACAGAATTGGTTATTAGATGTGAAGAGAAAATAAATTTTCAGGTTGGACTATCGAGGAAATTTTGTTTATGGAAGTAAATGTCAACGAGTATAGTCCCCTTGGAGGCTCTTCTTATATCAAGTTACCCAAATTCATTGAGTTGAAAAAAAGTGTTGTGAATGTTATTAATCAAGATCAATACTGTTTTGCATGGACTGTAACTTCAGCTCTGTATCCTGCCAGTGTGAGAGTGTGTGAAATTTCATCTAATTCCCACTTCTCTACCGTGTTGAATGTAGCAGGTATGGATTTTCCAGTAAAGTTGAAAGATATTCCTAAATTTGTGATTATGAATGATTGCTCTATAAATGTTTATGGTTCAGAAAGATGTTTCAAAAACGGTAAAGTTTCATATGATGTTGTAGACCCGTTACATTATTCGAAACGTAGACTTGATAGTCATGTGAATCTGCTGAATATAATGGATGATTCTGATAACAGTCATTATTGTTGGATTAAAGATTTATCGAGATGAAGAGCATAATCAGTTTGTGAAACTGACTCATCACTAAATGATTTGAGGAATGTGGAAATATGAATTAGCGTTATAACTGAATTGATTGATACTTTTACTGAGCGAATTGATGAATTTGATCAGTCAGTCGTTAAACCTGCACTTGAACAGTAGATAAGTGAATCCTTGACATAATAATCTTGAGTAATATGAGTGATGCAAAATGGGAGATTGTGAAAGAAATACATAAGCCGGCGCGTCGAAATTTTCCCCGTCGAAAGACAATAATAAAGGGATTTTCGGACTTGTGGCAGATGGATTTGATGGAAATGCAATCATATGTTGAAGAAAATAACGGTAATAGATACATACTCATAGTAATCAATTGTTATTCAAAATATGTATGGCCAAAACCGTTGAAAAATAAATCTGCTGATTCAGTTACTGCAGCTATGGCAAGTGTGTTGGAAGATGCAAAGCATGTGCCGAGAAACTCACAATCTGATCACGGTAGTGAGTTCTATAATTCAAAATTTTCATCGTTAATGAGGAAACACCATATCAATCATTACTCAACATTCAGCACAAAAAAAGCTTCAATTGCCTAACGAGTTATCAGAACTTTGAAAAGTTGGCTTTATAAACAATTTTCACTTCAGGGTCATTACAAGTGGTTGAAAGTTCTTCCTAAAATTACCAATCAATATAACAACAAAGTTCATCGCACCATTGGCATGAAGCCTGCAGAGGTAAAACCATCTACAAAATTGTTCGTTTATACAAAATCTGAGAAGCCAAGTGGTAAACGTGAAAAAAGTCAATTCAAAATTGGAGATATGGTGCGAATTAGTAAATTTAAAAACGTATTCGCCAAAGGTTATACTGCAAACTTTACCACTGAACTTTTTAAAGTTGTGAAAATTAATAGTACATAGCCTATAACTTATGAGCTAGAAGATGTGAATGAACATCCAATCAAAGGTTGCTTTTATAAAATGGAGTTGAATAAAGCGAAAGATCCCAATACATATTTGGTTGAACGAGTTTTGAAAAAGAAAGGACGTCGCCTATTTGTGAAATGGTTGAAGTTTTCTGGAGATCATAACTCTTGGATTGATGAAAGTTCATTAATGTAATTGCAGTATTATTGTTCTTGATGAAAAATAAAGATATATAAATGAAATTGAATTTTTTTTTTGAATTTATAATGAATTTGGATTCTTAATAGTGAAAATAACGAACAATATTCAAACTGATTTTATTCATCACATTTGTATATATATTAATGCAATTGTTTAATTATTAGCGTTCGTTGTGATAGGTGGCACCATAACCAATTGAATGTATGATCGAATAACGTTGCCATAGATTTCTAGTCTCCTCATCTGATCTTCACTCTCCAAACACCAACAATCCCGGAAGTGAAAGTTCTCATCGGGATGGAAATCACCAACATTTCCTCATAATATCCATCCATTTCTACACATACTACATAAATTGTTCCAACAATCTACTTTGTAGTTATCACAACGCATACAACATTGAATTAGTAACTCGCGATTTTCTGCACAATTCACACACATATTTCTACAAATTCTCATATTGTTATACACGATTTTGGTAAAACATTTATAGCACTGATGATGGACGCATACTTCAGGAGATGAATCATTTGTCGTCTTCGGAATTGTGATTGGACTCGGAACTGGAACTGGATTCTCTACGACACAAACCAGTACATGCATTAATATACGTCTCAGGCCAATAACCTTGACAATTATTGCAAAATATAGTTTTATCAATTTTGATTGGATCGCCACACACTTTCGGTTTTGAATTCCATTCTTTCGGAAAAGGCATATTAGTATTCACTATTAGATGCTGCAATATTCAACTGACAAATTCTACTGCACTTTCATGAACCTATTTTCCCTATCATAAACTCATAGAGATAATAGAGGGAGAAGAGTGGTGGGGCTACCACCTCCACAATCGATCAAATCATAAAAATCGAATGCTGATTCTGAAACTTCACTTCACTAGTACTATTAGTAACTTCAAGCTTTTCACTCAGAAATAAAGAAAAATTAATTCTGCAAAAATTAATGAAGTTTTGACAAGGTTGACACTCGAAGACGAAAATAATTGGTTTTCGGATGAAGAAGACGAACTTCACAACAATATTATCGAAGGAGATGATACCATCGGGGGAGAAAACGATATATTCGATGTAGTAAATGATATCGTTGTACAAGAAGACGGTGGAGCCATACCTGTTGCTGATAATCTGCAGGATATTGATGGTGTAATGAATTCGGAACTTCAAAATAAAGGCATTGATGATGATCCAGCGACAGATAATGGCAACATTATAATAGGGAGCCGGTGGATGAACATTAGTGAGACAGTGGAAAATGATTTAGATCTGTACTGTGTGACGGACTCTCATGTACGTATACGAACCATTAATGATAGCATCCACACATTATGTTGGTGTTGTTTTAGATTTTATTCCCATCGAAATAGAAATAATGGAGGCGAATATGAACATATGGATTCACATTACACTATATCGATGATGCAAATAATGGTGTGAATCTTGTGACAGACCTCTGACAAATTTTCGCCGTTTAGATGCGTGCATTATTTGTAACAATGTCCCTCCACAATAGAATGTTATGATAAATATCATTGATTTCACTATTGTTGCTGTTATTTCAATGATGAACCTTTTGATGGAGAAGAAAAGTCCTTCTCAAAAAATATGATTGACACAATATACATGATAAACTAAAGTATATTGTTAAAACATCCAAGTTTTTATTAGTTAGTTGATTTCGATTATATCTTTCAATGATTCGTGGGGAAAGAGATAACATAAATCGCTATGATAATCCAATTCTCAAACATTTTTATTACCATTTAACTGGTTTAGTGATCCAATAATGTGTCTGAAAAAAGGGGTTGGTTGGGTAACAGGATGACTTTTTTTTCTTAAAAAAATAATTGTATTCTAGTCGACGATTCGAATTTTATTGAATTCTTCTTCAGAGCTCAAAAAGTCGTTTTTTCGTGTTGCTGATATTAATATTTTGAAACCTATCAGAGAAAGTAGATACATATTTTAAAAATGAAAACCATTGCAACAACAAATTTTCGAGACAACATTAACACAAAACGAGATGAAACAAACAAATGGCTTTATCTTTATAATCATCATTCATGTTTCACATTGAATTTTGTTTTGAACTTACCTAATTTTTTTTCTATCATCTATAAGTGATAGATATGAGTAATCAGTTTTCAATAAAATAATGTCTTAGGTTGAACACTGCCCCAAACCACGCAGCCAAATTATGTACACTCCGAGTACACTAGCGTAACCTAACCATTCTGATCATCATCGATAATGACTATTTCAGGATCTGGAGAATCAGCTATCATAATGATTTCTGGGGGGTCGGCGAATTGATTTTGTTCAATTTCTTCATCCAAATACAGTTCCATAAGGTCAGGGCTGGGTTAATCCCGAAAGATTGGAAAACATTCATCCATTACACTAAAGTCGGAATCATTTGGGTCGTCAAATAGACCGTATTCGTCAGCGTCGAATTCGAAACCACGGTCCTTATCCAAATCAATTGTCCACACCCGTTGAATTGATAATTTCAACTTGAATGTCTCCATAAGCTGAATCCTCAGAAGAAACGAAATATGGTTCACTCGTTGAATCGGCTTCTTGTACAACCGGTGTTACTTGATTCATGATGAGGAAACAAGTGGTCTGTTACTTGCAGTGTGAAGCTGAAAACCTCCAATCTTTCGACATTGACAATGAATGGTATCACAAATCGTTGGGATATTTTGTGTCACATGGCCTCGATATATGAACACAACTTTGCGTGTCTCATGACCTTGTATTATGATCACATCATATAATCTCAGACATGACGTTTTGGTCCTCCAATCATTCGAGTTTAATATTGAATGACATCACAAGTCGCTGAGATTATTATATCTCATATGACCTTGTGTTATGAAATGTCATATATCCTCCGACATGGAGTTTTGGCCTTGGTTTTACTTGATTCATGATGAGGAAACAAGTGGTCAGTTACTTGCAATGTGGAGCTGAAAACCTCCAATCTTTCGACATTGACAATGGATAACATCACAAATCCTTGGGATATTTGTGTCATATGACCTTGATGTATGAACACAACTTTGCGTGTCTTATGATCTTGTATTATGATCATGTCATATAATCTCAGACATGAAGTTTTGAAACTCCAATCATTCGAGTTCAACATTGAATGACATCACAAGTCGCTGAGATATTTATATCTCATACGACCTTGTGTTATGAAATGTCATATACCCTCTGACATGGAGTTTCAACCCTAACGATTGACTTTGTTTTCGACAGATAACTTTTGAATATAATGAATGATAATCTCATTCTGTTTTCCGAAAAATAACCATTGATTTGACTTCATCTGAGTCATCCATCTCAATATAGGATGCAGAATTTTTTTTTTGATCTGTGGCATTGACGACATTTAATAATCAATACTACAATCATTTCAATTTTTTCAGAGATTGAAAATAACTTTCTAATTGTTACTTTTATATATTTTTTAAATAATCAGATTTGCACTTTTAGTTATGAGTAGAAAGTAACATACATAAATATTATTTGTTATTTAGAAATAAAAATGACTAATCGTTACTTTCCTTATTTATTTTTCAAAATATAAAATATACTTTTTTACATATAAATAGAAATTGCATTACATAACTTTATTTTGTTTTTTTTTAACTAAATGATTAATTGATACGTTCATTATTCATTTTTTCAAATATGAATAATCAATTTTACACTTTTAAATATGACTAGAAAGTGACATTCACATATAACTTTATTAGCAACATACAAAAAAAATATTTACAAAAGATTTATTGGGGGAGATTTCTCGACACGATTGCTCTGAATGAAAATGAAATAATACAGATATGAAAATAATAAAGAAAATATTATGATACATGAATTGCAAATGTATAGGGAGAGATAAAAAATTTTACAAGAGATGTAAGATGGAATTTTCATGTGTCTCCTTGCTGAAGATTTCCAATTGTCGAATTTTGGGAGAAAGTTTTTTCATGTGAGCAGATCTCTCTCGTTGAGCTGCTCTCATTTGTTCACATTCCACTTTGAGGGGAGAAACTTGCTCTTCCAATTCAACATTTCTTCCCTCTTCGCTCTATATTCCGTTCCGAAGCCATTGTAAACGTGATACATCTCTAGAAATTTGTCTCTCCTGGATCTCATAAATGAAAACCAATCATCTGATTTTTCGAGGTCAATCGTTGGGGGAGGCGTGCTTCCCGGGCTAACATTGTCGTATTCAGGAACCTGTGAAATGAAAGGATATGATGAACTAACATCTTGTCGCGTTTGAGTGATGATAATTACCTGTTGGAGTGATGTAGAAGGTCCTGCTATGACTTTCATCTCTCTCACTTTTATCGACTTGTCTTTATCCTTTTTCGTGTTTCGTCTTGTGTCTCCTTCTAGATGGCGACTTCGAGCTAGACTTTTTAGACTCCTTCGCCTTCTTCATTATTTTTTCATCACTCTCCATTTTTTTTCTTTTACGTCTCTCAAGGTCATCATCCGAACTGTTCTGAATGATTGAACTATGTGGAGATCCCATATCCTTCGAATATGTTTCCTCCATCTCTAATATGATACTCACAACAGTTTGTGATAAGTTCGGAAATGACTCATCAAGATTCTGGGTGTGAGTCGCCATCACATTATCAATGTTTGAAGGATTGTCATTCATCTCCACATGGTTTGGATTGAATCCATTTAAAAATGATTTAGCATTGTGCATCTGCTGAATGGAAGTCATCACCGGTTGTGGTATCTCCCCGCCTTCCTGAATGATCACGTTCTGGTGGACATTTACATCCCTGCGCTCCACTTCACACATTTCTGATCGGTTCACAGAGCTTGATGGTTTTAATAAAGCTTCTTTCAACAAAGACATGGTTCTGAAATCATAAAAAATAATAGACAATATAATATGATTAAATTTAATTAGCTAACAAAAAAGTTTTCATCTTTTCTTTTCATCACCTTGATACAAAACAGTGGAAATCTTTCAGAAAAAGCAATTTCAAAAGAGGTAACTCTATACGAAGAAGTAACTTTCAATCACAATGTACCCTTTCCAAAACGACTACTTTCAAAAAAACATTGAATTACATGAAACAAAAATTACATTCAAATCAATTACTTTCATATGAACACTGAATCACACAAAAAAAAATACTTTATAGAAAAACAAAAACCGTTCTTTACCAAAATTGATCTCATCTTAAAATATAACCTTTTCAGTTTGATATGAATAATATAGTAGGTTGTACTTACATCGAGATGAATTTTCAGCTGCTAAGATTTGAAGGCGTTGATGGAGTTGCTTCACCTGGCTGCTTTATTGAACTGAAAGAAAGGAATTAATTTCAAAAAAGAATTCCATATAACATCATCAAAATCTCAATGTCCTTTTAGAAACCTTCAAACTTGTTTCACACGTTTCAAGGTTGTATTACGTTTACATAAAAACAACTACTTTCATAGAAAACAATGAATTATATGAAAAAAACTCTGAACTGATAATTTTATATGAACACTGAATTATACAAAAAAAAAATTCAGAAACTGAAAAGAAGGAATCAATTTCAGAAAAGAATTCCATATAACATCGTCACATCTCAACTTCCTTTCAGACACATTCAAATTTTGTTCAGAATATTCAAGGTTATATTAAGTATAAATAAAAACTCCCTTTCGAAAACATCTACTTTCATGAAAATCAGTTGATTTACACAAAAAAAAAACTTTTGGAATAGATAATTTTATATGAACACTGAATTGAATACAAATTAGAAATTCAAAAAAATAAACACTCCTAAAATTATAACCCTTTCAATTCGAAATGAATAATATAGTACACTGTACTCACATTGAGATAACTTCAACTGCTAAGAATCGTTGATGATTATTGGGTTGCTTGAGTCAACTATATCACTTGACTTGACTGTGTTACTGCAAGTTAGTTCGATGGGTAAGAGATACTAAAACAGAATGATGTGTTGTCCCTTCTGGTTCTGTTCTGGTGTTTGGAAAGGTCAGCCCTTTCTGGTGGGGGGTTGAACTCGAGTCTTATGATTTGTCCCAACAATACAAAATTGAGAATGGAAGAAAAGGGTAGTAAGAGTTTATTGTTGGTAGAAACTAATTTGAGATTTCACAATTGTCCAGAGGGCAGGGTCATATAATCACAAAATTGTTAGAATTCCGTCTTTATCACCCTATACAACTTTCTGAATGTCCTAATGGACATTCCGACGGTTTCTACCTCAAATATGCCAATGCACCTCTGAACGTGCTAATGGATTTTACGGTCAGGGTTTCCTACCCGAATTTTTTTTCAAATAAACCATTCAACCTCTCGCATCCCTTCAATAAAATAATATTGTCTAGACACACTATGAAAGTTCCTGAATGGACTCTTCGAAGGTTTCTATCTCAAATATGCCAATGCACTTCTGAACGTGCTAATGGATTTTACGGTCGAGGTTTCCAACCCGAAATTTTTTCTTCAGATAACCAAACATCCTTTGACATCCCTTCAATGAAATAATGAAATTGACTAGACTACAACACCTTATAATCATAAAATATTTTCTCTCCAAAATAAACCAAACAACCTTTTGCATCCCTTCAATAAAAGTATGAAAATTATCTAGACATCAACAGCATATAATGATAAAATATTTTTTCTCCAAATAACCAAACATCTTCTCGCTTCCCTTCAATAAAATAACGAAATTGTCTAGACTTCAGAGACATATAATCATAAAAATTTTGTTTGAATATCGATATTTTCTACCCACAAAGTTACAAAACTTAGATACTAAACATCCTTTTTTCCCGCAAATGCCGAATACGCGCAATTGTCAGTTTTGGAATAAAATATAATAATTGTTTTTTTTTTGTAAATCATATACTCGCGCTAAACTAATTGTGACTCAATCACTTATGGAAATGAAATCTTAATTTTAATTTATAGTGACTCCACAAACGATTTGAACGATTCTTTTCGTCAAATATGAATTTTCCAAATTGTTAAAAGCAAAAATTAGATTTGTAAACTTCAATTACTCGATTGCTCTTCCAAAATGAAATAAGGAGATCTGGGTTTTCATCGATGGTATTGTTGGAATCTTTCATTACTTCCAAATGAATTCTCAGATTCTGTTGGGAGCTTGTTTGATAAAATTCAATATCGGAATGACTCCAAAGTAATGTTTTGGTAGTATTCGGAATCGTGAATCTTTTATCATCGTTATGCGACAGAGCGACTTTATTACACATCAAAGTATAAATATCATGTAAATCAGTTCTGAATACATTCATCTTTCGCAATATTGTTCCACCTGTTTCAACAATCCTAATGTAATCGTCAATTGAAATCCGATTTTTAATCACGGATTTTTTGGCACCTTTAGCCCTTTTAATTTCATTTGACACACTTTGGATGTGATATGCTTTTGCTCCAGTCCCATGAAAACTAATTATAGGATCATTTGGAAGTTCGTCTTTCATATTTCCAATCACCGACTTCTTAACTGACACATGGAACTTATCATCCAACGCGTTGTTGGAAGTGTCAAATTTATCAACATTCTCAATGATAAATTCATAAAAATTATCTGTCATTATTTTCAAAATCAAAGAGTCTGTGTCGGTGTAGAGAAGAGAAGAACGTGATCCGAAATGTTTTTTAATAACATCATAGAAAAAGTCGTAAATGACACTTTTCGACATATCCAATATACTAAACCCCAGATACAATGGTTTGTTGTAACAAACCTTAACTTTATCCATATGTATGACTACAAAGTCTTCTGCAATTATGGATAATGTTTTGAGATTAGGGCGAGCTTTCAGAGCGTTGGCACCCATTCCTCCCCGTATAGATTCCCAATGTGTGACAATTCGAATGTCTCTCCTGTTGTAAACATTTCCCAAAGTTTTTCCATAAATAGATTTCACATTCAATTTGAAGTATTTCTTCTCAAACTTATTGGTGGCTTCCTTTCTCAGTTTAGTATTTAAATCGATATATTTTTTCAACCATTGTGACTGATCGAATCTGAGAACCCTATGGTTTCTAATCAGTTTTAAACCATTACGAAGCGCCTGTTTCAAATTTCTATAATGAACGATATATTTATTTTTATCCTTCAAATTAAGTATGAGTTTGGCTATTTTAGACTTTGACCCAGGCGGTATGATACTTTCAACCAAAAATGGTAAGTCTGAATGTAAATCGTGCATTTCAACGGCTTGATGAATATCAACTTCAAGAATGTATCCTTGAGAATTACCATCTGGAATACTGACGATATCTAGTTCACTTATTTCATCGGAGGTCAACCATGTGAACCCTCCAAAAGGTAGTGATTGAGACATGCTATGATCATACAGATTTGTTGCATCCAAATACATGATAAATGATGAAGCTTCATTAGGATTATAATTTGGAAGGAATTGATTATTTGCAATGTGCTGTCTCTCCGAACATTGACTAACACCGCCACGAATACCATTTTGGAAAAAATGCACCATGTTTATATCAGTTAATAATTCCAACTGGATGCCTGTATATTTCAACATAGCGTCCCAAGAAAGACCTGGAGATGTGAAATAATGTGCAGGATCCAATTTATATGTACTCAAACTCATGTTTCTGAAATTTTCAAAAATATCACACAGTAATAGAACATCTGATTTCAAGTAAATATCAGAATATTCACCCAAATCATGACAATTGAATGTTTTCCATACCTGCTTCACTCTATCATATTCATTATCAGAAATATGTCTTTCATTCAGTTTGTCAAAAAAGGCCGCCTTTGATGGTATAGATGAATAATTCAATTCATCTAAAGAATCGATGAAACTGTATGGAAAAACACCTTTCTGTTTCATAAATTTATCATTTTCTGGAAAATGTTTTCTCATTTCCACAAAATGTTTCTCATCTAAACTATCGCCCAACTCTTGACGAGATGCACTCATAAATTTGAAACTATCAATGAACCTTAATTTCAAAAATACTTTTTTCATTTGCCCATTTCGATTTAATTTGTTTTCCATAAATAAATGTTTCGTGAAAGAAATATATTTCTCTTTAGTTTGAGCGATGACGTCAACTTTACTTTTATTGGTGCATAAATCTTTTATGAACAAGTGACAGTCATACCCACTGAGATTATGGAAAATGATCGGAATGAAATTGGGCAATTTGAAATTGAGATTACATATAGAATGTGTTGCTCCAGTTCTTTTTTTTCCTGTCAAATGACAATGATCGTGAATTTTAATGTCATTCTCTTCGAATGTCTCTCCACATATAGCACATGTAGTGGCATTATTGAAATCATTTTCTTCCTCAACAGTCAAAGGGTTCATTGGAACGATATTTTTCAAATATTTGTGATATATATTGGTGACGTCAGCCTCCAACTTTGAAATTGAATCATCAAAAGAGCACTTTATGAGATATGAGAAAGCGTATGGTTCATGAAGATAGGTTCGATTTGTGAAAGACTTAGTAGGATTTGGCCCATTTGTGTGCAGTGGTTTAAGGATTGATTCCAAATCAGCGTACACGGTGAATGGAACTCTCAACTGTTTCTCAATATTTTCAAATTTCAAAATATTCTCAGGTACGTATTCACCGAATTTATCAACTCTGAATTTCGTGGTTGGTATTGTTGTCGATATGTGATTAAAATCATTCAATTGATGTCGCAATAAACCCCGCTCATTACTAAAGTATAATAAACAACCATTACAGAAATATTTTCTATGTTCATGTGCTGATATTTGAGATGATACCAATCTCGATAAATCTTTAATCCAACAATAGTGACTGTTACCAGAATCATCACCACGCTGTTGATGTGTTTCAGAAAGGCGTGAGACCTTCCATCACTTTCACAATGGAGAAGGAAATCACAATGAATTGCCATTCTTAGACGTTTTGGTGAAGAGGACCGACACTAAGTGGGAAACATCTGTATACCGAAAACCCACTCATACGGGAAAGTATCTGAACCACGAATCCAACCACCATCAATCGACAAAAAGAGGAATCATCAAGACTCTATTAGACCGTGCTTTTGGGCTCTGTAATACAAAGGAAGGTCTCGAGAAGGAACTAGACATCATCAAAAATGATCTTCAGCTGAATGGATACTCCAAAGCGATGGTAGAAAAGACTTTGGCTAAAAGACAGCAGGAGCCTCGCAAGGAAGAGAAGCCGTCACAACCAGTGCTTGCACTTCCCTACATCAGAGGATTATCGGAGAGGATGAGAAGAATTGGTTCCAAGTACAACATTAGAACCTGTTTCAGATCCGGTAACACTATCCGTAGCAGCCTCACGAAAACCAGGCCCCCAAACGCGGACTGCGATTCCAAGAATTGCATTTACCGGATACCCTGTGAGTGAGGAAAATCCTATATTGGTGAAACCAAGAGGCCATTGAATGTTCGCATTGCCGAGCACAAGAAGCACACACAGCAAGGAGAAACCAGCAAATCAGGAATAGCAGACCATGTTTGGATCCATCAACACAACATCGAGTAGTCCCAAGCTGAGATCTTGCACAGAGAGGAACATTGGTTCAGGAGAAAATTCAAGGAAGCCGCATACATGTTGTCCAACAACGTATTCAGCCAGGCCAGCGTAGATATACGAAACATATGGAAACCCATCATCAAACGAAAAATGACCAACTCCCGCCAAAACGGTCATCTCTCACGGAATCAGTGAAGCGGGAAATGGAAAGTAGAGAAAGTGAAAGTATTTCAACGGCCTATAAAATAGTCATCTCTCGGAGGAATCAGTCCAGTCATCACCCGAAGACGATTGTAGATACCAACAATCGAAACGTCGTGAACTAACGTGACTTGGAATCTCTACACTTTTTTATTTTTTATTATTTTCTTTTTTCATTTCTCCAATTTTTATTTTTTCAATTATTATATTTTTACTTGTAGGTTATTTCACTATCATTTCATTTCAGGTTTATTGTTGCTTAATATAATTGTTTTTTTCAACTATTCTTTTTTAATTATTCTTCTTTACTTGTTTCAGGGATTTCAAATCATTTTATATAGTAGACAATGGAAGTCCGAACTAGTGAAATTCATCACGAAACATTGTCAATCACCTTCAAACAAAATTTTTGTGGCTCGAATTCCATTGCAGTTTCAGCAGATTAAAGGTCTTCTTTGGTCCAAGCCGCTTTATCGGTGGTCCTGTGATGATTTCTTGGTGCTATACTTGGAGATCCGGATTTCCTCGCTAGGTTGAAATAGTTGTTATTGTTTGTTTCTCAGTTTTCTTCACCTATCATTTTTTTTAGCCGTTGTCTGCCTTATTCCCTATACCTTTCCAAGAATATTTCTTGCATAGATTGTTATTCATCACTTCCAGAAGGATTACTTACATATTAGAGCCATATCGCCTGAAAAACAATACCAGTTAGCTCTGGTTTCTGAATACTGATTGATATTTTCGATAAATATTCTGCATAATATGAATGTTCAAATATTCGTACTGAATGGGAAAGATGTGACGACGTACCTTATATGTTTCTATCCCATCGCATAAATAAGGATTGGTAAATAGTTGAAAATAGGTTGGAGTGAATTTTTTTTAAACATTCAAATACAAGGTTAAGAGACAGCTGTTGGTTGACATCCGCCGAACTTTCGTAGTGTCGTTCCGACGAACTACACCGAACTAGTTCTACAGTTGTTCACGGGTGGAGGATTGATCGGTTACTCAAATTGTCAAGGGTTGTTTAGGGTTGCATTGCTTGAGAAGGAATTTTGATGGGTCATGGACTTGTTGATGATGTCTCAAGTGGCTGTGGAGGAATTGATAGATTTATGATGTTGTGCACAGCGCCCCCTTGGTGCTTGTAGGGTAGGTTGGACGCACTGTGGCAACAACTGGTTAGCTGTCAGATGTGGCAGTCTCTTAGTATTCGGAAGTTGGCCTTCGATGAGCTTGGTTCGGAGTTCAAACGTACCATCAGACTGATTGTAGGATATATATGGTTGTATTTGTGCCATCCTTCACGGGGATTATTTCTACAAGTCAGGATTGTATAGTGGAAGACTGATTGGTCATTTTGGTGTGGATATTTGCAGTCTGAAACTTAAGTTTTTTTGAGGATTTGTGGTCGTTACCGAACTCGTGCCAGGTGGAAGGATTTCCGAAATTAGGTATGTCTGAATCACTGTCGCATCTCTCATGTGGTCTTAGCTATGATATCACCTCTTCAATTCTACAACCTTCGTTTCTCGTCTCTAGATTCATAAGAAACAGAAGGCCCTCAGTCACTCATCAAGTCCCAGCAGGACTTCCGTGCAGAGCACCGCACACGAAGAAACCTATAGAAAACCCCTTGGCCAGGGTAAGAATTTTACCATTAAATGTGTTTTTGATGATTTTAGTAATTTCTGATTCCATCGTTATATCTCAACTGAATATTAGTATTGAAGAGAGGTTTCAACACTCATTCAATTTTCTTGATTTTTTTTACGGGTCATATGGTTATACAGGGCACCCAAAATATACTCTTGTTATCTTGCTACTTTACTTAATGAAAATATACCAGGGGTATTGATTAGTCAAATAGTCCCTATTGAATGGGGGTTGAATCTCACCTTGTTTTTATCTGATTCTGATTGAGAATTTTCTTCCGTAGGGTTTTCTTTCTTCTTTCCTTTTTTTATTTATCTTCCTGGATCTCATTTGGTGATCCATTACTGGTCCAGCTTGTCGTGCCCTACAGGGTGATATATCTTGGTGGTGCTACAGGGTGACCCATCTCCGCCGTACTACAGGGTGATCCATCTCAGCAGTACTACAAGGTGATCCACTTCCGTCGAACCACGGGGTAGCCTAACACCATATACCGGGTGGCCCAAAAGGAGCACGCAAGTTATAATTGATTTAATTTAAAATTTGTGATATACTGAGATATTTGAATAATTGTTGCCCTTATGTTTATTGATACCTGTTGATATAGTGTTTGTCTATCGTTTATTGATTAAGAGTTTGTTTATTGATACCTGATTGATATAGATATTTGTGAAACGGAAATTGAGGTTTTTTCTCCCTTTCACGATTGCTGATTGACACCGATGTGCCTACGCCTGAGCTCACGCGACGCAAACGAGTTTGTCTTACCTTCCGATACTAGTATTTACGATTTCACCTACTCAATTTTCGTGGTAGTTTTACTCGACTTATTGTAGTTTTTTTTGAGCGTCGTTACTACCGTAATTTATGGCTGATTGAATTCGTGGTTATATACACCCCGCTATTGTATTGACATTTGAATATCGCGTAGTAGTGTGAGTATCGCATTGTTGTCTTAGAAGCGTTGTTGGTTAATCCATGTAAGTTAGGATTACTGAATAAATCATATTGGGGATATTTATCTTTTATTTCCAATATTAATTGGTAAGTTATTGATATTTTGAGTTACTTAGGGTATCTGGAGGATTAAATTTACCTGGCGCCCATTAAGATCTATTTGAAATTTGCTAAGTTGTTTAACCCACTCCCGTCTCCACTGTTTAGCTTAGCCGCGGATACCCATCTGTCTTATTTGTTACCGACAGATGATTTAGTCTCCTCTTGTGGTTTGTGTGGTGAGCCCAACTGTTATGTTGATCTATTAACAACCCGGGTGTCCCCTCCAAAAAATGTCACCTCACAAACCACAATCATCTGCTGGGACTTGATGAGTGACTGAGGGCCTTCTGTTTCTTATGAATCTAGAGACGAGAAACGAAGGTTGTAGAATTGAAGAGGTGATATCATAGCTAAGACCACATGAGAGATGCGACAGTGATTCAGACATACCTAATTTCTGAAATCCTTCCACCTGGCACGAGTTCGGTAACCACCACAAATCCTCAAAAGAGCCTAACTTTTAGACTGCAAATATCCACACCAAAATGACCAATCAGTCTTCCACTATACAATCCTGACTTGTAGAAATAATCCCCGTGAAGGATGGCACAAATACAACCATATATATCCTACAATCAGTCTGATGGTACGTTTGAACTCCGAACCAAGCTCATCGAAGGCCAACTTCCGAATACTAAGAGACTGCCACATCTGACAGCTAACCAGTTGTTGCCACAGTACGTCCAACCTACCCTACAAGCACCAAGGGGGCGCTGTGCACAACATCATAAATCTATCAATTCCTCCACAGCCACTTGAGACATCATCAAGTCCATGACCCATCAAAATTCCTTCTCAAGCAATGCAACCCTAAACAACCCTTGACAATTTGAGTAACCGATCAATCCTCCACCCGTGAACAACTGTAGACCTAGTTCGTTGTAGTTCGTCGGAACGACACTACGAAAGTTCGGCGGATGTCAACCAACAGCTGTCTCTTAACCTTGTATTTGAATGTTTACAAAAAAATTCACTCCAACCTATTTTCAACTATTTACTAATCCTTATTTATGCGATGGGATAGAAACATATAAGGTAAGTCGTCACATCTTTCCCATTCAGTACGAATATTTGAACATTCATATTATGCAGAATATTTATCGAAAATATCAATCAGTATTCAGAAACCAGAGCTAACTGGTATTGTTTTTCAGGCGATATGGCTCTAATATGTGAGTAATCCTTCTGGAAGTGATGAATAACAATCTATGCAAGAAATATTCTTGGAAAGGTATAGGGAATAAGGCAGACAACGGCTAAAAAAAATGATAGGTGAAGAAAACTGAGAAACAAACAATAACAACTATTTCAACCTAGCGAGGAATTTCAGATCTCCAACGTCAATTGGCAATAGGAGAATGCGTAAGTACTTGTCAAAGCAGTTAGTCAGGGAGCATACATTTATTCTTGTACATTTCAGGTATGGTTTTCTATGGAACGGAAGATTCCCATTACTATGAGGTAAATTGAATAAAATCAACTTGTAACTGAATTACATTGTTAATATCCTTTGAATAAAAATCTTAAAAGGTAAGGTAGTGTTTTGAAAGGTCACATAGGAGCAGTATTGATCTAGTGCTAAATTGAAACGTAACACTATAACAATAGAAATATAAACAATTAAGGAGTAATGTCGCTCAGATGAGCGATATAACACCAAACAGTCCTTTTGTAATAAACTTAAAACAAATATACACAAGTGTTGAGAATTGATTGCATTAATCTAAAATAGAATAGTTTTATTGTCAGAATAGTGAAATCGATAATTAAATTAGCATTAGTTTTGGACTTACCGACAAGAAAACACCTGAACAAAAATTAAATCAGCGCGATCGCAAATGAAAAACCGCACTTTACTATCCTAAGACGAGAGCTGACTGTCTGTTTGCAACGCTGTCTGTTAGAGGTCCCCTCTCCTCGCTCTTCATGAAACGTGGTGTTTTGCTGCTCTCCTTTTTAACAGAATTACAGAGGTGGACGCCATTACCCAGTGAGCGCTATTCCCCCTCCCTCCCCTGCCTCTCACGTAGTATCTACTAGTAGTATACACTAAATTCTAAGCTATAATCACAATTAAATTGGATACTTCTTATATATCTTATACTATCTTATATATATATATATATATATATATATATATATATATATATATATATATATATATATATATATATATATGTTTCGCTTGCGTTTACGCAGCTATTTTTATCAAGTACTTTCTTGGTTTTCCTCATTTTGTCTTCAATCGAGGACCGCCTGCCCGGTACTGACGATGCCCAATAGGCTGAAACAGCTTTATACCGGTGGCTCTTAAATTGAAATCAATATGGGAATGTTCAAAAAGTACTAATCTATTTATCTTTTGATTTTCATGGAATTATTTTCCAGCAGCTTGACTGCATTAACCTTTTTCGATTATATATATATATATATATATATATATATATATATATATATATATATATATATATATATATATATATATGCATTTGTAACCTTTTTGACTCCGTATACAGTTAGGGCTTCCAACCCTCCACCAGAAGACATTCATTTACCTGAGTGTAAATGACGGTGTAAATGACGGTTTATTATTAATTTTATCACAAATATACGAGGCAAATAGAGAGGGGTAATGAAATGATGTTAATTTTTCATATAAAATATCAACATGTCAGGAGTACTCGTTGAACTCCTAACACTTCTATACCTTATTCACCTCCTTCAATAAAAAAAGTCATATTCAGCGGTACGTTCCACCTCCAGCAGGGTTGCCTCTGTTGCTTATTGAAACTCATTGCATGTTTATATGGCTCCATGCGGAGGTTTATTTTGCGATCATCCACATGCCCTTTTCATTGTGATAGGTAATACGAGTTTACCTCCTCGCAAGTTATTCCGCCTGTTTAATGTGAATATTTCACGGTAAGTAATTACCGCAATATATAAAGGTGAAAAAGAGGCAAATCCATTTGAAGAAGAATGCCATTCGTCAGCTAGTGACCAGGAGTCTTCGAATTGAACCCCTTAAAAAAAATTGTAGGGTTAAATAAACTCAGGAACAGACAAAATTTGTTTTATCATATTTTGACTGGGTTCGAATAAAAACATTCATTTGTAATTCTTACACTCAAAAATAAAATGTATTGTGAATTATACATCCTGAATTTCCACAACTATTTACTGTTACTGTTACTGTTGGTAACAAATTACTTAGTTTATTTGGAAACCTACCTTCTCCTGTACAAACAAGGCATACCTAACGGAAACATCATTTTCCATTATTATTGCAAATTTTTTCTATGCCATGAAAAAATATCACTAATAACCATACTGATTTTCTTCAGTCAAGAACTGTTCCGCTCTAGTCGAATTTGAGTAATATCTAATGGAGATTCAATGAAAATCAAATTTATATATTTTTTTCGAAATTCTTCGGGTCAAGGCGAAATGAATAATACATACTCAATTTTGTGAAAACCATTTTGATTTGCAGCAATTCAAAAATGCCCATAGAAAAACATACAGTGTGGGTCATATCGAGCTTCCATCAAAAGTTTGAGACGAAGGAGTAACGCTATCAAAAAGTGTTTCATACAAAAGTTCTGAATTTCAATGCATTCGGCTTCTCTAAAATATTGTTTAATATACAGGGCATCCAGTAAAAGCGTGGAGTTAGGTGTCTATAATCGGATGGATATATATTTCATATTCGGATTCCGTCAGAGAAGTACTTTCAAAAAATATATATACCCAACAGAACAGAAGTTATTCGAAAAATAATGTCGAAAATTCTATTTATTTATTTATTCTATTATTTATTTATTCTATTTATTTATCCGTCATCATTTTCAATGAGAAATCATTCTTATTTTATATTTGATTTACCTTTGAAAAGTGCTTTCTGAACATAAGGAGTGGCACGAGTCCATACCTAGCGATTCAAAAACATTCCTCAAAAACATACAAAACAAATTTCAAACACAATTTTATTGACAAAGTTATTCATCTCAAAGATTTCGGATGATTATTTTTTTCACTTCTTATGTTTTTCTTGTTTTCTGAAATAAACGCTGTCATGTTGACGAAGTGAACTCTTTTGTATCTCCTATGGGAATTTTCAATATTCTTTAAAATTTTTACGTTAGTAAGAGTCTCGAGAACAGTCATTTTAATAATATCCACTTTTCATATTCCCAAACGAGTTGATGATCTAGAGATCTAATAATTTGTCTCAAATTTATTTCACTCTGAAATTTTGTTTCCTGAGTTCACGCCTAGAACTTTGAAACTGCATTTCATCAGATCGGACTTTCATTGTCTAATATTGTCGGTCGGTAGCCAGGCGGTTCGACGTGGGTGCTTTGTTCACTTACTCGAATTGACTGCCGTGTTGGTCGGTGGTTCAAGCTCTAGTCTGAACGATCGATTTTCACTTGATATCGTCCAACCCGTGTTAGGAATCACACGTTAAAAGGTAAGACCTAGTTAATCCTTAGCTCGCATAAGTTTCGACTTCTGAGGGTTGTCGTTCGTAGGGGTACGACAGCTGGTTAACGAAAAAACAGATTTAAACCTGATATCCTTGATGTGAATTGATTTGAAATCCCTGGAAAAATCTGTGAACAATTAAAAAGTTAGCTGAAAAAAATCAATTATATTAAGTAGAAAAACTGAAATTACAATGAAATAAAATATAAGCAACAACCAAAAATCAAAAAATTGAACTATTACCACGAGATGAAAATAAAAAATTGTTAACAAGAAATGAAAATTAAAAATCAAAACATTCCGAACCAAGTTACTTCACTTCAATTGTGGATGTGTATCAACAATCGGAACGCCGTGAAGTAGCTTGGTTTGAAATCTTTTAATTTTCAATATTCATTTCTTATTAATAATTTTTTATTTTCAGCTCGTGTTAATAGTTAAATTTTTTAAATTTTTTGTTGTTGCTTGTATTTTATTTCATTGTAATCTCAGTTTTTTTGCTTAATATAATTGTTTTTTTTTTAGCTAAATTTTTAATTTTTATACAGATTCATGCAGAGATTTCAAATCAATTCATATCATATTAGACAATGGAAGTCCGAACTAATGAAATGCATCTCGAAACATTGTCAACCTTCTAAACTATTTTTGTTACAACTTTTAAACCACTAGGTATTTACGAATATAACCCTATATTTTGGAAAAGCGCTATTGAAGGAGAAATCACATATTGATTGTTTTTTGATTAGGTATTCATTTGAGAAATCAAGTAAAAAAATGTTTTCGAATTTTGATTCACCCAGTAATCATTATTCGATAATGAAAAAACTATATTTTTCATAGATCTTCATAACAATACAGTCATCAAATTAGTGTTGACTCAAAATAGTGATGGTTCAAAAGATTAACTTGTTGACGTTATTTTTGGCATAACTTCTTAACTCAGTATATACCCATATGATACTATATTTTTCAAAAGTACTCTTCTGAAGAAGTTCGAATATTAAAAGTATTCAGAAAAAAATTACTTTGATATATCACGCTCCTACTGGATATCCTGTATATTGGAAAATGATTAAAAAAGTCTACTGCATTGGTGTCTACAACTTTTATATGACCTATTTTTTAATAACTTCTTCCTCAAACTTCCAATCGAGGCTCGATGTGTCAAAAAATGTTTATACGTATAAGTGTATCAACTGCCTCCGGCGATGGTGCCAATGTCATGAGGTCGACAAGTACGTGTAATGCAAGGAGCTATCGGGAACACGTGCATGGTATAATTATATATCTGTATAAAAATTTGCGCCCTCTACCAAAAGTTGATTCAACTATAGAATATAAATGTACATGTTTTTGGTCATTTTCACCTCCGGATTAAAAGTTTCCAGATGATGAAAAATACCATTAATAATATAATAGAGTCGAAAAACTGACGAAACGCTTTCACCTCCGAAATCGGAGGCGAACTGGAAAAAACGGAGCCCAACACAACCGGAACATATTATGTTCGGAGGTGTATGCAACCTAAATGCATATATATATATATATATATATATATATATATATATATATATATATATATATATATATATATATATATATATATATATGTATACACACACATGATGAGCGTTAATTAGCCGTTTCTGACAAACTATTCAACGGATCGACCTGAAAATTCCACAGTATGCAATGTATGCATAAGTCAATATGACCTACTCGCCTAAAATATTTTAGACGAAGCGGCGTTGTCGCTTCTACTATAAAGTAGCGGCTTCTTCGATGTTTCAAATGGAACACCCCATATATAATATCATATTATGATTCATTATTACTTTGTCAACAAACTCATATACTATTTTCCTATACCTATCTATTACTGTTCAGAAGATATAAATTAATTTCGATATTTTTTTTACCAAACTTGAACTTTTATAAATGCTGATGATCTTGAACTCTCTTGCACCAAAACAATCAAATTTGAAATGATATCATGAGGATCTTCACTTCGAGTCATATTTTCATATGCCTCATACAGGGTCTTCAAAAAATGCAGATATTTTGATCTCATGAAAAAATGAGTGGAACTCAATTTTTCCAAATGGAACACCCTGTATATTTCAACATTTTTGAGCTCTACATCCAATTTTAGATTAACTCTGTTCAGATAATAGTATTTTCTATTTTGAACCGTTTTCGAGATAAACTGTTTCAAACGGAAATTGACATGGTTTCCTTGTTCATCACTCATTTTTGTAAAACAGATTTCGTTTGATGTTTTCCAATTAATCACAGATAATACAATGAAAAGATAATTATTAAAATACTTACCAACCATCGAATGAAACTTCTCTTCAAACTATAGTTTTATTAACGCTGAAACACGAACTGAAAATAATAAACCCATAAATTAATGAGATAATTCAATTGTCAGTGTATTTCAGAATATGTTCAAATACATCTTCACCTCTAATTAAACAAATATGTAATCTCTTCAAAAGACTGTCATGTGTAGCACTTATGATCAAGTCTGGAGTCAAACTATTGAAAGCAGTTGTAACTCTCGATTTCATATCTTCCATTGTTGTTATTGGAGTAGAGTAAACCATATTTTTAATGGAACCCTACACGAAATAATCTAATGGATTGCCATCTGGTGTTCTAGGAGGCCAACGAAAAGATCCATTATTACCAATCCATCTGTCTTCGAAGATTTCGGTTGAAGCTTCGCTTACTGAATGAGAACTATGGGATGGAGCACCATCCATTTGGCACCATACACGTTCTCTTCTTGGTCTATTATTTAAAATCATTTGAATTCCATTCCTCAGTAAATCTTCATATTCTGATGCATTCAAATTATCATCATAAAACTCGATATGAAAAATTGACTCATTCTTTGTGACACAAAATACATTGAATTTCCATTTTTTTTAAACCCCTTTGGCGGACAACATGAGGATTTTCTGGCGCCCAATAATGACTGTTGTGTCTATTGAAAACTCCATTTTCCGTGAACTTGGCCTCATCTGTCCATATGATATTGTCAAGGAAATGTTCATCCTCTTGAGTCTTGACAAGTAATCATTCAAAGAATTCCACTCTACGAGGTAAATCAGTCTCTTTCAAATGTTGGATACAGTAGAACTTATAGGGATGCCATTTATGCTTATTAGGAATTCGACAAATTGTCACGTAGGGTATACCTATCTCCCTTTCAGCCTCGTGCAGAGGAGCATTTGGAAATGCATGAAAGTATCCCAAAACTGTTATACCATTGTCGTCATCATCCACTTTAGTCTTCTTACGAATGATTTTTGGACGGAAGGTTCCATTCAACCTACAGTTTTTTAGTATTCGATTTATCACATTATTATTCGGCTTCGGAAGTTGTGGATTTCTTTCATGAAATACTCGGCATGTTCTACTTGCAATTCTATTGCACTCTCCATAAATTATTAATAAATTCAAAAAATCTTTTTAACTGTAACCTAATCTTGACATTATTCTATTATAATTGGTAGCTATCACAATCAGTCAAAACCACCAACGAAAGTCTGACGTTAAATAATAGGTTAATTTATTTTTCCAAAGCACACTATTAAAAAATATCAATGTGTACTGTTGTACGTTAGAGACCAATACCTCAATGTATACAAATTGTAACTTTTTCTAAGGTAGGTACATACCAATTTCGAATTGACTGATCTGAGACAGTTAAAAAACTGGATCAAAAAGAAATATTACTAAGTATAGAAAAAAATGTTGAATATTCAGAATAAGTGATGAATTCAAAAAAACGAGCAAGAAAACCACGTCAGTTTCCGTTTGAAACAGTTTATCTCGAAAACGGTTCAAAAAAGAAATAGTATTATCTGAACAAAGTTAATCTAAAATTGGATGTAGAGCTCAAAAATGTTGAAATATATAGGATGTTCCATTTGAAAAAATTGATTTTCACTAATTATTTCATGAGATCAAAGTATCTGCATTTTTTGAAGACCCTGTATGAGGCAAATGAAAATATGACTCGGAGTGAAGATCTTCATAGTATCACTCCAATCCATTCCAAATTTGATCGTTTTAGTGCAAGAGAGTTCAAGATTATCAGCATTTATTAAAGTTCATGTTTGGTAAAAAAAATATCGAAATTAATTTATATCTTCTAAACAGTAATAGATAGGTTTAGGGAAATAGTATATGAATTCGTTGACAAAGTGATAACGAATCATAATATGATATTATATACGGGGTGTTCCTTCTGAAAAATCAAAGAAGCCGCTACTTTATAGTAGAAGCGACAACGCCGCTTCGTCTGAAATATTTTAGGCGGGTAGGTCATATTGATTTATGCATACTGTGGAATTTTCAGGTTGATCCGTTGAAACGGCTAATTAACGCTCATCATGAAAAGCCCTGTATATATACATTGAAAAAAGTATTATCAAAAGATGGAATGATATAATTAAAAAATGTTCAATAAACCAAAAAGAAATGTTTTGAAATGATTGGTTTCATCTTCAACTCAAGTTATTTCTCTTTTGAAGGTAAATACTATTAACAAATTCTTGGTACACCAATGGGAGCTACTATCTCTCCTATCATAGCTCAATACGTAATGGACGATCTTCCTGAAAACATACTTCCTAAATTGAGTTTTGAGTTCCCCTTTTTTGAAGAAATATGTTGACGATGTCATCTGTGCAATACCTTATGACAAACCTAATGAAATTCTTGATGTTGTCAATAAATATGAATAAAAGTTACAATTCACTATCGAAATAGAAAATTATCAGACCCTTCCTTTTCTTGATACAAGAGTTATTCGTGAAACTGATAATTCGTTGATTACAGATTGGTATGTCAAACCTACTAATTCAGGAAGATATATCAATTACTATTCCTTTCATTAAAAATCTGCTGAAATTAATTTAATACTCTATTTGAAAAAAATAATAGAAAAATTTGTACACCCTTTCCTCGATTAAAAAAATCTCAGACTTCTTAGAGACATATTAATCGAAAATTCTTATCCCAGAAAACTTCTTAATAAAATAATTTTCAATACTGGCAGTAATACAAATTCCGATGTAATTGACAGAAATGTATGTAATGATAGTTCACCTATCAATATTTATTATGAATCTATACCTAACCTTGGAAATTCATCTTCAAATATCATAAAACTTTTTCATAATGAACAGAATATCAAAATATGCCAAAGAAATATTAAAACTATAAAGAATTTCAATACTAAAATTGAAAGAAAAAACAGATACTACAAAAAAGTCAAATGGGATTTATAACATTCCTTGTAACAATTGTAACTTGAATTATATTGGTTCAACATCTAGAATTCTTAATGATAGAGTAACTTCACATAAAAGTGATATAAAGCTCAATGAGAAATCATGTGCATTAGCACAACATTCTCTAGAAACAGGACATGAACCAAATTACTCCAATATCAAAGTTTTACATACAGAAAAAAAAATCCAAACGCTTTTTTATTGAAATGATTGAAATTAATAAGTCTTCTGATTGTATGAATAAGAAAACTGACATTGATAATCTCAGCAGTATATACAGTAACGTACTGGAACTACATCAAAAACATAATAATAATGAAAATTGTATCAATCAATAACTCTTTCTTCAAAGTCAAAAATTCTGAAATCATCATACTCATTGAAAAATTACATTTATGTGAAGGTATGACATTTCTCAAACCCATAAAAATTCGTATACATGTATAACTTTCTCGTCAATTTATATGTTCAATTTATTGTTTTTCGCTCATTTTTACTGTGAGTATGATTTGTAATGTTATTCAATGACTCAACTCATTAAATTTAAGCCCTGAAGAAGCTTCCCATTAGAAGCGAAAGCTTGGCTAAGTAAAGGAGAGTTTGATTTTTGATTTTTTGACTGGGAGACCCTGTTGATCTATTTTACCGTATATATATATATATATATACGTATATATATATATATATATATATATATATATATATATATATATATATATATAAATCAAGAATGAAATAATTCGTGGACACAACACTCAAAAAATAGGGGCAAAACGCGGACAAAAAATAGGGGCGGTTTGCCCCTATTTTTTGAGTGTAGTGTCCACGAATCATTTCATTCTTGAACTCATTATATGGTCGCAAAGGAAAAATTTTCTGTTGTTGTCTCTTTGACCCCTGAAGTGGGCGTGAAAAATAAACTGTTAATGAGCAAAGCTCTCCATAATCCAAAACCTATTTATTCATCTATACAAAAAGCATGCTTTGTGAGACTCAAGGATTTCCACACTTGAATTACCACGACAGCGATGGCGTTTATGGATCAACAGTTCTCGCGATATTCGATATCAAGCCTGTGAAACCCAATTAAACTTGCGTGACGGTTCAAGTGGTGATAATATTTTCACAAAACAAATGAAATATATAAATGGAATGAAAGTTCTTATATTACTATTCAATTTTTTTTGTTCAGCTAAAGGGTATATAACAATAAAAATGATTTAGGTAGGATTGTTACTGAAAGTATTATGCTAAAATGCCTCAGATGGATATTTATTACACTAACTAGTAGAGACGGGCTACAGCTCACATCACAAACAACTCTGCAATGTCTCAAATATTTGATTCGGTGATCAGTATCGTAACAAAATGATTATACAAAATCACGATCATCCGGTATTAGGTTAATCTCTTTCAAACATTGATTCGAAGAAGTGTGATTACTCATGTTTGCCGAAGCATCAAAAACTGGACGGATTTCTATGGTAGTATTCAATTTCAAAACATTTATGAGTTAACAACATGTGGACATTTATCTGAGGAAATTTTAAGGTCGAAAGATATCCGTAAAGATTATTTCCTGATATATTCTCAGCTGAATATCAATTCTCAAATTGAATGAATTTCATTACCTGAATAACAAGAAATTTCAGCAAGAATATTGGTTTTAAATTACCATCTTCGGATATATGAACAGTGTACATGAATGACTAAAGTCGTATTTGTCAACAAAGACCGTATGGAAACATTCGAGGAAGTTATTGTATAGCCTAACACGTTTGCGATTTCGTAAACTATCCACTGAAAATCCCACAATGAAATGTTACTTGAATAAACTAATATCGAATTGAACATGTGAATGTCTGTAGAAACATAAATGCATAGTTTCAATATTCAGTCACAATTACTTTTGAATATATGAATCCATTGATTTGATTTGATTATAAAAGTGACAGTTATTGAATTCGTGAGGAGACGTATAACTAGATTCCGAGAGTCACGTATGATCGAAAAATAATTATAACTTGTTGGAGTTTTGTTTGTGGAAGAGTTAAATAGCTGTATGGTCAGTTTTCCATATGGATTAGGTTGAAGGTGAGATTTTCACAAAACAGTTTTACAAAAACATCAACATCAAGTATCGGCCGATTCCATAGCAAGTTTTTTGAAGTAAAAGTTTTTTTTTCGATTATTCGCCACAAAACTTCATCAAGCTAAAGGTTCATACCACTGATGATATATATTGCAGTTGAAGTATAAAAATGTTTATAGCAGACGAATACGTCAAACATGAAATTCCTTCATTTGACTGAAATAACCTCAGTAATTGAAAGTTTTGTATTGAAGGAGATTGTAGACCTGATATGTTTAAAACAACAGTCTAACAAGAATATGGTTACTATCGACATGATTGATACACCAGCAGACCTTTTGGTAAAAAAGGAAACATTGAAAGCGGCAGAAGTGCGGCAAAAATGCAAAATCACAGATAATTCAAAGAGTTTTGGATAGGCATTGTGAATCTATATCTGTAGAGTAGGGAGGGTGAGTGTAGATCCACAGCAATTAAGGCCACGTGTGATCCATTATACATCCTCCCGAGGAGCTCCATCCTGTTCTTACCAGGAAGGTAGACAGGTCACTAGGAGACATCTCCTTCATATTGGCAGGCCAAGACTCGCCGAACACACACTCTCTTTGGCAACTTTGAGGTGTCTCACGGTGGCCTCCGCGAAGGTTTTGGAAGGTGCAGCGACATTACTGTCGTTGCGCGGCTTCTTCAACCTTCTTGGGGTTTCCTCCTTGGGGGTGCACACAGGCGCAGTCGGTTCCTTGCCCTTATTCAAGGCGGAGCTCTTGGCGCCCGCCACAGGAAGTGCCCTTGCTGTTGGAGGTGGAGTGTGTGAGGAGGAGGGTGAACTTATAGTTGCTGCCACTCCTGCCTCTTTCGCTCTCTTTTTGGCCTGGGCGCCGCAAATGCGCTTACGCCTTGGCCTTTGTATTACATCACGAGGTGATCTGCTATGTCCAGCCTCATTCCAAGCGGTAGATTCTGTCTGTTTGGAATCTGTTTTTCCGTTAACCAGCTCTCGCACCCCTACAAACGACAACCCTCAGAAGTTGAAACTGGTGCGAGCTAAGGATTACCGAGTTCTAACCTTTCAACGTGTGATTCCTAACACGCCTAAGATTGAGGTGAGCACTCCTTTCCAGCCTCGGGATTGGTTTTTGTTGTTTCAGTTTTTGTGTTTGTTTTATTCATGTGTGTTCACACGAGTAGCAAAGGAAGAGTTGGTCACCTCTGGCAGAGCCCCGCATCACCAGAGGTAGGCTGATTACAATAAGATTTCGCCCAGTTCCCCAAGGGAATCGTTCGTAACCGCACATCACCCTGTAGTCATTCAGCTCTCGGCACGATTCCTTACACCTTCGCTTGGGTAAGCTGGTCCAGGGTGGCATGTTTTGCAAAGGCTTTTGGAGAGTTTTAGTTTCCCTCACCCTACTTATTTCTGCCACTGACCAGGACTCCGGCGACCCCGTCCGTAAGGCCACATTGGCTTCTCGAATTGGCGAATTAGGGTGACCTTGAACGACATGTCCGACTCATGCCCCCCCACCCCTATGACATCATCATAGTGTAATTAGAGTGGGGGTGGGAAAGGTTGGAGTGTGGGGGGTGGGTTGACCTTGGGTCAGATTATCTTTCATGTGTACTGAGTACAAACTTACTTGTACAGAGTACACATTGGAATTTGTCCGGTAAAGATATCGTTCATTGAAGAATAGATTGCATACACGGTAGAAATGCACGGTACAGGATTTATCATGTCAACCGTTCAACGGTAGGAGAGTGAGATGTGCACTTCACGGCGTTTGGCTGAGTAATGCGTATTCATTGGTGTAATTAGAGTGGAGGGTGGGTTGACCTTGGATCAGATTATCCATCATATGTACTGAGTACAAACTTTCTTGTACAAAGTACACATTGAAATTTGTACGGTAAAGATATCCTTCATTGAAGAATAGATTGCTTACACGGTAAAATGCACGGTACAGGATTTATCATGTGCGTATCTGTGTACAAACAAACGTCTGCATACTTCAAAGATCCTTCAAATAATGAATGTTCCATCGGTGTGAGCCCACCAAGTTAGTAGTGGTGTGACGTCACAGCAGCAACCGTTCACCGGTAGGAGAGCGAGATGTTCACTCCACGCCGTGTGGCTGAGTAATGCGTATTCATCGGTGTGTTCCTACCTCTCTCGATGCGGCCCCCTATCACTTGCACCCCACCACTACACACTCCCACCCTTCAACCCCCACCACGACATACCCCCATCCTTCAAACCCCACCACTTGACACCCCACCACTACACACTCCAACCCTTCAACCCCCACCACTTGACACCCCACCACTACACAACCCCACCCTTCAACCCCCACCACTTCACACCCCCACCCTTCAACCCCCATCAATTGACACCCCACCACTACACACCCCCACCCTTCAAGCCCCACCACTGGACACCCCCACCACCGGACCATGATCTCACATGACGTCATGTGGGGTGAATGACCCAGACCGACTCATGCCTCCCCCCACCACTATGACGTCACGTGGGGTGAATGACCTAGACCGGCTCATGTGACCTTGAGATTACAACCGGTTCTGGACCTCTCCACACCACTATGACGTGACATCAAGGCGATGTGACCTTGAAGTGTCTGGTGCATGGATCATTCAGAATTTTCTTCATATGAGATTTTGTGTGTGTGTGTGTGGGTGTGTGTGTGTGTGTGTGTGTGACATAATGACATAATTACATTTGGTTGCTGTGTATGTGTTTGAATGCACGGTACAGGGTTTCATCATGTGCTTGTCTATGTCCAGACATACGTCTGCATACTTCAAAGATCATCCAAGTAATGAATGTTCCATCGGTCTGAGCCTACCAAGTTAGTAGTGGTGTGCAGCAGCCGTTCAACGGTAAGAGAGCGAGATGTGCACTCCACGGCCTGTGGCTGAGTAATGCGTATTTATCGATGTGCCCTTACCTCCCTCAATGCGTCGATGTCTATGACGTAACGCATGGCCCTACCCTCGCTCTCAATGGTGACGCGCAGGCGGCGAGGACTGTGGTATTCAAGGAGCCGACGAGTGTTGGTTATGTCAGTTCACATCGATTGAGTTAGTGAGAACACATCATAGAAAATGTATTCTTGTGACTGTGGTAAATCTTTTACTCGTAGTGATAACCTTCGTCATCATCAGCTCCAGAGTTGCCAAGGAGGTCCATCAGTGAAACGAGTGAGATTAGATGACGCTGCAATACCTTTGTACAAATGTAATTGTTATAATGTGATGATTCCATTGACTCAAGTGAATTCTCACAATAGGAGTCTGCAACATAAGAATAATACATGTGTACAATTCAGTGATGGTGTTCAAATTATAAAAAGTGCCTTCAAACGTCGGATTGCTACATACAGGGTGCAGAGTTCCATTGTTTCCACCGATTACATGTTATTCTTTAATGAAATTAGGCAGGAAGTTATTGAATTATTGGAGTCAGCCATCAGGGTTCACAAAATCATCAAAGTGAATATGAAAGTATTTGGAAGTTATATTCTTCAAACGCAAGACCTGAAGGATACCAAATCATTCAACTCTCAGAATAGAACAGTTGACCAATCTACTGATTTGAATTTCTCATTTGATGAATTTCGAAATGGAATCATCGCTCAAACTACAGAATTCCAGAAACGTGATTCAGGTAAGCATTTCTACCAAGTTTTAATTGGATGTATAAGTAATCATGATTTGTATTTAAGGTTGGACTTGTGAAAAAATCATGTTTCTGGAGGTGAACATCAATAAATACAGCCCGCTCAGTGGATGTTCGTATGTGAAGCTGCCTGAATGTATCGAGCATAGGAAAGCAGTGGTTGATGTTCGTAATGAAGATCAGCATTGTTTTGCATGGGCTATCACTTCAGCACTACATCCTGCAATTGATAGAACGTCAGAAGTTTCATCATATCCACATTTCAATAATGTCATAGATGTAACAGGTATGAATTTTCCGGTAAATTTGAAGGATATTATGAAATTTGAGGACAAGAATGATATCTCAGTTGATGTGTATGGTTCAGAAAATGAATTCGAGAAGGGTAAAATAATGTATGAAATAATTGGACCATTACGTTACTCTCAGAAAAGACTTGGAAGACATGTCAATTTGTTACTTATCACAGATGATTTCGGTAATAGTCATTATTGTTGGATCAAAGATCTTTCAAGATTAGTTTCAAGCCAATTATCGGCTCATGAACATAAGAAATATTTTTGTGATGGATGCTTATTATATTTTTCTAATGAGCAATTACTATTACGTCATAAGATATATGATTGTAAACACTTGAGTACTACAACACCATCAACCAATTTCAAAGTCAATAAATATGGGAAAATGGTGCCTGAAAATATACTAACTTTTGAAAACTTTGCGAAACAATTGAAGGTGCCATTTGTAGTGTATGCCGATTTCCAATCAGTACTCAAGCCGATTCAAACCACTAAGCCAAATCCTGAATACTCGTACTCGATCAAGACATTCAAACATAAGCCTCATTCATTTGCTTATTTGATTAAATGTTCATACAATGATGATTTGTCAAAATTTGTATCGTATAGGGGTGTGAATGCAGCCCAGAAATTTGTCAACAAAATTGAAGATGATTTGAAAAATATTTATGAAAATCGTCTCAGGTTTCCTATTCCTATGGATGCACAAACTACTGAGGAAAAGGAACAGTTTGCTTCTGCCACAAATTGTGGTATTTGTTCTTAACAATTCAATGATGGTCAAGTTAAAGTGAGGGATCATTGTCATCTCACAGGAAAAAAAATGTCCCTTGCTGCTCATTCATCATGTAATTTGAATTTTAAATTACCAAATTTCATTCCTATTATTTTTCACAATCTGAGTGGATATGATTGCCACTTATTCATAAAGGAATTGTATAAAAACAGAGATAAAGTGGATGTCATCCCACAAACTAATGAGAATTTTTCACGAAACATCTCTTTACACACTCCTATACGGATAAAGATGGTAGGGTGAAGAAGAATTATTAGAAAATGAGATTCATTGATAGTTTCAGATTCATGCCCAGTTCTTTGGAGAATTTAGGTGCAAATTTAACATCTGATCAGTGTATCGAGATGCGCAAACATTTTCCACAAATTGAAAATTTCAATTTGATGAGAAAGAAAGGTGTATTTTCCTATAGTTTTGTCGATGGCATCGACAAACTGAATCATCCAAGACTTCCAACCAAAAATCAATTTCATGACAAAATCAATTGTGAACATATATCAGATAATGATTATGATAGAGCTCAACTTGTATGGAATTTGTTCGAATGTCAGAATTTGGGTGAAAACTCTGATTTATATTTGAAATCAGATGTGTTACTATTATGTGACATTTTTGAAAATTTTGGAAACATATCTGTTGATAAATATAAATTGGATCCGGCACAATACTTCACTGCACCCGGATTATCGTGGGATGCCATGTTGAAATATACGAATATTGAATTGGAATGACAAACTGACATTGATATGGTTCACTTTTTCCAAAAAGGTATTCGTGGTGGGATCAGTCAATGTAGTGAAAGGAAACATAAAGCAAACAATAGATTTTCACCAAATTATAATCCAAATGAACCATCTTCATTCATTTCATATTTGGATGCAACAAATCTATATGGTCACAGCATGTCACAACCATTACCAACAGATGAATTTTCATGGTTAGCACCTCATGAAATTCTCAATCTTGATATAATGAATGTGGATGTTGATAGTTCTTATGGATATGTATTGGAAGTGGCTATACATTATCCCCAAGAACTCCACGATAAACATTCCGATTTTCCATTCTTAGTTGAACGTTTGATACCTCCATATACAAAATCGAAAGTTCCCAAATTGATTTCAAATTTAAACGATAAAAGAAAATATATTGTTCACTATAGAGACTTACAGCAAGCTATCAATCATGGTTTAATAGTGATGAACACACATAGAGTATTGAGGTTCAAGCAATCATGTTGGATGAAGCCCTATATAGATTTAAATACTGAAATGCGTAATCGGTCTGATAACAAATCTGAAAAAGATTTCTATAAACTGATGAATAATGCAGTCTATGGAAAAACAATGGAAAACGTAGACAATAGAATTGATGTTAGACTCATTACACATTGGGAAAATATACAAAGAACTATAGGTGCTAGTTGTCTCATATCGCGACCAAATTTTAAAAAATGTTTCATTTTTACAGAAAATTTTGTTGCCATTCAATTGGCTAGAGTAATAGTTCATTATGATAAACCATTGTATTTGGGATTTTCAATTCTAGAGTTATCCAAAACAGTCATGTACGATTTTTTCTATGGAGTTATCAAACAACAGTTTGGAGAAGATGCGTCCTTACTATACACTGATACCGACTCCCTTATTCTCAAAGTGAATACAGACAATTTCTATGAATTCATCAAAAATAATATAAATAAGTTCGATACATCTAATTATACATATTCAATATTCCAGTGACAAAGCCAGTTCTGGGTGATTTCATGGATGAATTTCCAAATGATCCGATAATCAGCATTTACGGTACAGGTGCTAAAGCATATTACGTAAAGTCTGTGAATAGTGAACTGAAGAAGGCCAAAGGCATAAACGATCTGTTATAAAGAATGAATTGATATGTGAAGACTATGAAGAAATTATCGAAGAGGGAGGTATGATATTCAGGAAGATGAACTCATTCAGAAGCGTGTTGCATGATATTTATACTGAATTGAAAAATAAAGTCGCATTATCATATCACGACGACAAAAGATTTATCATTCCGAATACCACTCGAACTCTTCCATGGGGTCATAGCGATATAGAGTTTTATCGAAATGATCCTAATGATAACATTCGTTGGGTGTCTGAAATCGTTCATTATTTTTCTCAAGAGAGCCCCTTAGACCAACTAATTAATTTATTGACTGCTGAGATGAATAACTGAATTATCATTCAAGTAGTTGTTGTTATTTTTTCCTTCAAACCGGAACATTCATCATTTGTGATTATTGTGTTGTGATCCTTTATACTGAAGTATGAATATTTCTATCGAATTATAAATGATTTGTACTTCACGAATATGAAAATGGTAAAAAAATTTATTTGTTTTATTTCTATTTTCCTAACCAATTACTGCAAAGTATATAGCATAATGTAAATGAAATAAATATCAGTTTGAAAAGAATCATCATAGAGTGCACAATGTCTAAGACAATAGATAAGTTTGGTAGAAAAAGAAAATGGGGTGGTAATGTCATTCGAGGTCCTCCCGGGAATGGATTTAAATTAACAAAAGATGGTCATTATGACATGCAAAGAAAAATATTAAAAAATACAAGTAAACCTATTGACAAAAGTGATTGTGTAACTGTATCATATCTTGAGGGGTAAATCAATGGAGCAAAGGAGGTCATACTTCTAGCCCTACAAGCTGCAATACAATCCACAATAATTGATGTTGCTCGCGATGCACGTCAAGCATTCGACGATAAAATTGCAGAGGCTCGGATAACTTTGACTCGTAAATATAACAATCTGAAAAGTGATGTAGAAACAAAAATTTCTGACATAAGAACATCTACAATGAAAAAATATGATGCATTGGAAGAGAGAGTTGTAGTTTTGGAGAAAAAACATAAAGTCAGACCATCAGGCGGACTGAGGTATCCAGGACTGAACATTAATCCAAATGTTAGAATGATAGAACCAAAACCAACAGATGACGTATTAATTGAACGAGCATGGTGAATGTATTCCGCGCGCGAATTAGGTTAGGTTAGGGTAGGTTAGGTTAGGTTAGGTTACGTTAGGTTAGGGTAGGTTAGGTTAGGTTAGGTTAGGTTAGGTTAGGTTAGATTAGATTAGGGTAGGTTAGGTCTACTTATATAATTATATGGGTAGTGGTGGTGGTTGTGGTACGATTCCCACTTGTCACATGACTCGTTTTGAGTGGGAGAGAAGGATATAGCATCTCGAAACATAAGTTGGTGTGATGAAGTCATGCTTGTGAGAAGGAGGAGTTCTCCCACTATACTTTCACATGGTGTTAACTTGTATAAATGGAGAATGTCGGTATAGGAGAGAGCAGTCAGAGTTTCTATAAGTCATCTCTTAATATTTCTTATCGAATTAGTAAAATGCCATTTCCAAAAGAGTGGAATGAAAAATCAAAAGTGTGTGTCTATTCAATGATGATTGCGGGGGCTATTGTGTGCTACTTTTGCCAAATAAGTAGACCATTCTTCAGATATATTATTAATGTCTATTATTATATTCCATTCTAATTATTTTGGGAATTTCCAGTTTGGAGAATGTCTCTTTTCACTGATACCGGTAAATCTGAGAAGGGTAAGGTGGATATCCTGCAAGACGTGGTGTTGGTGCAGGGATCAGAGCTACCAGAGAATATCGTGGATTTCCTAACGGAATTCCATGTAGAACTCCCACTCAGCCCCCTTTCTGGAGAACCTGTGATGGTGACGACTCCAAGACCTGGATGTAGCAGAATGGAGGATGTTCGTTCAACCACTCCCTCTTCTGAAACGAGCAGCACCAGCAAAGACGCGGGAAAGGGATCGAAGAGGGCCAACAAGAGAGAGGCAGCGAGCGGTAGCGATAATGAGTTTGCTGCCCCCCAATCGACTAAGAAGAGAGTGTCCGCCGCTAAGTCGAAGCAGGTGGAGCCGAAAATGAAACCAAAGCAGTCAGAGCTGCGGAAATATATGAAAATATAGGATGAGAGGAATCCTTATCGGCAGCCGCCGATGACCTCGACCCTGTGGCGAGCCCCTTCTATATTGGATACCACTGTAATAAACGTTGAGCCAACAACCACCACGACATCTTCAGAGACCACAACCGGGCCGCATAATCTACCAAAAGCTGGATCCATAGTACCTCACCCACCGATGCCCACCACCATGACATCATCAGAGACCACAACTGGGACGCATAACCTACCAAAAGCTGGATCCATAGTACCTTAGCCACCGATATCTCAGCCAGCGATGCCCACCACCATGATATCTTTAGAGACCACAACCGGACCGCATAATTTACCAAAAGCCGGATCCATAGTACCTCCGCCACCGATGCCTGTGCCAACTGTTCAGGGGGCAACTTCCGTCCCACCCTCTGGTAGCAAGATGGACTTACCGAAACTCAGTCAACGACGTGCTCGAACTCGGCAGAATATGCCGAGAGAGGAAGACGAAGCTACTAGTGATGAGAGATTGGCAGAGATTGCCACACGCAAGCGACGATTTGTGGTTCGACAGGAACAACTAGTCGAACGGAAAAGTTGTTTGCTGGCTGAACTGTTAGAGGTGGAAACCAACATTGAAAGAGGAAGTCAGGACATCGTCGGAGTCAATGAGGAGTACCGTGTTGAAGGTGATTCAACGAAACAGTCCCGGCTGGAAGTCGCCCACATTAGCAACTATGTGAAGGATCTCCAGAAGCGGATCAAGAAGGGAGTTAACGACATGGTGACATAATCAACATTTATTTCCCTAAATTTCAATTCGAAGACGATGACGACAGATAAACATTGGAATTAGTAGATATTGGAAGGTTAGAAGAAGCAGTTTGTAATCTTGGAATAAACAATGTGGAAAAAAAAATTTCGTCTTTCATTTCATTTCATACAACTTTGTTCAATGTGATTTTTCATGTGAAATTGAAAATAAATGAGATAATTCCATTATAAGATTTCACTCCCTACTTATTTCAGATTTGAATCGATACAAATATCGAACCTATGAAAAAAAAATTGATGGGGTCGAAATTGTAAGAAATTCAATTTTATACAACTTTGTTCATCACAAAGTTCCTCGTGAAGTCAAAAATAAACGTGATAATACAATGACGAAATTTCACCCCCACCCTTTCTCGAAAAATATCGATTTTATGAAAAAAAATTATAGGAATCAAAATTGTTGAGAATTTAATTTCATACAACTTTTGTCATAACTATTTTTCTTATAAAATTCAATATAGATAACTTATTTAATAAAAAATGTATAAAAATTAGCCGTAATTTGGTTTCATATGCTAATGACAGACGACACTGTCAGAAGAAAAGCGAAATTCAAGCTACAGCTGCGATTTTTTTGGAATTCATCTCGATGCGCTCTCATGTACTGAATGACGACGTTCACGATCACAACTGAATCAATGAAGGTTGTGAAAATATGAGAAGTGAATGAAGGTCATTCAAGGTTGAATCCAAAACACTACCTCAAAGTCACATTGACCGTATCACCTTCTGACATAGTTCAAGGGTGTGACGTAGATAAAGCTCGTTCAAAGTCGAACTCAAAAGACTTCTTCAAAGTCACCTTGTCGACATCACGTGACGTATGTAGAGGATTTCAATGTTAATGTGACCGAGACAGACTAAAAATCTCAAGGTCAACCCCCAAGGTTATGCGACTTTGAACATTGATCGAAATAGCTGTGAAAATATAAAGTGTGAATGGAAGTCATTCAAAGTCAAACCCAAAACACTACCTCAAAGTCGCCTTATCCTTATTACTTTGTGACGTACGTTAAGGGTGTGACGTAGATCAAGGTCGATCAAGGTCGAAGCCAACTCGATGCGTCGAACACAGGCACTCCTCCACCACTACCACCACCAATTCCAACTCGATGTGTTGACAGAAGGCGATACAAGCAAACAGTGGTCGTTGAAACTTCACGGAGTGCAGACGTGTACGATCTCTGTCAAGACGAGTACCGTCCAAACTGGTGAAGAAGGACCGCTCATCAGTCGATGGATCTTCGTGGTATTCAGACGTGTGTTTATTCTGTACAAACAGGTACAGAGTACACATGAAGGACAATATCAAACCCTGACTTTACCATGTATGCAATCTAGTTCCCTAATCTCAAAGTTGAATTCCATGTTCAAGGTCATGAACATAAATGAAGGATGTAAACCCTGTACCATGCATTCTCACACACCAACCAAATGTAATTTCGTCACTATATCACACACACTCATAGACACACACACCCAAAAATCGCATATGGAAAAAAAAATTCTGAACGATCCCTGCACCAGACCCTTCAAGGTCACATCGTCTTGATGTTACTAAACAACAACAAAAAAAGCAATTAATACGTCATAGTGGTGGGGGGAGGGCCAGAACCGGCTGTATTCTACAACTACCCTTTGTCCATTCAATCCACACCCAAATTTCTCATCTAGATTATCTACAGTGAACTTTTCTTTCTGTTTCTATATAAATGTTATTAGCTTATTCATTTCAATGTGTACCATCAAACGATACGGACGTATTGAAAGTGATCGTGAAATTAAAAAAGATTGTGGTTTTGTTATCGATTTAATAAACAAACTTCCTTTCGAATTACATATACCGGGAGGCTATCAATACTGTAGATCGGGTACAAAATTGAAACAACGTTTAGCTCGCAACGATCCTGGAATCAATAAATTAGATATTGAATGCAAAAAACACGATATTCAATATTCTAAGCATCCATCCGATCTTGCAGCAAGACATTTAGACGACAAAGAACTTGAATACAGCGCTTGGGATAAGTTGAAATCGAAGTACGCGAGTATTGGGGAAAGAGCAGCTGCATTACTTGTCACCAACATTATGAAAGCAAAAAGACATATGGGCATGGGTTTTAGTACCAATAAGAAAAAAAGTAAGAGGAAACAAACGAAGAAAAATCAAATTGGAAAAGTTGCATTTGGTGCTGGGATAGTCCATAAAGTGCGAAATGTATTGAAGAAAGCTGGCGGGGATCAATTTGTGACGAATAATAGCAAAAAAGCTATCACTGTAGCATTGCAGGCGGCACGTAAATACCTCAAAGCTGCCGGTGGAGAGAAGAAAATCCGCACACCACGCGTAATTCCTGTTCCCAAGATCGGTGGACTTTTGCCATTAATAGCAATTTTTGCTGAACTATCCGCACTAGGGAGTTTGGCGGGAGCCGCTGCTGGTATTACCAAGGCCGTGAATTCGGCAAAAGCCAGCAGAGCGGCTTTAATTGAAGCCAATCGCCACAATAAAATCATGGAGGCTATAGCATTGGGCAAACGCGGAAGTGGAATTTACCTTAAACCGTACCGTAAAGGATTAGGCCTATATTTAAAACCATACAAACCCGCAAACAAATCAAAAAACTAATTGATCCCCTACCTCAGAGGCCTCTCACCGATATCGATCTCAGTTATTATGCACAAAAAATTAAAATTCCACATTTTCGAGGTGTTTTTATGAGTGACAGATTACCCTCTTCAGGTTCAAGTCAAAACGAGACAGCTTTTGTCAATTCAGATGGAATACATGAACCAGGAACACATTGAGTGGCATATAAAAAATGTGGGAAAGAAGTCGCCTATTTCGATAGTTTTGGAGATCTACTCCCACCATTGGAATTGACTCGATTCTTTCGAAAATGTTCCAATGTAAAAATCAAATATAACTATGATCGTCAGCAGAAATTTAATACAGTTCCCTGTGATCACTTGTGCTTACAGTTCCTCTCTGAATAATTTCCCAAATAAAAATGGATACAACACCAAAACTGGATCGGGAGGCTATCAAGGGAATGGGGTTTTCACTTAGAATGTTTTCAAAAAATGGTACAATGAAAAATGGGTAAAGTAATGTTTGCAAATATGCCCAAGGAAGTGATACTTGCATGTGTTGCACATGAGATTGCATATGTTTGGAAAAAGTTACCCAAACATCTACAAGATAACGTCGATATAATGAAATATAGATATTGTTACGAACACCACCCTGATGAAAATTCGGATTCGGATGTTAATGATGGTCCTATACCTTGAAAATCTGTATGTTGTATTTGTAATATAGAAGATATGAATATCGGTATCAATAAAAATGATATTTATTACAATACAACAACTTCGAAAAAGTGTAAATTGTCTCAAATATGCTGTTGCAGTGCACAACAATAAATTGAAATGTGTTTCAAAATATTCATCAGTCATGTCACGAAAGTTCGAGCTACAAGCTGTCGGGACAAATGTCTTGAGTGCGGATTTTTTTCCACCTATTGAATTGGATAGGAACAGCCGTTATGGATTAGGACTTTAGGGAATCTATGGATGTAATACAATCAATAATATAACTGAATCTGATAATTTAATAAGTTTCAGAATCAGAAATGAAAACTCACAGATACTCCAAAAATATACAATTGAAATTCCATGTGGTGCTTACGAAATAGAAGAGATCAATGCTGTCATACAGAAACATATTATGTTCAGATTGTTTCATGATAAAAAACCAATTGATATCGTTGCAGATGACATTTTTTATCTACACGCCATTAATAATACATTCAAATGTAAAATGCGTTCCAAATATGAAATTGATCTGACACATCCAAATTCTATAGCAGAAATGATGGGATTCGCTCATGACATATTTCCATCAAATCAGATACATGTATCCTCATTATCTATAAACATTACAACTGTGAGACTTATCCGCTTAGATTTCAATATAATTTCTGGTTCATATATAAATGGTGAAGAATCCCACATTTTTTTCTCATTCGATATTGATGTTGAACCTGGATACAATCTTACTAAAGAACCACACAGTATTATATATATCTGTCAGTCCAGAAGGTCGTCAATTGATTCACAACATTGGAGTGCGTATTCTGGATGAAAAAAATAATTTCATCGATTTTGGGAGTGAAGAAGAGATTTTCATTATTTTGGAATTGAAGAAAATCTAATAACTATTGTTATGGGTTTCCTTTATAATAGACAAAATCGTATTGAACAATCCCAAACCAAAACGAGCAGCACCATTAAAAAGAAAAGTGTGCATAAAAAGAAGCTCATTCCACAAGTGTATGCTAAACAGTTAGCACATAACGCTCTGTCTGTGAGTGATCTTAAATTTTTGGAATCGATTGGATTGAAAGTGAGAAAATAACAATGGTGCTCGAAGCAAACAGTGAAAAGTTGAATATATGCGATGAACCAGTGCTCGATCATCCTCTCATAAGTTTACATGAGCACACATATAAGCCCTATGGATCACCGCTATTCTGGAATTAGGATGGAATTAGAATTGTAATCAATAATCAAGATGTTATACTAGATATTGCCGAGAGCTTCATTTACATAGAAGGTAAATTCACCCCTAAAGACGTAGCGAAAACATGCTATCTCTTGAATAATGCAATTGCATTTCTCTTTAATGAAATACGTTACGAAATGAGTGGTGAACAAGTAGCTGTTGTTAGAAAACCCGGGATAACATCTACAATGAAAACTATAATATCATTTGGACAATCACATGCTAACACATTATTGACATCTGGCTGGGGACTTTCACAATTGAAACAAGATATCTTGGATACAAACAGTCATATATTCAGTGGAAAACTACCACTGAAATATTTGATGGGTTCTGCTGAAAATTACAACAAAAGTATCATGAATACTAAACAGGAATTGATTTTGATTATCGCTCGATCATTCAAAAACTCATATACAGGTGAGGTTAATGCTGATTTGGAAATAAATTGAATCGAATGGAAAATAAGACATATTGTACCAGATGATAAACACAAGCTCAAACTTTTGAGTAGTGGTGGGGGTTGAAGGGTGGGGGTGTGTAGTGGTGGAGGTTGAAGGGTGGGGGTGTGTAGTGGTGGGGTGTCAAGTGGTGGGGGTTTGAGGGTGGTGTGTGTTGTGGTGGGGTGTCAAGTGGTGGAGGTTGAAGGGTGGGGGTGTGTAGTGGCGGGGGTTGAAGGGTGGAGGTGTGTAGTGGTGGGGGTTGAAGAGTGGGGGTGTGTAGAAGTGGGGTGTCAAGTGGTGGGGGGCCGCATCGAGAGAGGTAGGGACACACCGATGAATAAGCATTACTCAGTCACACGGCGTGGAGTGAACATCTCGCTCTCCTACCGTTGAACGGTTGCTGCTGTGACGCCACACCACTACTGACTTGGTGGGCTCACACCGATGGAACATTCATGACTTGAAGGATCTTTGAAGTTTCCAGACGTATGTTTGTACACAGACACGCACATGATAAATCCTGTACCGTGCATTTTACCGTGTATGCAATCTATTCTTCAATGAAGGATATCTTTACCATGCAAATTCCAATGTGTACTTTGTACAAGAAAGTTTGTACTCCGTACATATGAAGGATAATCTGATCCAAGGTCAACCCAACCTCCATTCTAATTACACCATTACGTCGTTAATGACATCATAGTGGTGGGGGGAGGCATGAGTCGGTCTAGGTCATTCACCCCAGGTGACGTCATAGTGGTGGGGGGAGGTATGAGTCAGACATGTCGTTCAAGGTCACCATTACGTCGTTAATGACGTCATTGTGGTGGGGGGAGGCATGAGTCGGTCTAGGTCATTCACCACACGTGACGTCATAGTGGTGGGGGAGGGTCATTCACTCCACTCGACGTCATTGTGGTGGAGGAGGCTTATAACTGGCTCAAATCTCCTACTGTAGCCCAACCCATGGGTAGGCATTGGTAATATCTGAGAGATCAAGAAACTGCTTTTGATATTTGGAATGTACCTCCACCTACATTGAAACATTATACATTCAAAAAATCACTATCAGATCATTTCCTGAAGTTTGATGAACTAATTTACAAACTTTAGAAATCAGAGACAGTTTATCACGTATTTTTAACGATGCCTTCTGGATATGAAGTTGTTATGAAAGAAATCCTATTATCCGATGAGCTTATCCAACCATTTCGTGAAAAATCGTCTTTCAGGTGAAATATCTAAGCGAGAATAAACAGGTTGGTACCTAAGCAAGAAGTAATGTCATCAACTTTGGAAAAAAAAGAATTGAAACTTTCTACGGTTTTTACTATTTTTATTTCTAACTAAAAGTTACATGTATCAGTTTGAAAATGTCCCTATAGGGCGAAACAGCAGTAAAGTTAGTTACAAATAAAAGTGGTAAATAACATGGGAAGTTTCAATTCTCTATTCTACATTATGACCTCCTACCACGTAGTAACGGCTACATCCATCAATTTACTCATCAACTATGTTGCATCAACTAGTGAAAGAAAATCGAGGTTGGATGAATTCTATATAAATGTTACAATTGAGAACTCAGTGCTCATGAAGGAAACGAATACCGACAGCAGATCATCAGTAGATATCGTCAAGAATTCAACGAAACCAGAACAGCGAAAATATTTCTGTAGAAGAGACCAACTGGACAATGTACTGAGTTGGTATTTGGACTCTTGGTCTTCCAAAAATACGGTAAGGGATGAATAAGTTTTGAGAAATGTTCAACGTGAACAAAAAAAGTATCGAAAATGTAAAGACTATGGTAGAAGAAGAGAAACATCACCATTAAAGTAGTTCCTTTTGTCCCTGATCTAGAATTCAACCTCCTCAGAAACTAGAAATGAACTGTTTCGATTTCAACTTTGGAAACTGACAAAAATGTGATTGTTAAAGGAAAACTCATCGTAGCTGTAGCAAACAGAAATCATGAACTGTATGACTTATGTGTAATTTCAAACGAGGGAGCGAATATTTGTTCTCCATCAGAATGTATCAATTTGTGGCATAAATGTTTTCATCATAGGAGTTTTGACGATATGAGGAGACTCAGAAAAATGTCATTTGGCATGAAATTTGATGACGATAACTTTTTCAATGTTGTGTTGAAGGAAAACAGATTAGTGAACCCCACAAACAAGAAAGAGAGTTAAAGCAAAGAGACCATTGCAATCAGTTCAGAGCGACTCTAAATCGAAAGTTTTCCATCATTTCAATGTTTATGAATTGATGTCAACGGTACATTCCAATGTGAATGTCAGTTGATTTCGATGTGACAACAGTCGTGAATATATTTTAGAAGGGATGGAGAAATATTTCGAAAATGAACTCAATTACTATGAATTTACTACAGATACACACCACAATAATATGGAGTAGCGAAACGCATCAACAGGATAATAATCGAAAAAATTAAATATATGTTAATAAACTTAAAGCTCAATGAAATGTTTTGGAATGAAGCTGTCCATGTTGTTTTTCTTCTTTCGAATAAAAATCTCACGGAAGCTTTCAAAAATATAATTCCTGCAGAGTTATCATGAGAGTGACTCAAATCTTCAGAAATTGCGAATTTTTGGATGTGTAACATGTCCTTCAAGAACTGAATACCATAAATTTGAAACAAGATCAAAGAAATGTTCCGCAGCTCAGTATTGATCGAATAGTTATGAATTGTGGTGTCGGGAGAAAAAAAAAATAAAAAAAATTAAAATGGAAGGAATAGGAAGGAAATTAATGGGAACTGTTTGAGAAAATGTTATCGAAAATCTGTTTGGCAAAAATATTCGATAGTTTATTATGTGATGACAATGAAAGCAGAATTATTCATCAACGATGTTTTGAAAACCTTCAAAAAAATATGAAGCCAAAGATGAACAAATGAAATTCCCCCAAAATATTCTTGAAGGGTTCTTGTTGAATTGTCAGCAGAAAAAAAAGTAATTCTTAATAAATAGATATTCAGAGTGAGAAGGAATCAAAATGATGAGAGAAAATATAAATCGAATCTAGAAGTGAAAGGTTGCCTTCAAAATAAAAAATGCTTTCCCGCAAGTTTCACATACAAAAAAATTTACATGAAACAACCTCATTGTTTTGGAAATACTAAAACGAGCTCCAAATGCATGTAATACAAAATTTGACGAAATCATTTCACTATTAATTGCAAAAGATCAGAAAGTGATAAATTTTATACGTCAGCATCAACAAAAATTCAAAAACATTACCGTTATTATTTTCGTATGACATTGTTCCGCTAGGAAACATCAAAAATGATTATAATTATGTTAAAACTAGGGTTAGGTTAGGTTAGGTCCAAAGTGAGTGGGTCTATTCGACTCTCCACCGAAACCCCCAACCTTGGTGTGAGCCAATCCTGGAATATTCTGCCAGAAGTTTATAAATCTTCTTGCTATCCAGGTGTTCAATCTTTGTTTGGCAAAGCCTAGAGCGATGCTAATGACAGCTTCTGGTCCGATTAAGCTGCTTGGAGTATCCTCCTTTGCAAGGGAGTCAGCAGCCTCATTGCCTTCTAGGTCAGGAATCCAGACCAGAGACCAGCTGTTGAGTCTTCCTATCGAGAAGAGTCGTTTTTGCTACCAATTTAGACTTCGTTCGATAGGAACCAAGAGCTCTCAACATCGCTTGACTGTCCGAGAATATTTTATTGACTTGTATATGAGGTTGGATTCTTCCAATCTCTCCACACACAATTCAATAGCGTAAATTTCCGCTTGAAATACAATCGCATAAGTTTCTAGGCAGGTTGATATATCTGTCATCAGTCATCGACTGAAAACACCTGCACCAGAACCTGAAGGTGCTTTTGATCCGTCTGTGAACCAACAACTATTTCCTCTCAATATTTCCTTTTCACGGAGGATCCAGTCCTCTCCACTCGAGAACAGTAATCTATGAAGCAGTTCGTAGTTTACAATTGAAGGCATAAAGTCAGAGGTCATTTCCAGAATGCTGTGAATTCCAGTGTCAACCTACAGTCTATTGCACTCTGCATTGAATTGATATGTGCAATTGTCAATGTGCACAAGTCTTTATGTAGTCCATCTAGTCTCTCTCTCCAAAGAAATGTGGAGAGTAGGTCGATCTAGAAGGATCGCCATGGCCGTTGACGTTGTGGTACTGATGGCACTACTGATGACCCGACAAGACTGTATCTGTGAGCTAGAAAGCTTCGTCCGAGCCGTTTTCTGTAAAGCCTTCTGCCACCAGGCAATTGCACCATAACTGACCATTGGTCTGACAATTATCACATAATTCCAATGGATTTATTTGGGATCTAAACTCCAAGTTCAACCACACATTCTTCGACATGTCCATAGGGACAGTCTGACTTTGTGTGAAACTTTTTCCAAGTGAGCGTTCCAGGTGAGATTTATATCAAGGATAATGCCAAGGTATTTCACCTCAGTTCCAAATGGAATGACCTCACCCCGACGTGGACCTTGAAAAGACTACAAGGTGACCAGCATGATGGAGATCTACTTTTCTCCTGTCGAGGGCATCAAGCAGACTATCCATCAGAAGCGACCACAAAAGGGAAGATAGTATTTCCCCTTGAGGGTAGCCTCTGGTGACCTTGCACCTGAATGTATAACATTATACTGCTAGGAAACATCGAAAACGAAATGAATATAAACATTCCGTGTTAGGACTCACACGTTAAACGGTAAGACCTCGTCAGCTGATTAACGGAAAAACAGATTTTAAACAGATTTTTTTTGAACAGATGTCAAAACTGAAGTCAGAGTTTAGTATGGAGGGTAACAATTGGTGAAACATTTCGAGGAAGTTGATCGATCGGAAATTGAAATGTTCCTGAGTCCACTGTCATATGTAAGAATTCTATTCAAGCGATTTGATTCCGAATGGAAAAATGAAAACCATCAAAGAGCACAATAGCTGTGAACTTTATTGGCAATATAAAAACTCAAGATGTTTCTTAATATATAGTAGAAAATGAGTACGGAAAATTTTATGTTTGATACTCCTGATGCTGAAAACCAGGCCCAATATTGGTCATATTTGAAACCAATTCTCAGATCCAACTGATTCTGAAGTTTCACTGACTGTTTTTGCGAATTCTGATTAGGCAGAATGTGAAGGTGAAATATCAAAGAGTGGATATTTATTTCAAGTATAGATCTAGAATTTGCTGGGTGAGTAGGAAACGGAACACAGTTATTCTATCATCAAGTGAATCTGAATTTGTGTCTTTAGCAGATGCAGTTATTTAACTAATTTAGTTAAAAGAGTTATTTTTCGAATTGCGAGTTGAAAAATCATTCTTATATCCATTCCTCATCAAGTAGGAGCATCGGAGATGATATCAAATACAATAAATTGATGTCGAAAATATCGTCACGAAGGAGCTCCCTTTGACATTATTCATGAGATTCAGAAAATCCTTAGAAGTTTGTGATACTGATGACTTGCGGCGGACCGTCATAGTAAGCAATTATTCATCATGTAATATCTGTAGAAAAAGTAAATAGTTGTAGTTATGTATAATAGTTAATTTTTCATGATAGTTGTTCGCATTCAGATGGTAATTACATGGTTTCCAGTTTCATCTCTATTGGAAAGAGTGGTATAATCTTTGTGTTACGAAATGCCGGTATCAATGTCTTGATGATATTTAAGCTCTCTTTCTGACGGTCAAAATTATTCTCATGTCTATACATTTCTATGGCCTTTATGAATAGTTTTGGATAGTTACCTATGGTTTTATCAAGAACTTGCTGGTGTTCTGAGGCAATGTCATTGCCACTTTATGAGAGAACATGTTTTGCAATTTCCAATTTATCTGTTTGGCCAGAGCGTTAACAACTTTATTATTTTGCTCACAGGTTTCTACAACCAATAAACATTATTTTCTGCTTTATATACTTTCCAGAAGACTCGAAATATGAGGGCGTTCTGAGGCAATGTCATTGCCACTTTATGAGAGAACATGTTCTGCAACTGCCATTTTATCTGTTTGGCCAGAGCGTTTCTACAACCAATAAACATAATTTTCTGCTCTATAAACTTTTCAGAAGACTCGGATATAGTACAATCTCTCGCTTTACGCGATTGATCAACTATACTTTCTGAATAACAAAATAAAGCACTGCGTAGTATCTATATAGCTATTCTATTCGAACCGTAGACTAGAAGTGGAATATTGTAACTCCGAAGCTATTGATTCAAATATATATGAAAATTTCCTTCAATCGTACATCGAGGACCGATCACAATCCACAGTATGATGTTATAATTACAGTACCAATTTCGTAGAGCTGTGATCTCCGCTTTTCACGAAATCTGCCCACTGAAAATTTGAACGATAGGATCGAAACTAAAAGCCCATAAAGAGCTCAGCGTTTATTCAATAAAAAGTCAGATGATTGCGAGCTTCATTTAACTACCCTCACTCACTATTCACAATAAAAAAAATAAAAAAACCCAAATGGGAATTTTGAATAAAAATATTAAGATGGATGTAGCGTCACTACGTGGTACGGGATCATCATGAAAAATAAGAAATAAAACTTTCTATATTTCTATATTTTTCCAACTCTTGTATTGTAACTAACGTTACTGCAGTTTTGTCCTATAAAAAAATTTCAAACGAATACAACGGGTTTATTGTATATGTTTGAAAACATCCTTATAGGAGGAAACGGTAGGAACGTTAGTTAGAAATTCGAGTAGTGAAAAAACAAAAAGTTCAATTCCTCATTCATGAAAAAGTTACGTGAGAATGTTTCATACAAAGCCAGACTATCTACATGGAAGAGCCGAAAAATTTGTGTGAAATCTTGGGGCGCAGGACCAGAACATAACTATATGGGATGACCAATGCTCACATACGAAACAATTGCTTCGTTCTCAAAAGTTCTGCCGGGAACAAATAGCTTAGTCGCTGCTTTCTGGTGTATAAAGTGTGTATCTCAAATGATATCAATAATTCCAGGTGGTGATTACTTGTCGTATTTTCTGAAAAAAAGTTCATACGTACGTGTGTCCTAACTTGCCTCGATTCCGAGTGAAGGGGTCAAAGATTTGCTGAAAATATTGCTTTTTAATAATAACTCAAAAGTCTTTCGGCCGATTTTATTGAAACTAGGTGAGTGATATTTATGATATTTATGGTAAAAATCATTGTACGCTACTGCGTTTCTTCAAGTTCGATATTTTCATCAGACTGAACAATAATTTGAAGAAATAATCTTCAATTGCCTGATGTGAATCTTTCTGTAACGTATTTGAAATATTACCGCGCAAGCATCTTACTCACTGAATAACTTAGATCAAACAATGAATTAAATTAGTTTTTCTTCTTTTGTGCATTTGTATGAAAGCTTCTCTTCATTTGTGAACATTCTCGAATAGAAACTGAATATGTATTAAAATGAGGAATACAAATTATTCACTTTTGATTCAATTACCTTGCAAACACACCTCGGTTGAAATTACTCATGACATTATTACCTAAATGACATTAGTCATTTAGTCATTAGTGTGAAGTGAAAAATGATTTGACTACGACACTGATTGTACGACATTCTTAATTTTCTCAAGATGTTTGTTAATCATGACAAAGTCACGTAGTTCAATCAAATTAACAATATTTCTAGTGGAACTGTTACCGTTACTCGGAAACGGAGAAAGTTAGGACACAAGTTCATGTGAACATTTCATAAAGTCTAACAGGTAATAACCACCTGAAATAAATAACATCATTTAAGATACACCCTATGGCCACGTAAATCATTTCATCTGATTGAAAAAATTATTAAGTGATATTTATTGTGTTTGAAAAAAACTAAATTAGTAAATTTATCACCTGCATTTACTCAATATTGGAAAGTTGAAAATTTCGAATCCGTTTATAAAACAAATAGAAAAAGCAATGCTATATCTGTGAGATGAATTTGTTTTCATATTTCGCTGAATTGGCTTGTCTAGAAAAGCTTGAGAAGATCAAAATTATGTTGATTATCAATGTACGTGGACTGAATTTCCTGTGATATGAATTTGAATGTTATTCTTCTGCGTGATTTTGGTGAATTGGGAGAGCAAATATTTCAAATTGAACCAGAAGGTGCCCAGCTACTCGTTTCGTATAATATAGTTTCGTCGGTTTCACATCCAGGTGGACAATAATGTTACTATGAAAACATTTCAAAGCAACACTCATCACATGCATCTCTTGTTGATCATGCCTCCTTTTCACATCTCCATGGTGAGAGAGGTTAGATGAATAATATACAGATAAGGTTTTTTCATCCGATGACTCAAATCTGATGCTTTAGAAAACAGCATTGAAAAAAACGTTAGCAAAATAAGGCGTGACGTCATTAGGTACTCGAAGAGGAGGATATATGATAATAGTACATGAATAATGTGAATAACCGAGTCAGTCAAAGCTCTCTGGTTTACAAAGATATACCTCCTTTCCACATCTTCATGGAAAGAGAGCTTAGATGGACATCATACAGAATAAGCTCTTCCTTTCATTCGAAGATTTGAATTTGATGCTTCAGAAAACAACTTCTCAAAAACTTAGAATCCTCTCAGTGAAAGTGTGCACAACATTATTAGGTATACGAAATGCAAAATATATGGTTATCTGTATGACATCAATAGTGTGAATTATTGGTGAGTTTGAGAAAAAGAATCGGTCTTATCGACTCAAATTTCATTTAGATGTAAATTGTAAATTCAACATGAGAGTCTCCATTGAATCAAAATCAAATAATGACCAGTTTTCAGATATGAAAAGTCAGAGGTTTTGAGGATTGAGTTGATGACAACGTTATATGCACAAATTTCAAAATACTGTCCCTCAGTTTCCATTAGCTGATTAACAAGTCAAAAAGCTTCAATTCAACCAAAAGATCCTATGACTTCTGAACTGAATATTTCAAAAAAATATTCATGATTTATGAATACCTATTAGTCTTGGCAAGAAAATCTAGAACACCTCTGATAATGTATGACCTATCATATATGCTAGTTTTCATAAATGTCATAATGTTGATATGATTCCTTATTTTTTGCCAACATAGTAACTCCTGCCTGACACTTCTACTTGCATACAGCAGTTTCCGTTTATTGGCATATTTTCATCATTTTATCTGAATCATGAACCTGGAAAACTTCATGACTTGCACGACATAGCTTACAACTGAAACGCTTTCTGGAAGGCGCATTATTCGTAAAAAAATGTTCACTTTACTCAAAATGTCGAGTGAAATGGAAAATATAACCCAATACAAGGCTTTTCACTTCGAATCCTCAATAAACAAAATGATCAGATTTTTTCGGTTTCAAATGATGTACAAAATCGAATCGTGGAACTTCTATGTGGTGCACATTGGGTTATTGTAATGCTGACATTGAAATTTGCAGACCACTTATAATGTGTCTGTCCGTTTTTGTTGAAAACACCTTCATTAAATATCTGTTCGAAATATGCCTTAAGAGTCAGAAAGTTCCTAAAAGTGACAAAATACTTCGATTCATACAATGGGTTTGCATCAGCGTATTGTTTTGCATATATGTGGAAATGGATTTCATATTTTTCAGAAGATATCATTTTTCTCCATATTTTTTGAGTCTGTAGTCTTTCATAATGGAAGAAATAAATATAGATCAGCGGAGAATCTGTTCCAGTGTGATGAAGGCAAACTGGATAAATCATTTCGAAAAGTTACTGAGTCCAACGAGTTCATAATTCGTCGCATTTTAAAATGTTATCAATACATAGGCAACATTTACGAGTACAACAAGTAACTGACCAATTTTACTCTTCCAAGCTTGTATATTACGCAGTAACTTTCCGGGGTGAACTTTTCAGTTTGCCTTCATTACACTTGCTCAGATTTTCTGTTCCATTTCCATATTTCCATTCAATCTTTGCTTCATGCAATAGATTAGGAAAATAATAATAATAATAAATGCTTTTATTGAAAGGTTACTCAGTACAAGGGATACTAATCTAACCTAACAAATGGCAGAATTCAACGTCTGCGCATGACGAATCAAGGCAGAAATTGCTCTTCCATCCAACCAGTTGGATGGAAGAGCAATTTGGAGAGATGGTTTAACATATTTTTAAAAAAATATTCACACGTGATAATTCTCATAACTTCTGAAGGAAATATTTCTTCGAATAAGTTTATTCTTCACTTCTGTTTTCTGATTGCCTTTTTCGTTAAGAGGTGTGGAAACAAAGATCTTATTTTTGAGTTTCTCTCGTAACACTTACATTGAATTTTTTTTTAGTTGTTGAAATTGGGTTATGACTCGTAGTTGTATTTTTTCACCTCATACTGTGGGGATATAATAAGAAACACTTTCGATATCATTGATGAAAAAAATAACCTCGACTGAAAATCAAAACACAAATTTTCAATGATCTTTCTCGATAAAATAGTCTGTTACAAATATTCGTTTCAGTCTCATATGCAGAAAAGTTATAAATTCCATATCTTTATTTTCCAAACAGTCTAAAAACATTGAATATTAATGAAAAATTCACTTAGATTCCCACTGATCCCTAACACAACTTTTATAGAAAATAGTGTTTGTCTCCTCCCCGTTAAACATTCCGCCAAACACGAACTGGTATTTTTTATTACCTTGAATTTGTCGAAAATTCTCAAAGTTGAAAGAATCTCTGTTTTGAATACCTGAGATATAGAGATGGTCATTGCCAGTAAGGTACATTTTCATTCTCATATATTCACACGTATGTACACAAGTTAATTAGATCCGCTATACCATCGAAATTTCTTGTCTAATATCACCATATCCACAAAAAATTCGAAATGGTCATATTTTGTTTTTTGTCTTAAATCAAACGCAAAGATTTGGCATTTCACCATCCTTTGGGCATTCCATATTCACCTCTCCGAAATAAATTTGATATATTTCCATTGTTTCGATTCTCACTTGGAATATGGCGATCTGGTTATTCATTTGGAACCCACCAAATGAACTGACAGAGCTTATGTCTAGCTGAAAGAAATTTTGTGTTTTTGGGATTTTTAGATAGTTCATTGAAAAAATTGAAAAAATTGAGTTGTCACAATTTCAAATGAATGTTTGAAGTTTAAATTTTTGTATTTGATAGAAATAAATGTTCAATAAGTGAACAATCATAATTTTCTGGAAAAAAATTCGTGATATTTAATTTCTACATTATGCCATATTAGTTTTTGTCTTGCTCTGTTAGGTCTTTTTTGCATATTACATGTACAAAATAATTTCGATGTTTCACATCTGCCAGGTATTCCGTGATGGCTCACAATTTTTCTATTTTTTTATGATGATGCGATAATTGAAAATTTTCTGTTGAATTAGTTGGAATGATTTTTTTGCGTTTTTTATAATAATTGACTGATACTGGAACATTCAGAAAGTGAAAAAATCTCATTTCCACTCTGAAATAATTGATCAATTGAACATAATCTTTTTTACTGTTTCAGCTCCATCATCTGCTACAACGATATAGGTAAGTTTTTACTAGTTTTTCCGGCAATATAAATTTGTTTTGTTTTCGAATACATCAACGTAAGCAGATGTTCGTATACTCGTATTGTATGTATATACAATACTCGTATTGTATGGTCCGTAAAAATAAAATTGTCTCGATTGAAAAATTTGAGAATTTCATGATATAAAGATCTTATATGAAAAAACAAAATGTGAAACTGAATTTGATGTTGACATGATCAGTAATTATCAAACCTGAACATAATCTTCGAAAATAAATCATTTCACATTCTCAGCGTTGATAGCCAAAAAAATGAAAAAAAAAATTCAATGAGAATTATAGTATTGATTATATCGTATATCGTGAATATATTTCCGTTTATATGGGGTGTTCCACAAAAAAGAAGTTGTTGAGATGAGGCAGTGCACAACATTTTCTTCTGAAGTTTTGTTATATAATTTGTTTTCTCTGTTCTATAACCACGGTTCAAATTATTCAATCTTTATATGTTGTGATTTTGATAATAGGGGAGCCCAAGCGGTAATTTCGGGATTCACTAAAGCGCGGCAGATTGATATACAGGGGGGTACCTTGTACCCGGTTGAGTACCTCCACCAAATATGAGCCCCATATATAAGGCCGCCTGTGCAGGCAGATTAGTAAAAAAAATTGATCATCAGACATTTTCGAGCGCGTCACCTTACCTCAATGAGTTGATTACCTGCTAAAAAGTGTATATTCCAGTAATATGACAATTTGAGATTGACGTAAAGAAAGGGGAGGGCAGCAAATTTGTAAAAAAATAACGTCATTCTGACATTCTCGAGCGTAGCTGATTTTTTTTTATTTCGAAGGAAATAATTCAAGTATGACAAAAAATATATGATCTGACGATTTCCGCAAGCCGAAATAAAAAATTCGTTGATTAAGTTTGATGCGCGCAGCAGTGTGATAACTATATTTCCCTCTTCGAATTTCTATTCTTCTATTCTCTATTCACTTTTTCTCTATCTATTACTCTCTCACTCCGTCCCCACTCTGAATTCTGTTGCCATGACGTCATCACAGCTGATCACAGAGACTCGTTCGTGATGAAGATGGAGATGATGAATAATCAATCAATTACCTAATTGATGGATGTAGCCGTTACTACGTGATAGGAAATAATAATGAAGAAAAGAGAAATCAAATTTTTTATGTTCCTCATAGGACGAAACTGCAGTAACGTTAGTTACAAATAAAAGTGGTTAAAAACATAGAAAGTTCCATTTCTCTTTTCTTCATCAATTAATCAATTGATTACAAAAAATTAAATTTTTTTGAGCATTTTTTTTAATTAATTTTTTATAAATATAAGTATTCTACTTAAAAAAAAACATACACTTATTTATTTGCATGCTATTTCCTGAGATTTTCAATTAATTAGCTCAATGAATGAAAAAAATTGGAAAAAAAATATTGTTTTTGTCAGATTAAGCGAATCCCTCTAGATAATCGTCAGATTATAAGACAGCACGTCTAAAACATAAAGATAAACCATATATATCCTAATCTGATGCGCTTGAGTATTTCAAAATGTCGAATTTTTTTTGCACATTATAATAATAGCTGCGAGTTTGCGTCAGATCGAAATCATCAGATTATTGAATTAGAGCTTCGTTTTGTTGCATTTAACATCCCCTTAGAAAATCTATCGCGCTAGATTGAATTTTTTTCTTTTTACTTTTAACCCTTAGGCACAACCACCCACATCATGCAAACGATCAGATTAATATACCAACATTATTAAAATACGTAGGACATTGATGCTATCAATATCTGACGCGCTCGAGTATGTCCATGCAACAGTATTTGTTTACATATTTAAAAATCTATAGCCGCTTGCCCCACCGATGAAAAGGTATATATTAAATAACATTTTTTCTTTTTATCATCTAAGCTTTGCAACCTAATATGTCTCAATGACGCTCGAGTAAATTCACATTTTGCACGTGGGCTCCCCTGCTATGATGAATGATGAGAAATAGTTTTCTGAATTTGTTTGAAGGTGATTGACAATGTTTCATGATGAATTTCACTAGTTCGGACTTCCATTGTCTAATATATAAAATGATTTGAAATCCCTGAGACACCTGAAAGAGAAGAATTATAAAATGAATGGCTGAAAATGAAAATTATATTAAGCATAAACTTGAAATGAAATAATAGTGAAATGAAATACAAGTAAAAATAGAACAAATAAACAAAAAATGAATAAAAATTAAGAAATGAAAAAAAAAATAAAAATACAAAGTTAAGAGATTCCAAGCCACGTTAGTTCACGACGTTTCGATTGTAGTATATTTTAGTTTTCTGAAGTTCCGTTATATAATGGACGAGAAATTGTTTCTGTGGAAAAGATAGATACAGCTGTATCTCCACGTTCGAGTGATATTTACGAGGCAGAACATGCAAAAAATGTGAAGACTGAAGATGAATAGTTTCTCTGGTCAGACCTATAATAATCTTCAAGGTTGATTTGAAAGGGTTATATTTTTAGGAGTGATTGATTTTTTGGGAAAAAAAGTTTTTGGCTTTCTACTACTCCATCTGATACAAAAAAAATGGATGAGAGAATCTTCCAGTTTGTTCTTTCAGTTTGTGTCTGAAAGTTACTTCTTTGCATGATCTACACATCCATTTTTTTGTATCAGATGGAGTAGTAGAAAGCCAAAAACTTTCTTCAAGGTTGATTTTGATACCTTCAATATGTGGAAATTTCTCAGTGATATTTATGATGAGATATGATATTCTTCATGTTCTTGTTAAATCTTTGGTTGATTGGTTTCGATCAAATCTCGAAATATCATTAACTTTGGACAAGATTGATGGAGATAACAGCAAAACGTTCTGACAACAACATCATATCACTTGTTGATCTGGCCAATATAGTAGATAATTTGATGAAACTAAGAACGTTGAATGGGTTGGGTGAAAATAACACTTGAATAATACAACAGCCGTTTTCAATGCTAACAGCCGTTTGTGAAGAGATAATCGTGCTCAGAAGTGTGACAGCTTATTCTGCGACAATTTTCGATGATGACAGTGTCAAGTGAATTTTTAATACCGGAGCATCTTCACATATGATAGGAAATTTATATTTCCCATATTACAAATGTGAAAATCCATTCACTATCACCGTCAAACGAAGTTAAAATTGTTATCCTTCACGAAGTCTTGTATTATTATAATCTGAAATTTACTCTTAATTATGGTAAAGAATATGAGAAGAGGGTATCACTGTGGAAAAAATGATAAAAACATTACTTTGTGGAAAAATGGAAAATTTGTTGGGTGGGTCTTTTCCAATGGAAGAGAGCAAGTATTTCAAAAGTGAACTTAATCAAGAAATAGTTTACTAAATGTTATTATCGCTTCTTGGTACCGTAGACTAGTGATCAATTACGAGTAAAATATGTTCCATGGCCTGGAAAAAGTAATTGCAGACCCTCATATTTTACCAAATAATTAACCAAAAGCCAAATGTGAAGTCTGTGAGAAATCAAAATCGACTCGAAAAAGTTACAAAGAACTTGGCAAAACATGTACCTACTTATATCCTAGGAAAATTCATTTTGATGTCTTTGGTCCATTTTCAGTAATATCACTGAAAGGAAACCTTTACTTACTTTGTACCACTCAGTTATACTGATATACTGAGGAACTGAGGTTGCTTTTATGGGTCATCAATATGAAGTGAAACAGAAAGTTATCAAATACATAACCAGAATAGAATGGCAAACTGGTAATGAAGAACTTTGTTTCAAATGTATTAATGGTGGCAAATGTAAATGAAAGTAATTGAATGGAATAGAATAGAATAGAATAGTTTATTGGCTACGTGATACATTTGAACAAATATTTGTAATAAGTCAAAACACAAAAATGTATAAATATGACGTCATATATACAAATAAAATCATCACAATGCTTGTATAACAGAACAGTGCACATAATAATGAAAATAATCAATCAACTAATGTTAAAAATAAGAACAATTGTTACTCACTAAAAGTCACATGAATTATCTATGTTGTATAACATGTATTCATCTGTAGAATAAACACTTCTTCAGAAGAACTGTAATTAAAGTCGAACATTCTCCAACAGGAGTACATGTAACGAATGGATTGGTCTCAATACAACTATTATTATTATGCCTGGAAATGAGTTTAATTGATTCACAATTGCCACAATTTCTATTTGCAGAAGCCGTAGTTTATGTAAGAAAGCGACTTTTCCATTCACTTCATGAGAAAACACTCCATAAAATGTTTTTGGGCCAGAATCTCATCAATATCATTTGAACAGTTTTGGAACATCCAGCAAATATACACACAAATAAATAGAATAGAATAGGTGGTAGTGAATTGAATTCAAGGGCAACAGAAAGTGTAATGGTTAGTTACGATGAGGAAGGAAGTTTCTGGACATTAGGTGATAAATTCAAATCAGAAGAGGATTGCATCAATGTTAGAAATTGCAGATATAAACAGTGTCAATTATGTCAACCGTCCGCTTTTTGAGTCGAAGCAGTAACTGAAATGATTCAAGAGTAGATAATTGAGAATCCAATACATTTTCCACAAGTAAACGATCAATCCCAATGAATTGTAGCACTAAACTAATACTGAAAAGTAGTATGTTGATTTTATTTAGTATCACGAACAAAAACATATACAGGCCGTTTCTTTCATCATGTGGTAACATTGCTATATTCTAAACCGTAATAGATACGAAGACGATTAAATGTGAAAAAAGGTAACTGCCATCGGAAACAATACAATGATTGAAGAAAATTCATGGGGACTCTCGCCCTTTTCGAGTTATACGAAAAAAACAAAAATGCTGTTTTTTGTTTATTTCGAATGAAATTGTTATTTCGAAGAATATAAAAAAATGGAAAAAAAATGTTATTGTATCCGAAGTGTACCATGACGATGTAATAATAAAACGTTTCGTGTCAACATTGCCACCATCAACTTTTTTTAAAGTAAGGACCTGTCTTTTTTATTACAGATATTGATAGAGCAATAAATTCCTCAATCCAAGGGTATATCACATTTGATATTATTATAGCGTTTCATTTGAAATAACTACCAGCATCAGTGACAACAATTTTAAATTACGGTCCTGTCGTTACTTCTTTTGTAAATTGTTTTGATTGCAGTAATCAAGCTAGGAGAATTCCAGCACAAAATCCCATGCATTTTCTTATGGAGCTTGATTTTGACGTTTTTTGGACCTCAGGCTCACTTCACACGGAAGGTGCAAAGGTCAGCGCCTCGTCTCTGCCAGACGTTCATTATGTGTAAACTGAGTCTCAGCCTTCAAAGCCCACTACAGACCACCTCCTCTTCTCCACTTTCACTGTCATTCAGTCAACCAATCAGAAGCTACCACGCATACAGAGGGAAATTCAAACCAGTAGATGAACAAGGCGGATTCTGGCCCACTTCAAGGTCGTGCGTCGGTGGTAAGTGTTTCAGAGAAAAACTTCAGTGAGTGGAAGAGAGAAACGTGTGACGTCATCGACGCAGGATGGAATGAGTATCGTAGCGATTCAAACGTGGAACTCGGCCCGCATCATTGATCGGTCCCCTTTGAGACTCCGCCTTGCCCCATGACCCCCTTGTCTGAAAAAAAGTTTATAGTCATGACAATCGAACCCAGGACGTCCGCGTGGTAGACAATGTCCTTAGCCTCTACACCAATGTAAGACATTGAAAGTATTTGCGAATGATGGGTATTAACAGCAAAAGTTTTGTCGGGAACGAAATTGACTTATTTAATATACTTGAACCGCTTGTTTGAAGGTGATTGACAGTGTTTCGTGATGAATTTCACTAGTTCGGACTTCCATTGTCTATTATATAAAATGATTTGAAATCCCTGAAACAAGTAAAAAAGAATAATTAAAAAAGAATAGTTGAAAATAACAATTATATTAAGCAACAATAAACCTGAAATGAAATGATACTGAATGAACTGGGGTCATCACCCCAGTCATCACCCGAAGACGATTGTAGATACCAACAATCGAAACGTCGTGAACTAACGTGACTTGGAATCTCTACACTTTTTTATTTTTATTATTTTCTTTTTGCATTCCTTTAATTTTTATTTATTCAATTATTATATTTTTACTTGTAGGTTATTTTACTATCATTTCATTTCAGGTTTATTGTTGCTTAATATAATTGTTATTTTCAACTATTCTTTTTTAATTATTCTTTTTTACTTGTTTCAGGGATTTCAAATCATTTTATATAATAGACAATGGAAGTTCGAACTAGTGAAATTCATACTTGAACCGCATTTTATTGATTTCCGTAGAATTTTAGGGAAGTTGTAGTCGTCATTATCATATTGAAGATAGAAAAATATACTAAAATTTGGGAAAGAATTAATATTTCATATGAAGATGTCTATGTGTGTATAAGAGTGAAAGACGCATGTGACGTAATCGAGACAAAGAGAGATGGAGATGATATCGAGGTTTTACATTCCTGGTGCAAGCAGTTGTTGCCGGTTATGAAATAAATCGTTATTCATGGAGTAATGTAGTGTTGCCGGTTTGAAAATTAAGCGTGAACGACTGGATGAAAATTGGAAGCGCGAAAATTATATATTAATAATAATGAATCAGATAAAAAAATGACAGTTCAATCTGCGATCCGTCAATGTGTACAAGGTATCTCTAAATACATAATTGAAAACAAACATGACGTCGGAGTGTACAGGGTCGTCAAAATACATCGTTTGAGAAAAAAAATGTCTGTTCAAAATATGATATCAATGTGTATACAGGGTGCATCAAAATACATTATTCAAGAAAAAAAGCATGACAGTTCAACAGAAGTCTGGCGTTCCAACATGTCACAAGAACACTAAGTCATATCTTTGTTGACCAAGTAAGCATCATCATCAGGAGGAGAAGAAGATGGCACCATAGGTGTCGAGGTTTAACGTATTGTGGAGTGGACATTCGAAAATGTGGAAAGTGAAGTATTTGACCATTTTGCGTGGGACCGTTTTGCGTGCGACCTTTTCGCGTGCGTTTTTGATCGTTTTGCGGGCGTTTTCGACTGTTTTGCGTGCGTTTATTCGTTACCATTTCATCGTTATTGTCGTAGCCATTTTCATGTTTCAATATGACAGTCATCTATCACTTAACGCGTTTCGCTAATCTAGTAGCATCATCAGGAGATGACTAAAGTCAAGTATAAAGGTTCATTTTGCGAATTTTCAGACTACTGAACGGAACTTTGTGAAACACTCAAGTTGAATTCTGATACAGAGTGATGTCGGTCAGCCAATCAGAATGGAGGAATCAAATATCGGTCGGTTGATTGTGTAAGATGGCATTAAATTGGAGAATGAGAGTCGAATAATAATAAGAGTGATAAAACATTAAAACTTTGAAAGTAACGAAGTCAGCATGGGAGGTGGTGGCGTGATAAAAAATGTATGATGAATTTTTGAAATGAATGAGTTATAACAAAAAAAATGGCGCAACCATCAGAAAGGTACTAAGTCACATCTTCATTAATGATAGTTGAATCCCAACGTGCAGCACATCAAATGAAAGGTAAACGAATACAGAATTCATCGACAGAGAAAAAACAAAGATAGCAGCAACATGTTAGAGGGGCACTGTGTTGTATATTTGTCAATAATGATCAGATCGTCACGCACAATACATCAAGTGAAAGGGAAATGTATGTATAGTTCATCGACAAAGAAAAAAACAGAGACGATGCGAACGGGGCACTAAGCCGCACCATCGTTGATAATTACATATGACTTTGATGACTGATTGATATGACTGACTGATATGACTGATAATGACATTGACATATGACTTTGACATATCTTTACGTTTCATGCGGAAGTAAACACATCCGGTGATGAAAAAATCATTGTTCACTGAAACGTATGATATATTTGGATTCCTTATGGTGGGGAGGTTTCGAATCCATCAAAAACAGGCCACTTCCGATTTTCACTTCTGCTCGTCCTATTTCAATGATTATGCCATCAATAAATTCGTTCAGATGTCAATAAACATGACTTATCATTTTCCGAAGCCAAAAGGACCCCATTACCTATTTCCGTCATATTAGCTGCAACAGGCCGATGTGGGTACTCATTTCAAATGATTTCATTCACTGATTATGGAAAATATAATACCAAGCGTCTATTGTAGAATAGCAAAGGAAGAATTGCAAAAATAAAAAAAAAAACTTGAAATTCAATGTTATCAGGTTATGAACAACTATAAGTGAAATTCAATAGCAGCAGTTTGAGTCATTATCAAACCAAAAGGGGTCTTGAAGTTTGGAGTTTCACTATCAAACTGTCACCACAAAACTGGCTAGGTTGACGTGAAGTTGTATGTGGTTGATGGTGAGGTGAAGACCAAAAGTCTTGATTGATTATCTGGCACGTTCAAAAATACTGATTCCTAATGTAATAATAATAATATCGTCTTCAGTATCTTCCAATACATTTGAAGCAAATTAATCAGGAACAGTTCATTTATTATATAATAATGAAAAGCCAAGTTGAATTTACATGATGACAACTCATCATTCAGTTGCTCTTCCACTTCCACAGATTGCATCTGTCAATTATTCGGTTCCTCAAGTCATTCTTTAGTACAGGAGTTTTGATAAACAAAAGATGGCCCTATGAATGAAAACTCTAGAGGATTCATATCAGAACTGCGAACTAGCCAATTTTGAAGTCCTACACATCCAATTCAGTGATTAGTGTAGGTAATGCCAATATAATAAAATAAGTAACGTTTTATACTATGAAACGGTCATTTCTATCATGAAAATTGCATGAAAAATTTCATAAAAATATAACGCGCTCAAATGATTATTTTGGTCATTTCAACCGCAGCAAAAAAACACGTATTTTTGAAACCCCATTCTCTCCAAAAATCCATATGATGTGTAATGTAACATTTCGTGTCAGTTTTAATAAATAACTATCCACAGATGTTGGGATTTTTTTGTTTTAGTAAAACAATTGAGATTGAATCAATCAAAAAACCTTTCCTGTATAGAGAGTTGTCACTCAGTATATCATATAGATTCGCAACGGCGCCGCCACGTAAAGAAGCAATATTTCACCTTTCGAATAGATAAAAATTGCTCGTATACTGTAATTAGCATCATGTTAGTTAGTTGAACCGGAAAAGGGGGTGGGTTTGGAAGTTCCTAACGTAGAAAAAATCATTCATGAATTCAAAAAATATACTACAAAATATTTATTGATATCTAATTATTCCATTAATATGTTCACAATTACATTCTACAAGTATCGATATATTTTGCTGCTATTAAAGTTTTTTAAATCTCTATACCTCAAATTTACTGATAATATAAAGTAATGAGTTAAACATTCATTAACTCATTAGTGCATAAAGTTATGAATTTTTGAAAACGCTAGTTTTTTTCAGTGGAAATCGTATGTTTGGAGGAAATCAAAGAACTTTTGTAAAAAAATTTTTTCAAAAATTTTTCTATTTGAAAAAGTACAGAGTGTTCGATTTTTCGAACGTCATGTTCACAGATCAATATAGGTAAATGGATGCAACAAAAATAATATCCATCTCCATGGAGTATGATATTTCAGGAAACACTCTTTCGGGTCAAGAGCATTTCACGCATATGAATTTCTCGTTTTTTCCATAGTCAGCACATCTTTCCTTTTCGATATACTGTGGCAGATGGTTGATTTCATCATACCTGACATTGGCAACTGGTGCTGGATTGATTTACCTTCTTTTTGATCCTTGGCTGTAAGTCTTCAAGATATTCAGAGCCAAATCTCTCCTAAATTTCAGCAGACGACAATTCATGCTAGGGGTGAATTTTACGGAATAGCAGCCAGGCATTGACAACCGATACATCAGAAAAAGTACGAAAATATTGGCCACCACCATTTTCGCTTTTTGAATGGGCAATGGGAAAACTTTGCTATATACTTCTTCGGGTGGCTTTTTTCCGTTGCACTCTTGGTCTATGTTGAAAATGTGTACTTCATTGTTTCAAACTACTTTTTTCTTCTTTGAAGTGGTAGGTGCGTTATCCTCCGTTGGTCTATCTGCTTCAACATTCGGAAATAACTTTGTCAAAGATATATCATCATCTGTATTATAATCTGTATCATTACTATCTCTAAGATTGGAGGGTAGAGGTGAAACAAACTCAATTTTCACCTGCAGCATAGCTGGTCTCAGGTGAGAAATATATCCTTTATGATCATCATCTGATGGATCACCATCAAAATCAGTATCTTCGCCGTCTTGAGGTTGTGTAATGTGTATATCGCTAGTCTCTGTGTCGCTATGTTCCAAAATTTCAATCAGTTCGGCAAGCGATAATCTGTGTCAAAACAGACGTATAATAAGTAACCATGATGCATAATATTCGATAAAACGAACATGGAATGTGAAGATTGATTTGAAGAAAAGTAAAGATAGACAGGAGTTATCTGTGATACTACTTGATGGTATGTAAGTTCATGTAAAGGGATTTACATTACTCTCCACATATTTGTCATAAATAATATGGATATTGTATAATGACTTACCCGCCGCAGCGAGTTGAGTATAATTCTGTATCCACCGCTATACAAACAAGCAAAACTAACATATGACTGAACCAACTGTTAATCTTATATGTGTTAACAACTTTTTCGCGGGAAATAATTGGAAATATGCGCAGACGTTCTCTTCGTCGACGTGAATAAGCATGTTCTATTAAACGAACAATATGCACTAATGGGTTGATAATATATAAATCTTATCCCAGCTTAACTGCAGCCAAATACATATATACTAGTAATCATGGGTTAATCATCTATATCCATAGCATTCATTTGATGTTTGAGGGATAGAATAATGACAACAAGGAAGCGTATTGTGTGAATCCGGAATTATATAACGCCTATCATCTTCAGAGCTGAGGGCAATCTTGTATTGGGCGATGGAATGTACTTGATGTTTATCAGATCGAATCAAATTTTGGATGACACTCATATTTTTCCAATTATTTAGGCAATTCACATAATCATCGAAAATAATTTTATTTTTCACCACAGAAGATTTGACTCCCTTTGCCTTCTTGGTAACTCCCAAGCATGAGATCATTTGATTAATTTCTTTCTCATCATAGCCATCATTTACCAATTGCTGACGCTTCTTATTGATACCATCCTCCGTCACCAATACCCTAGTTGTATACAATTTCGATCTAAGGCCTACGTAATCAGTCATCGGAATTGCGTTATTCTCATCTTTCATCATCCCGAGAACCTTTCTATTTACCAAAGGAATGTTAAACTGATTAGTGGACGGGTGATCCGAGGTATAGAAGAATTTGTGACAATCTTGACGTATGATTTCATAAGGATCCTGATTGCATATTTCGTAAATCAGGCTATCTGTATCGGTGTAGAGAATTACACAATTATCTCCGAATCGATGACGCATATTGCCATGATGAAAATCGTCAAGTCTAAGATAGCTTGTCCTACTTGTATCGGTTTCTTTAGATAAACTTTCAGTTTCCCCAGTTCGACTGCCACCAAATTCTCATTGAATATTATGCCATTCTTGAACTCTGGCTTGAAAATATAGGCCTCGGCTCCGTAGCAACCAGCCCATTCGGTGAGGAGTTTATTGTTGACTCTTTTTCTAATGTCCTCCATCGTTTTTTCGAATACTGCGTTGTTCATTAGCTTGAAGAGATTTTTTCAAACTCATGCGTAGCCCTTTTCAGCAACTCAGTATTCAAATCAATATAGGACTTCAACCATGGTGATTGATTGAATTGAAGTACTCGATGAGTTTTCGTGATGGCAAGACCATTAGCAATGGCCTGTTTGAGGGCGCGATAATGAATCACATATTTTGCTTTGTGTTGGAGAGTAGCCATCAATTTGGTGAGCTCTTTTATCGATTTGGGGGTCTTTTTTGTTTTTGGATTTATATGTTCAGGCAGTATGGCAAGTCTTTATGTGAATCATGTAGATGTTTAGGATACTCCAGATCAACTTCAAGCATATATCCCACGTCGCTCTCATAGGATATTGATGAAACGTCAATATTGGTTTCGCACCACTCAAACCCATTATATGGTAAATACTGAGACATCGCCCATCCATACTGGTTGTTTACATCGAAATACATGAGGTATGTGTCAGGATTAGAAGCGTCATATTTTTTCAAATATTTATTGTTCGCATGAGCTCTTCTCTTCGAACAAACTTGTTTTAGTCCACCTCGAATCCCTCGTTCAACAAATAGAAACATGTCAGGATCTGTCAGTACTTCCAATTCAACTTTATAGTATATTTGAGCATCGCATCCCACGTAAGGCCTGGTAGCGTATAGTAATGGGCAGGGTCCAGATTCTGAGTCCTGAGGCAGCTAGCACGAAATTGTTCGAATATGTCAGCGAGGAGAAGGATATATATATATATATATATATATATATATATATATATATATATATATATATATATATATATATATATATATATATATATCCACATATTGTCCCAAATTCTGACAATTGAAACTCTTCCACACATTCTGGGCTCGTTGATATAGTCTGCGGGGACAGGGTTTAACTTCTAATTTGTTGTAGAAAGCATTAATAGGGGGCAAGCAAGCTTCATCAAATCTATCAAAAGAATCAATATGATCATAAGGCATGACCCCTTTCTCAGTGAGTAATTCAACCAAGTCTTCAGAGAACTGAATCTTAACACGTTCAATGCTGACCATGTTTTACCCTCGCTTGCCCCACGCTGACTATACATTTTTTTATGTATCGACTTGAAACTTTAGATAACACTTTGGGATTGTGTTTCTTTTCTTTTTTTATATTTATTATGGCTCATTTGTTGAAAACGCATACGGTGCGTCATTAGCGTGTGGTGAATGCTTCGTTGGGCAGCGCTGCAAACGCACCGTATGCGTTCATGCTTGGTCCAAACCTAGGAATCTACCATTTTTATATAAGATGACACAGCCACTTTTTTTTCATCTATTTTGCATAAAGGAAATAAAATCCATAAACTTACATTTTTTTATGCAAAACAAAACAAGTACAACATAAAAAAAACGAAAACCAAAAACAAAACATTCAAATATTATTGTTATTCCATATTTCGATGGAATTCCTCGAAGCAAGGTTCAAGGCAGAATCCTGCATTGCAGACTTTACACTCATAAGGGGTGTCTTTTCGTAATTTTTTTGAATGACACAATTTGCACCTTTTGCGTAGAGTCTTGCCCCCAGAACCTTTCGGGCAGTGAGAAACATAATGAGTCAACATTCTAGGTGTGAGCTTTCGTTTTTCTGGTAACAATTGCCGAATTATCGACAATCGAAAATCATAAAATGAAATTCGGCCATTTATATATTTTTTGTAAAAAAAAAATGAATTCAACAATAATAACTGGAAAATATGAACAGCCACTTTTTTATACCACCTCAATGTTTTTCTATGGCAGGGATAATACGCCAAATATTGATCTTGGCGATCAATTCCACCCATATTTTCGTTATAACGAAGAACTGCAGTGGGTTTCAATTTGCTTTCACCCCTTTTGGTAAACACATTTCTCAAGTTGTTCTCAAATTCTGTGCTGATATATAGGACATCTCTACGGTCTCGCCATTTGCCAATCATAACCTTATTTGAGTATCTACCAATTGTTTGTCCCCTCTTCAATTTTTGATCTCGCACCTCAAGAGATGTATATTTTCTTGGCTCGCAAAGTACCAGTTGCGTATGTCCTTCTATGCAATAATTCCTTTGCGAGTGCAAAACTGTTATAAAAATTGTCCATGTACACAGAATGGCCAATATCCAGTTTTCCCTCCAGCAGATGGTGCACCACATTGGCGGCATGTCCGTCTCCGCCAAAATCTCCCAAACATCCCGTATAAATAAAAAATTTCAATGTCGTACCATCTGGTTCAGTCAGTATGTAAAACTTGATTCCATATTTGTGGCGTTTATTGGGAATGTATTGACGAAAACTAAGCCTTCCTCGCCAAAGTACCATTGACTCATCAATACATAAATTTTTTTGTGGACTATAAATACTACTTATTTTATTGTTGAAATAATTCACTAATGGCGTAATTTTGAAAACACGGTCTTCTGGTTTAGAAATTGCTGAGGTTGGCGGATTAGGGGCAAAATGAAGGCATCTCAAAATCAACATGAACCTGTCGCGACTCATAGCCTCACGGAAGCACGGTGTGTTGAATAACCTGTCAGTTTTCCAATAGTCTTCCAAACGTGGAAGGTGTATTGTTCCCATATGGAAAAGTACTCCTGAAAAAACTCGAAGTTCTTCCCTTGTTAGGGGCCTCCATTTAGTAATGCGAGCGTGTTCCACTTCTGCCTTGTCCAAAAATACGTTTTCTGCGTACTGATTTGTCCCAGATATGATGAGCTGAAAGAATTCATCATCCATCAGAAAATTGAAAATATCCGTGGGTTCCTTTCCTGAAAAGAAATTAAAAATATGTACTGATTTTGCGAATATATGAAAACGAAGAAAAGGTACCGCTCTGTCTGTATCTGAACAGAACAACCTTCAGAAACTTATGCGAAATCATGTTTTAAAACTGATAAAAAGGTATATAAAATGATCCTAACAAAATTAGAACTATGTTTACCTGGAAATGGCACCAAAAATTTATTTGTTCCATCGAACCCAAAAACAGACAATTCTGCTTATTCCTTTCACTGAATTGTAGACGGCTCGATTGCAGGAATTTCGACTGGCTCATCCTCCGAAGCTTCTTCGGCCACATCGCGATCATCCGTGTCTGAATAAACGTTCTCGCTCTCACTCCCTGCGAGCAATGCCGACTAGTCAAAATCCTCATCCGAATCGTATAAAAGTCGTTCCAACTCATCCTCGGTCAAATATCTTTTCCATGCCGTTTTTGTGGCTTTTCGAGGCCTTTTACTTTGCGATAGGCCGAATTCCTGTGAGCCAGAAGTACTGGGGTGGTTTGGATCCATAATAACGTTTGAGTTCAAACCAAACATAAAATAACACTCTACTAGTATTAACGAAAACGTATATCACACAAAACACCGAGTTATTGCGTCGATGATTACGCAGTGAAGGTTAAAACTCGACTGAGTACAGAACGCAACAGTTGCGTCATGAGCGCTACGCAATTGACCGCAAGAACGCAACGTGTGCGTCATCAGCATTGAACGTGTTAACATTAGAAAATTCTGTCAAGTATGATGCTAACAGAGATGAATTCATAAAGCGGAATGAATCGATGAATCGAAACTGCACTGGAGTATCATCCACATGTTTCGTGAAGGGAATGTACTTTTCTTCAGTGATGGGTAGCACGTCAATCGTACCCCTCATTCAAGATGCAATATCTGTGATGATAAAATATGCATCATAGCCACTCAAATTGTGTAGCTCTTCGAAACTCAACTTCTTGCTCTACAGTCATATGGATGTCGTATGCCATATCTTCAGCTAGTTGATCCATCCCATCAGCGAGCCATTGCATACAATCCTCTCCACGGTATGCCCTATAGAAGTGTCATCGTTTAAGCACTTTGAGTAGTAACCCACAGCTCTATCCTTCTATAGGGCATACCGTGAAGAAGATTGCATGCAATGGCTCAAATGCTATGAATATAGACGATAAACCCATGATTACTAGTATATATGTATTTGGCTGCAGTTCAGCTGAGAAAAGATTTCGAGATGCCGAGAGTCTTGAAAATGGAATTACGTGCGTACCATATATATATATATATATATATATATATATATATTCACAAGTGCATACTAGTATTCAAAAAATATTCACACGATCACCATCGGAACTCTGAAATTCATTCGTACCCAACGAGATATGGTAATTTGATAAGGCCTCAAAAACACTTTACATCGTTTTTTGAAAGATGTCCATCTTTCGCAGGTGCAAAATTTTTCAACAATCTTCCTATAAATATAAGAAATGAAAAAAAAAATTAATATTTTCAAAGTCAAACTGAAAGAGTTCTTGATTAACGGTTGCTTTTACAGTACAGCAGAATATTTGAGTCAATATGAGGACTGATAATATAAAAGTTGATAATGAAATATGCTTTGTGAAATATTCTATCCGTATGTTTGTATGTCATATATATTTAAATGTGTGTTTGTGCATATATGCACGGTCGGTAGCCAAGCGGTTCGGCGTGGGTGCTTTGTTCACTCACTCGGATTGACTGCCGTTTTAGTCTGTGGTTCAAGCCCTAGTCTGAACGATCGATCTTCACCTGCTATCGTCCAACCCGTGTTAGGAATCACACGTTGAAAGGTAAGACCTCGGTAATCCTTAGCTCGCACAAGTTTCGACTTCTGAGGGTTGTCGTTCGTAGGGGTGCGACAGCTGGTTAACGGAAAAACAGATTTTAAACAGATTTTTCAAACAGATGTATGTCTTTTATTTTCCATGTGACGTATCCTATATCATTTTGTGATCTTGACGGATTCAATAAACATTATTATTATTATTAAATTATTATCAATGAATGTTCAATTAACTACCTCAATTATCAGTAAATTTGAGGTATAGAGATTTGAAAAACTTCAAAAGCAGCAAAATGTATCGATACTTGTAGAATCTAATTGTGAATATAATAATGGAATAATTAGATATCAATAAATATTTCGTAGTATATTTTTTGAATTATTGAATACTTTTTTCTACGTTAGAAACTGTCATACCCACCTCCTTTTCCGGTTCAACTAACATTCACTCATAACTAACATGAAGCTAATTACAGTGTACGAGCATTTTTTATCTATTCGAAAGGTGAAATATTGCTTCTTCACGTGCCGGCGCCGTTGTGAATCTATATTATTCAACCAAAGTAGACTAATTTTTCATTTTCACCAAAATCCTGAGTGACAACTCTCTATAAGTAGAGAAAATGTTTTTTGATTGACTCAATTTCAATTGTTTGACTGAAAAAAAAACTGTGGATGGTTATTTCTTTGAACTGACACGTAATGTACTTTAGATAAGACGAGATTCAATTCTAACTGTACTCTTACAAATAATAATAATTATAATAATAATGTTTATTCAGATTCAAATCACAGAAAGAAATAACTAAAGTAATACATACAGTTGAATAAACATTGTGGAAAGCACAAAAGCATCAGATGTTGCTTGTATGTGGTGAAAGGGAGATCCAGATGAAAAAAAAATGAATATATGATAAATATCAAAGTATGAGAATGAATTATATATAAAGGGTATTTGCATATGAAAATAAACTACTTAATATATGAAATTGAAAACACATTAGATAATATAAAATCACAAATATAAGTATAAATATGAAAAGTTGTCAGTTTTGACATATAATATTATTTGAATATAAAATCATACAAACATAAACAGTTGAGTATGAAATCACAATTGTAAAATACGCGTACTAGTAATAATATATACAAACATGATAAAAATGGATTTGATATATATTCACAAAACGATAGTGCCCATATATACACATATATACATATATGAGCACATATGAATTACAGAATTGTAAGTGGACAATATAACAAAGGAACGTATGTTTTTTTTATCTACTCAAATAGAAGTAGAAGTTCAAGTCTCTGACTTTGAAGAATATGCTCTTTCAACTCTTTTTTTGAAGCGATTGATATTTGGGGTAGATTTTATATTTTCCATTTAATGTTACATTACACATCATATGGGTTTTTGGAGAAAATGAGGTTTCAAAAATTCGTGTTTTATTTGCTGCGGTTCAAATGACCAGAATAATCGTTTCCGCGCGTTATATCTTTATGAAATTTTTCATGCGATTTTCATGAGAGAAATGGCCGCTCCATAGTATAAAACGTCACTTTTTTCATTATATTGGCATTACCTACCCTAATCACTGAATTGGATGTGTAGGACTTCAAAATTAGCCAGTTCGCAGTCCTGATATGAATCCTCTAGATTTTTCATTTATAGGCCATCTTTTGTTTATCAAAACTCCTGTTCTAGAGAATGACTTGAGAAACCCAATAATTGACAGATGCAATCTATGGAAGTGGAAGATCAATTGAATGATGACTTGTCATCATGTAAATTGAACTCGGCCTTTCATCTTCATATAATGAATGAACTGTTCCTGATTAATTTGCTTTAAATGTATTGGAAGATACTAAAGACGATATTATTATTATTACATAAGGAATCGGTATTTTTGGACGTGTCAGATAATCAATGACCGATCGATCGCAGTCGTGTATTTTATCGAAAATTTCTCTCATTTACTTCAGGCTCGAAATAGTTTAATATTCACTTTTGATCTTCACCCCACCATCGACTACATACAACTTTACGCCAACCTAGCCAGTTTTGTGGTGACAGTGTGATAGTGAAACTCCAAACTTCAAGGCCCCTTCTGGTTTAATAATGATTTAAATTGCTGCTATTGAATTTCACTTATAGTTGTTGATAACCTGATAACATTGAATTTCAAGTTTTTTCAACGTTTTTTCTTTGTTTTTGCAATTCATCCTTTGCTATTCCACATTAGACGCCCAATATTATATTTTCATAATCAGCAAATAAAATCATTTGAAATGAGTGCCCATATCGGCCTGTTGCAGCTAATATAACGGAAATAGGTAATGGGGTCCTTTTGGTTCCAGAAAATAATCAATTATGTCCATTGATATCTGAACGAATTGATGCCAAAATCTTTAAAATCGGACGACCGGAAGCTGGAAGTAGAATTTTGGGAATGAGGAGACCTGACGATCAAAAAATTTTAGCTACTTAACATACATTCGGAAGTGATAGTAGAGATTGAAATATTGGTAATGAGAATATGTGTAAATTTGAAAGATATGGTAATAATAATAATTCGAAACATAATCATACACGGAATTCACATTCAATTAAAAAAAAACATTTGTAAATATGTATTGAGGTCTGAATTATGACGTATTGCGCAAATTTCTCCAATTTCAGAAAATTAAATTGTTAAAAAAATTACATATGGGGTGGTCACATTTATAGAATGAGTAGGGAACAACTACAGTTACCAATCGAAATGAATACTCCAACTTGAGTTTAAAATGTAATAGACTGTGACTGAAATTCCGAAAGACAGGTGAAAATGGTGAAATCAAAAAATAAGAATCAAACTTTCACAGTGTAATGAAATTGTCAATCTAACTAAGAATTTCCAAACACAATTCGGAAAGGAAACTGATACTATGGTAATTGATTTATTGTGTCTTGAAGTACAACCATCAAGAACAGAAAAAATAATTGAAATGTTTTGTAAACACACTTGAAAGAAGTGAATGGTTCATGATACAGTCTGAAATCATTCATGAATTTTCACAAAACATGTATTTATTATGAAGATGAATAAACAGTTGAAGGAAGATCAGAAGATCATTCGTGTATAGATTATCTGAAACTGAAAAATATAAAAGAACTTCTGTAAAAAAGCATCACATGATTTTGAACTGCTGTTTAGCGCAAATATTGTTAGCATATTACTGACAGAAACAAAAGAAAATTCAGAAAATCAACTCGTAGCCATCTCCAAAAGCACACGTACTTTTGTGGTGTCAACAAGTTGTTCTTCGACAGATTTATATATTTATGACGTTTAACGTATTGAAGATCCAGCTAAACTGAGTAAGGATCAGAAATCATCATGACACTCGCCTGATACGTTAGTTAATGATTATATTCATTATTGCAGCCTTTCTACCCACCATTTACAACAGTAACCTGTTTCTTACAAAATTTTGAGCCAAATTGACTTATGCATAGGAAAATGGAAGTAGCTGTTTGAAAAATCTTCTTTTGTTCTGTTTCTTTTGAGGAAACCGCAGAATGACTGAGACACTTTATGAACCTATTTTTTCCCATGAGTCTAAATAACAACATCTAAAAAATGAATAATCCTCATCTCGGATAAAAAACGAAAAAAGAATATATACAATAAAACATCAGAAAGAAATGTTGCGCACTTCCTCAATAGTATATAACAAACTGTAATATTTGGAAAAACAAATATCTACCTCTCATAATGATACATTAGGAAAGCCATATCTTTTTCTTTTTTGCAAGAATTCGATTTACATATCTGTAATTTTTTTTTCCGTAGTATATATTCAACTTTCACATCCTCTTCAATTAGTCTCTACCTCTATCTATGTGTTTGCTTCGTTGATGCTGAGCAGTATTTGATGATACGTGAATTGCAGCTTGTTCATCACACAACAATCAGAGGCATGTATCTGCATTCAAACCTCTCATCAAATATGTCATCTACCTCTCTGCATAACAAAGATGAAGCCTTGTATTCTACCTCAGTGGATGAAACAGCTACACTTCACTTCTCCTATGAAGTCCAACATACAGCAACTTTTCCATAAAATCCTATGTTAGTGTTTTGTGACTTTCTAATGACCACACTTGCATAGAAGGCATCTGTACATATATATATATATATATATATATATATATATATATATATATATATATATATATATATATATATATATATACAAATATGGAAGTTATTGAGTGTCTTGATATTGAAACAGAAGTTAATATCGGACATAGCACTCATGAAAGTGGCAAACCATAGACACGTGTTTCGGGCTTTTGGCCCATCATCAGTATGGTGCAGCCAAGTGTAAGGATGGGCAACACTTGGTTACCAAAGATAGAAATACAAATGCACGGAGCCACCAACAGGAGCCAACCGCACATTTGTGGTTTCAGTTGATAGATCTTGTGTTCCCAAAAAAACTATCAAAATCACCACGGAGGCAGCTATAGCTACCTGCGTGACATCCGGGTCCAGGAATATATACAAATATGGAAGTTATTGAGTGTCTTGATATTGAAACAGAAGTTAATATCGGACATAGCACTCATGAAAGTGGCAAACCATAGACACGTGTTTCGGGCTTTTGGCCCATCATCAGTATGGTGCAGCCAAGTGTAAGGATGGGCAACACTTGGTTACCAAAGATAGAAATACAAATGCACGGAGCCACCAACAGGAGCCTATAAGTTCTCTCATCATTTGAATACATCTTTGATATATTCATAAACGTCTGACAGTTTGCAACAGCAATGACTACGCGTTTAAGATAGTAAATGAATTGAGATGCTATTTGATCATACCAAATTATACAACAATCGAATTTCGACCAAAAACTGATATTTTCGTTGATTCCAGGATTGAGAATAAGGGAGAAAAGAAGCCTTGAAATATGGATAATGGCAATACATAAATTTCCAAAACGAAAAAGTACGAATTTTCAATGTGTTAGGGTACCTATCTGTCGAATTTATTGTGTTGTCTGAATTATATTTTGAAGCAATCAGTAATTATGCTAGAAGAATTCCAGCGCAAAACCCCATTTATTTTCTTATGGAGCTTAATTCTGGCGTTTTTCGGACCTCAGGCCCACACGGAAGGGGCAAAGGTCAGCGCCTCGTCTCATTCATTATGTGTAAACTGAGCCTTAGCCTTCAAAGTCCACTTCAGACCACCTCCACTTCTCCAATTTTACTGTCATTCAGTCAAACAATCGGAAGCTACCGTGCATACAGCGGGAAATTCAAAACAGTAAATAAACAAGGCGGATTCTGGCCCACTTCAAGGTCGTGCGTCGCTGGTAAGTGTTTCAGAGAGGAACTTCAGTAAGTGGAAGAGAGAAACGTCATCGACGCAGGATGGAATGAGTATCGTAGCGAATATCGTAGTATCGTATCATCACCAATCGGCTCCCTTTGAGACTCTGCCTTGCCCCTCGGCCCCCTTGTCACGTGATTCTAATAAAAAAAATTGTAGTTATGAGAATGTCCTTAGCCTCCACACCAATGTAAGACATTGAAAGTAACTGCGAATGATGGGTATTTACAGCTAAAGTTTTGTCGGGACCGAAATTGACTTATTTTTTATACTTGACCGTATTTTATTGATTTCCGTAGAATTTTAGGGAAGTTGTAATCGTCATCATCATGTTGAAGATAGGAAAATATACTTAGATTTGAGAAATAATTGATATTTCATATGAAGATGTGTATGTGTGTCTGAGAGCGAGAGACGCTTGTGATGTAATCGAGGCAAAGAGAGATGGAGATGGTATCGAGGTTTCACGTTCCTGGTGCATGAATCGTTATTGATGAAGTAATGTAGTGTTGCTGGTTTTAAAATTAGGCGTGAACGACTGGATGAAAATTGGAAGCGCGAAAATTATATATTGATAATAATGAATCAGATTTTTGAAAAAATATGACAGTTCAACCTGCGATCCGTCAATGTTTACAAGGTATCTCTAAATACATCATTGAAAACAAACGTCGAAGTGTACAGGGTGGTGCTTAAAAATACATAATTTGAGAAAAAACATGTCGGTTCAAAATATGATACCAATGTGTATACAGGGTGCGTCAAAATATATCATTTAAAAAAAAACATAACAGTTCAACAGAAGTCTGCCGTTCCAACATGTCACAAGAACACTAAGTCATATCCTTGTTAACCAAGTAAGCATCATCAGGAGAAGAAGAAGATGGCAACATAGATGTTGAGGAGTTACGTATTGTGGAGTTGACATTCTGGAAAGCGAAGTATTCGATCGTTTTGCGTGCGTTTTCGACAGTTTTGCGTGCGTTTTCGACCGTTTTGCGTGCGACCGTTTCGCGTGCGTTTTTGATCGTTTACTACCTTGGATGTATTATTGTTCATAAGCCTGCCCATAATCGTTTGCAAGAATGTGTCATGACGAATTCCGTTCGTTAAAATAGTTGTGTCCTCATCCGCATCATTTTCAGGTTTCGATCCTTCAATCTCAGGTGATTTGGCGTACATAATGAGGTAATGATTTCTCCTACGAACGGAACATTCAATGAGAGCTCTACAATTTCGGCTCGTGTGATTGATTTTTGAGAAAGGGCGTTTTATTCATGATCTTAGTCGTCCTCTCATCCAATGTTAGGCTTTGCGCTTTTGAACAATCCTTTGTTTTTGTCGCAAAATGAACAAATTCGAAAATTCTCACTTCATTTTCTATATCTGACTGAAAACTTCTTTTATTTGCGGTATGAAATGCGAATGCTGAAAACATTTCTTGTTCATCTTGTTGTTGCAAGTTTTTTTTACTTGTACTATGTACCTTATGTTGCTGATACTTTTCACCTGCAAAACTGCTTGAGGCATGATTATTATGATTCTCGGATTCAACCTCTCCACATATGAAATTTAGTGAAAGCGGTTAATTGTTAGTATTTTTGGAATAACCTACGTTGAGTTCATCAGGCTTGGATATCATAATGACATTTGCCATTTTTGTAATATGATATCTCTTTCAGGTGATTTTTATGGTGAAGCTGACCCGACTATAGGGATTAGAGCTTTGCTGTGTATTCATTCGTAGTCATCTTGATCAGTTAAAAAAATATAGTTTTGAAAAAGGAAATCAAATTAGATTTTATCCAGATAACGATGGTATTATTCATAAATCCTTACTGGGATGACCACAATTGTTATGAACTAATTTGTTCTGAAAACGTCTCACGAAAATCATATGACAGATATATTGTGACTACAATGCTTATCGGAGATCAATTTAATACAATAGCCTCAAAATTGTCGACACTCTTTCCCACATTCATGTTTTCATTTACGATGAATATTTTCTGGGATAGCTAGATTCATGCGCCTTTCAAAATAAATAAAATTTTTGGGCACCTGATTGTAGACTGACAAAAATTGAATAATTTGTGAATAATTCTCAGGATAGTGTCATTCCGAAGACTCATATGGAAGTTTCATGGACAATAATTCGAAAATGATAGAAATATTGGAGACACTTCTCGAGTTCACTTCGGCAAGTTATTGTTTGAATACATATATCTAAAAATCTTGTGTGTAACTTGCTTAGTATTTTGGTGGTGTGGCCTAGTAGACATGAATATTCATGTCTACAATAAAATTGAATTTGAGTAGTCAGAAGTGCAACAGTAAATGTGAGTTTTACATTGATCTATTCGTAAATTGGCAGTGCACCGAGTGAGTACTCAGATATTTGAAAAACTCAAATGAAGAGAAGAAAAGTTGAATCTGAATAGCGTACACTCGAAACAATGAAGAATATTGAAGAAGAATATCAAAAGATTGTACAAAGAATAACCGTCATTGAACGAGCAAACGAAAGAAATAATATAGTCATTTCTGAGATACGAACAGGAAAAGAAAATCTCTTGGGAACTATACCCACACAACTCGATACAATTTATAGAGAAGGATATAAATAATATACACAGCATCGGCAAAGATACAATAATTGTGAAATTCGTCCCATACCTCCAAAAAAAAATATTTTTCAACTGCTACATGAACTGAAAGGAACCGGCATTTCTATTACAAATGACCTGCGTCCAGAATATCAGAAAACTAATGAAATACTCGTGAAATTGTTGAAAGAAGCTTGATCTAAAAACCATATAGCAAAAATCAAGAACTTCAAATTATACGTGGGGGCGGTACCCTATTCACCCGAAGAACTAGAAAATCGACCAACTGAGGCTGATTTGGACTTGGAGCTTGATGCTACCCCTGATCCGAAAAATAATAGTGCTCCAGCAACCCCTACCATCAGACCATATCACCCAGAAGTGCCAGTAGAGAACTTATAGGAAGCAAGAGAACAGTTGTACCATAAATCATTCTTGTCATCTACGACAACTAGAAACATTTCAACTGATAAGATAATAAAAGCAGATACAAAACATACCAATGAAGCTAATGCGAATCTGCCAATGAAGTTCAATGGAAAAGAAATTGAAAACTGAAAAACAAAAAAATCTAGGACCTCATAAATACTTATACAAATAAAAATTCAGTCACATGAAAGGAGCAGTATACTTGTCACAGCGGTCTATAGATCCCCTGACTCAGAGTCCAAAAATTCATAGATAGTATGAATCAGTTCCTAAAAACGAACAATGACAATTTTTAGGAAATATGTCTATCCACGGGAGATTTGAATATTGATTGAATATAACTTACTGATACTTGATGAAAATTTATATCAACACTTATTAATACAGTTTATTGAATGATTTTCACTATAAAGCGTTTTACAAAAACCACTATACCAATATATTTGATCACCAATCTTTCAAAAATATTCGAGAAAATTCTAAAAAACACAATAGCTTACTTTTTGAATAAATATCATTTCCAATAATCAGTTCGGATTCAGGAAAAATATGTCAATCAAAGATGCAATTATAGCAACATCAAAAATAACAGAATCCCTGAACGAAAGTAATCCATATTCATAGAATTGTCAAAAGCGTTTGACACCGTTAGCCACGAACTCCTCTTACAGTCATTGGAAGAAATTGGCATTCGAGGTATTTGCCTAGAACTCTTCAAGAGTTACTTGAGCGATAGAAACTCAGACTGTAAGTGTTGATGGTGTGATTAACGGTATCGAAACAATTGACTATGTCATACCACAAGGAACAGTCCTATGACCAATTTTATTGAACATGTATCTGAATGGTCTATTCTCACTCAACATTATTAGAGCAATTATAGGATTTGCTGATTGTACAGCAATCTTTTACAGGGCTAATAACTGAGAGAACCTGAAACAAAATTTCAAAAAACTTCACCTCACAATTTGTGGACATCAAATCGTGAGGTGTAGTTTTTAAAATTACTATGGATTTTCATCAAGTAACGGCCGAATCAATCTGAAAAAAAACCGAAACAAAAAGCAGAGACTGATTTCCAATCAATAATATCATGGTTCGAATATGAATTGCTCACAATCAACAAAGAGGAAACAAACTATATACCATTCAGCTGTGACATTCGTGGTCTGCCTAATTGCGTCAAACTGAACATTACAACTAATAATGAACAGTTCTCTTTAGAACCTGTGCAGTGAAAAAATTGAATACACAGGTATAATCATCTATTCCAATCTATTCCATATGAATTTTGTTACAGAAAAAATTGAGATGTATTTTGTATAGGTTGAAGAAACTTAAGGATAATCTGATTTTCAATCAAATAAAAACTTCATATCACGCATTAGTTGAAAGTCATAAACGGGATGGAATTAAAAAATAGGGTGGGGCTTCAAAAACACATGAACCTATTGGAAGTAATACAGAGACGATTCATAAAACTAATTTATTCAAAAAAATTACAAATATTCATCCGATTCAATATACTCTGAATCGAGATAGATTCTTCGACCTCGAACAACTATACTTCTTTCTAACGTGGATAAAATATCAACTACAATAACCCAAAAAAAAATCATAATGTGTCACCCTTGATGGTTGAAGCAACAACCCAGAAAATGTTCAGCTACTTAGCTCCAAAATTGTACAATACAATTCCTGAGTTGAAAAGTATAGATTACAACAGAACATTCGAAAAGCTTCTGAAAAAATACATACAGGAAAATTCGGCCATATGATACGTCACTTGTTCGATATATGAAACAATTTTATCGCATTGAACTATTTCGTAAGTATTCCAATACCATAATTGAATAATACATTTCTTATATTTATTTGTACAATGTAAGTATAAGTATTTTCCTATAATATTAATTGAAATTTCATCCTGACTGTAGTGTATTGTTTCTAATGATTAATATATGTGAGTATGTATAATGTGAACTTTTGATAACTATATGTTACTTGAAATGATATTAAGTCTCGTCTTCAGTATGTACTGTTTTCGATATTTCTGCCAACTATGTGCTAACTTAACTTAATTCTACAAATAGATTTTATCGAAATAAATATTTTGTCACTGATCGTGTAGATTATTCAGTCACATGTTTTAGTTGAAACAATATATGATTTCATTTTTCTAAATGTAAAGAATAATAATGATTGTAATTATTATTATTATTGATATATACTCAGATATTCACCTGATAGGTAAATGAAAAACCCTGTTTTTCCTCACTCGAATATATTTTATTCCATATTCTGTATTTGAAATATTTGTAGCTTCAGAACATGAACTTGATAAAAATTGAAAAAAAGCATTATTTCTAGATAAATTATCTGTGAAAAACTTTGTAGATAGTTTTGAATTCCGAAACCCATATATCCGAAGGATAATTCAATAAGAAATTGACCAATACTGCCACAATACTACGGAAAAATAGTGACGATAAATAAACGAAAAACATACAGAACTTAGAGGAATTTCTCCTTCTCAATAAACATACAATCAAAAATCTTTAAAAAAAATTGTACTGGACTAATATTTTCATTGGAAAAAATTAATGATTCCATATTACGGGCCTCGTGCTTTCAAATTTGCTCACGAATATAAGAATGGAAAATTTCCTGAAAATCATACCAATGACTATAATTCAATTATATCATATTACTCATCACACTATAATTTGAAATTGAAGAGAAATCCAATTGTATTGTAATATTTCCACAAAGCAATATATTTCTGTGATTTCAATCTCAGAGATCAGATTTTTCTAGAAACAAATGGATTATACTATATTTATAACTCAATAAAACCCAGAAAAAAACAATGATAGCTCCTGAAATATAAGTTTGTTCTTTTTGTATCGAATATTTTTCATTACTCTTGAAATATGATTCATGTGTAATTTTTGTTTCCTCCATAACATATTTTACGAAGTAAAATTTGTTGGTTGTGAATTCTTTCCAATGTAATACATACTTACTTTTTTAAAAGCTGAAAATCCTACATTTGGTACAACCAAATTTTGAAAACTTGGCCTTCACAAATAACTCTCGATAAGAAAGAAAAAATTCACTGTTTAAAATCAAACAGTTTTCCACGATATCCTTTAAGAAGTTTTGGGAATTTTGAAATTCAAAACTGCTTACCTGTTGAGTATCGTCTATATCCAATATCTATTAAACGCAATACAGAAAACACAATCTGATATGTAATAATTCACTTCAATATATTTTCTGTATCATATCAATCCCTCACATTGAATTAAAAATGTTTTTTCTTCTATAAGATCAATCAGAAAATTGTAAACTAGACTTTTTTTCACGATATACCGTCAGTATATATCTCGACACAAGTATTATCCAATTCTATTGTTTCCTAGCTGAAAATGATACGGAATCGACCACCAATTTGTGAACGTAAACATTGTCTCCTATTGATTCCTGATAAACATGTTCCTCCTTTCATTTCCTTACACAGGTACACCTTTCTCATGATATTACTTAATGAGTATTACTGAAATGTTTCCCAACACCAAACTGTTATCTTGATGATGATCACCAAGTGATTTTCTTCGAAGTAGATGTTTAATTTTCCTCTTGAAGGTGATCACTTGGTGATCGAAACACGTGTCGAGGTGTTGAAATAACGGTTTGGTGTTGGGAAAACTCCAGTGATATTAATTACAACAATAAAGGTTTCAAACAATGCATCACAAGTACGAAAAATTATACTCAATGCAGAAATTAACTCTAGGAAATTTGTTTTCAAAAATATAGTAGTTATTTCATCATGTCACTCAAATCATATTTCCTTTATCACTTCCAAGGAGCCCATAAATTCCATGCTGCCTCTCATGTCATGAGTAAATAGATGTTTGTTCCAATTTTTCTGAAACGGAAATGAAAACAGTTCTGGAATATTATTCCAGAAAACAGATGTGATCAAGTGCTACATAAATTCCTGAAATACGGAAAGGGCTATTTCAGCTGTAGTGAATCGGCCAATAACTGTTGCGATTATTTAGCCAAACGTAAATATCACCTGGATTGAAAATGTTGCCTCATCAAAATTTTGTCTTTTGTACCTGGAGAAAATGAAACTCGGAGACTTCGTTACAAATCTCCTGAATAATTAAATGATATAATTATACAGCTATTTGAAATGGATCATTGACCCGAAAGGAATCTAATTACAACGAAATACGGCACCCTCTTCGAAAACATAAGTTTTCAAGAGAAAACTTTTGTGTGTGCTGAATGAAGTGAGTTGGCCTGGTAGTGATGATGAAATAATGGAATTGGAAGTGAATATCTATTTATATGAATATCAAATATTCCAATGAAAAAATATTCTACACTAGAATATAGCTGTTCACATATTCTCCATCACAGAACTGTTGCTCGCTCTGTTTTGAGTCGTTGTCATGAGTCGTTGTCATCATGTAGCTGTTATGCCAATTTTACAAATGATTTGGCGATGGATGAATAGTTTTCATTGGTATATCGAATAAAATGAATTTGAATGGAATCATACTTCATAATATGTTGTGGAATCGGCCGATACTTGATGAAAATCCATAACGTATTCAAAAAATTTCATTGTGACATTCTCACAACACATGTTTACAAAGCACATGTTTCACTATACAATAGCTTCTTCATATTCAATAGTATCCTATATATTTATAATTTGAAGTACCTGCATTCCACCTACCCAATTAATGCTAAATTTGTACCTGATTTTAGGAATGAATTAATGAAACTTGACATAAGGAAGTAGCTTTGGAAACTCATTTGAATGTACATTATGTATCAGTTAATTACTGGTTTCCACATTTGAAAAAATGTTCAGTAACACGGAGTTGCCTGATTCTTTTTGGTCCTTCAGTATATGACTGTTATAGAATCACTTTGATATTTGGGTAATTTATTGGCTTGGGCTATTCTTAGAATATTCCTTCAATGATCATTGCGATTCACTTAATGAACTGACCCAGGCTATCAACAGATAACATTCAATTTTATTTGATATTCGTCAAAGTATTGCGTTTCAATTGAAGTCCAGATTTTATTGAACTTTGTGAAACCTGGAAAATTTTGGGCGACTCAATGCAATCAGATTGCCTGTTTCTAAGTAAGTTTCGCCGTAGCGAAATTGTGTCGAATCAACTTGTAGAAAAATTGTTTGAAATTCATTCGACTCAATAAATTCCACCTTTCATTTCATTGATCTTGTTTGCGTGAACCCACGTCGCTTCGTCTAGTGCCCAACGTGGGGCAAACAGGAAGAATAATAGATAATAATTTAAATGAAATGAATAAAAACACTTCTGCCTAAATACCACTGGTAAATTTTATTTACACGACCGGTTTCGAGTTTAACCCCATTATCAAGTATTGAACTGTAATCTGAATTTTGAAATATTGATTTTTTTTAGAATTATCAGGTATGCTGCAAAAACAGGTATTTGAGAGACAGGATGCCAACTTAAAATACAACCCTGAAAATTCTAGGGGTTGTTAAACTCATAAATTCAAGAGGGACCTACATAAATCAAGTTGCTCGTTTAGGTGTATATGTTTCTGGTTTTCAATTCATTTGTTAATTTCCATGGCCTCCATTTTTCTCCCTTAATTACAAATATGAAGGATTTTGAGGTTATCTTCATTCATCTTGTGGTTTGATTCTTGAAGATGTTCGTACATTGCAGATTTTTTGTTCAGATAGACATGTTAACGCAGTCTTATTTCAAAATTTCTACTGGTTTGGCCTGTATATACTGCAGAGCATTCGCCGCACTCTATTCTATATATACCTGATTTTTTCTCCTATCCCGTTTGGATTTTGCATTAAACATGGTACCTGATATTATTATAGTTTGATTTCAATTTAAGAGCCACCGGTATACAGCTGTTTCAGCCTATTGGGCATCGTCAGTACCGGGCAGGCGGTCCTCGATTGAAGACAAAATGAGAAAAAACCAAGAAAGTACTTGATAAAAATAGCTGCGTAAACGCAAGCGAAACATAAGTGGAACCACCTATTGGTGTGACACCCAAGTCAACTTGCCAAGTTTTTATGTCAGTGTTGGTGGTTTGACCAATCAACCGACAACTGCGGTGGCAGAAATTTGGGAAGCTAACCTGAAATGTCATCGGAAAACGAATCCACATGTTTCTAGAAATGATATGATATCGAGAAAGGTTAATGCAGTCAAGCTGCTGGAAAATAATTCCATGAAAATCAAAAGATGAATAGATTAGTACTTTTTGATCATTCCCATATTGATTTCAATTTAAGAGCCACCGGTATACAGCTGTTTCAGCCTATTGGGCATCGTCAGTACCGGGCAGGCGGTCCTCGATTGAAGACAAAATGAGAAAAAACCAAGAAAGTACTTGATAAAAATAGCTGCGTAAACGCAAGCGAAACATAAGTGGAACCACCGGTGGCTCTTAAATTGAAATCAATATGGGAATGATCAAAGAGTACTTATCTATTTATTTTTTGATTTTCATGGAATTATTTTCCAGCAGCTTGACTGCATTAACCTTTCTAGATTTCATATCATTTCTAGAAACATGTGGATTCGTTTTCCGATGGCATTTCAGGTTAGCTTCCCAAATTTCTGCTACCGCAGTTGTCGGTTGATTGGTCAAACCACCAACACTAACATAAAAACTTGGCAAGTTGACTTGGGTGTCACACCAATAGGTGGTTCCACTTATGTTTCGCTTGCGTTTACGCAGCTATTTTTATCAAGTACTTTCTTGGTTTTTTCTCATTTTGTCTTCAATCGAGGACCGCCTGCCCGGTACTGACGATGCCCAATAGGCTGAAACAGCTGTATACCGGTGGCTCTTAAATTGAAATCAATATGGGAATGATCAAAGAGTACTTATCTATTTATTTTTTGATTTCCATGGAATTATTTTCCAGCAGCTTGACTGCATTAACCTTTCTAGATTTCATATCATTTCTAGAAACATGTGGATTCGTTTTCCGATGGCATTTCAGGTTAGCTTCCCAAATTTCTGCTACCGCAGTTGTCGGTTGATTGGTCAAACCACCAACACTGACATAAAAACTTGGCAAGTTGACTTGGGTGTCACACCAATAGGTGGTTCCACTTATGTTTCGCTTGGGTTTACGCAGCTATTTTTATCAAGTACTTTCTTGGTTTTTTCTCATTTTGTCTTCAATCGAGGACCGCCTGCCCGGTACTGACGATGCCCAATAGGCTGAAACAGCTGTATACCGGTGGCTCTTAAATTGAAATCAATATGGGAATGATCAAAGAGTACTTATCTATTCATTTTTTGATTTTCATGGAATTATTTTCCAGCAGCTTGACTGCATTAACCTTTCTAGATTTTATATATATATATATATATATATATATATATATATATATATATATATAGGATAGAGTGTGGCGAATGATTTGTATATACAGGCCAAACCGGTATAAGTTTTGAAATAAGACTGCGTGAACACGTCTGTTTGGACAAAAAATTTGCAATGTACGAACATCTTCAAGAATCAAACCACAGGATAAATGAATATAACTTCAAAATCCTACATATATGTTATAACAAATAATATTAACAAATCAATTAAAAACCAGAATCATATACCCCTAAACGAACAACTTGATTTATGTAGGTCTCCTCTCTTGAATTTATGATTTTAACAACCCCTAGAATTTTCAGGGTGGTATTTCAAGTTGGCATACTGTCTCTTAAATACCTGTCCTTGCAGCATACCTGAAAATTCTAATAAAATCGATATTTCAAAATTCAGATTTCAGTTTCATACTTGATAATGAGGTCAAACCCGAAATCGGTCGTATAAATAAAATATAGTGGTATTTAAACAAAAGTGTTTCTATTCATTTCATTTAAGTGATCATGAATTACCATAAAGTAAACAAGTCATCAATCACACATAATAGATAATAATGATTTGAGACGTGAACATACAATACCGAAGGTCAGAGAAAATATCAGATTTGTAGAAATATGGTAACCATTGGTACGAAATGGTAAGATTGCAAAAGTAGTGAACATTTTTCACCGCATTCAAATGTAAAAAATTTCCAAATTCTCTGAAGTGATTATCATAAAAAACTCGCTTTGGAGAAAAAGTTATATCGAAGTGACAAACGTCAATCAAGCTCAAACACATACAACGAAATTTCTTGAATTTATAAAATATTCATTCACCTAACAGATAAAAAAATTTGGGAAATGAGTCAAAATATAAAAACAATTTGGTGTTACCTAAATAGGCATAAAGTGAAAACTCACGACCTACTTCAGAAAAATAATAACCAGCAAGCCTACCAAGTTCCAAATTCTGAAAGGAATTCATAGAGAACGTTGGGTACTGATTCTAGAAATGTCGAAACGAATACTCCAAAATTTTTTGAGTTCGAAAAGAACAATACGGTTTCGATCACCTCTGTAAATAGTAAAGGTCAACAATAATACTTCTGATTCAACTCCATTCATAGCACAAGTAACTATTACATTGAATCAGTTGAACTTACCCAATACTAGCATTGACTACGAAGATAATTTAGAAGCATCAATGCGTATCTAGTTGGAGTTATTTGAAAACAAACAAAAAGTTGCCAATATTCTATAACAAAAGAAATGTCCATCCTACTGACTGTCTAGAATAGCTCGAGTTTTTCTTACCTATGCATATTATTTTTTTTGAATATTTCAAATATATAATATCTAACCAGTTCAGAGGTGACGCTCTGTTGTAGGGTAAAGAATGTCATGACACATTTCAATATTTCGAAACATTCAAGAGTAGCTTATAAACAACAGTTCTTAGATCAAAAACAAATACTATCTACAAAAACTCGCTTACTTGTGATCAAAATGTAATATATTTGATCGAAACATGGTTGAATAACTCCATATTCAGTTCGAAATAAGTTTGTGATTTCTTCAACGTTTACCGGAGGGATCGCGAAACAACCATTTTCTAAATCAGACGGCGGGCGGTGGAGTTCTGATAGCTGTTAACAAAATTTTCGACAGTTACGCTCAAGATTCCTGGAACTCGGATGCTGAAGATGTGTAGGTGACCATTACGTCAAATATCAACAACAAAAGGCACATAAGGTGTGGTTACATACATAAAGGTGAACACTTATATCTCGATTGTTTTGGCAAGAAACTGATATCAAATTCCGATGACAATTTTGTGATCTGCGTGGGCTTCAATTCTCCAAATATAAAATGGTTGCTAAACCGTAACAATGATATCAGTAAGGCTCATAACTTGTTTGATCAATATTCAAACTTATTGATAGACAATGTATCTTTCTATAGTTCGTTGAAAGACACAGTTTCTTCACTAATTCAGTTACTTCACTAATTCTTCTGATAACACCAGAATACAGAAATCATAATTCTTTAGAATTCTCTGTCATCAATCTATAAATACTTATTAACGTACAAAAACAACAAACATAACTTGTACAATTTTTGTGAAGTTGATATTCCAATAGTTCAGTGACTATTGTTGGAGCAAAAAGAGAACTAATCTTCAACATTCTCCTAAATGGAAAATATACAACAAAAAACAGAGTTCACATAGCTTCAGTTTTTCCGTATATCTTCGAAAAAAAAATAGTCAATTTTTCAGTATAATTTGAATTTACCGATTACTAGATCCCATAAATTCCAATGGAATGACCCTGTACCTATATCAAGGGGACACTGTTTTGAACTTGATTGTTACAATTCAGATCAGGATCGATAAAAGTAGTGTAACTACTTCAACTCACCGCTTTCTTTACTTAAATTATGATATTTACAACTTCACAAAATTCCATTATTACAGTCTATTGTATGATTTTTACTATAAAGGGTTTTGCAAAAATCGCGACACGTGTTTCGCTATACAATAGCTATTGTATAGCGTAAAATTGTATTTTACGCTTGAGAAAGCTTCACAAGTGCTATAGAGTTAGCTATAGCTAACGAGTTTGAATATGGATTTTTATCAAGTATCGATCAGTTCTCTTCAATTACTACAATAAATCTTCATATTTTTAAAATTGTATCTCAATTGCTGGAACAAACTAAATGTTAACAGAAAACTAAATGAATCAACTTATTATATAGAGTATTGAAAATATGTTTCAATGACATCTTATTTTAGAACACCACGAAATGGAGTTTTAAAATAAGATGTCTATCAGTGAGGAAATATAGGCATATGGAAGAGCTTTTTGTTGAACCTTCAATGAAGGTCAAAACTAGACGTATTCATTTCCATAGAGGAAACTTCATCAACAAATTATTTCAACTACAGAAAACTGAAAAAACCGTCATTATTTTACACCATTTCTGACAACATAAAATGAAACTTCTCAATATGAAGGTGAGATGTCTGAATTGAAAAGTAAAATTTGATTCGAATGAAGAAATCACTAAAGATCATCAGCTACTGTTCTCCATTATGATACATTTCAGCAGAAATGGGAAAAGGCACGGCCTATTGCACAAAGCAATTACAAAGGGATCCTCTTCATAATGTTATGAACAGTATAAAACGAATTACCTGCCACACTGAGCACGGTTATTAAATTGTTTCTTGATAAAAATATTTTTTACTGTTCAGATATTACTTCTTTACTGAAATCAAAGTGTTATAACACATCAGTTGCATCACATATTCAAGCTTGAAACACAAAAAAATCACTTTTCTCTGTTTTGCGGTGAATTTTGCTTTGCTGACTCAAGTGCAGGAAACATACAAATTGAAATTTCCCTGAAAACGCGTTTGAATGACGTGCATGCTCCAGTAATGAAAGTTTTATATTCAGGAGCAAGTTGCATTTTTATTGCAATTCCCGGACTGGAAGTGTGATTTAAACATATATTTCTCATTCCATAGCGGTTGCTTGCCTCTTGGTCGTCATTTGAATTCAGTTCCAATGTCTACCGTACCTATTCGACATATAATGAATACCTAGTGTATTCAGAGGCACTGAGAAACACCTTACAGCATCACGTTGACTAATGACTCACAAAACTGTCCAAAAAACTTTTTTCAGACTTGGAAAGATGGCAATAATATTGACAATATTTCCTCTTCGAAATCAAAATTTGTCAGACTATTGTTCGTGAATTTTTCAAATTATTGTAAGCTAATCGTATTCGAAAGATTGTTTTCAGTAACATGTCTGTACCATTTGCTGATCAAGAAAACTTTTTTTTAAACAATCGATCCCAAATATTCAGACGTGTGGCATACTAACCTAGATTATAACAGGGGCTTCAGCAGAACAATTTTCACACCCCTAAGAAATACAGAAGAATAATATCGACCATAAGCAGAAACAATGTTTGAAAGTGGTTGCCAAGTTTTCACGGTGAATTTTATTAATTCAGACTTCCATTGTCTAATATGATTCGGCTATTATTCAAAATCTATAAGAAAAAATATTGAATTATAATGAATAGCCAGAATATCAATTATATTAAACAATGAAACCTGAAATGAAAATATAATAAAACGAATGAAATAATCAAAATACCAAATAATAATGAGTACAGAGTAGAAATAGATGAATAAAAACAAATATATATATATATATATATATATATATATATATATATATATATATATATATATATATATATATATATATATATATATATATATATATATATATATATATATATATAAGCGGAAAGTATAGGCGGAAAATTGAAAAAGATTTCAATTTCAAGAAATTGAAATTTGAAATAATGAAATTAATGCATCAATACTTCATTTTGGAGTGAAATTGACGGATGAAACTTTCAAGATGGCGACTGGGCGCCACCTAGAAAAAAAAATTGAATGGAAAGGGGGTCTTGTGACAGATCTTTTTGAAGCACCTGACAAATGCTTCACAACCCTAGAATATAATGTCAATATCTTCAACTATTACAAAATGGCGGAACTTTAAGTAATTGCCTGAATACATTGACATTCAACTACATAATATGAGGTAATAAGCTTGAGGTCAGTACAGAAAATGTTCGAAATAGATGTATCTAGCTATCAAATGTTGAAGAAATTTTTCACAGCAGTTATTCAAACGTTTACTTTCAATAAAACTGATAACAATTCATACTTCATTTACTACTAATAAATGAAATTTTAATTATGATAATAATAATTGTATAGAGCAAATAATGAAATATATCTCCACAGAGAAGGTGTTCGAAATGTATACCAGCTTCTCCTACACATAGGCGACTTCTTTTCTGAACCCTTTTTGCCGAATTCATTAGTTCATTAGAAGTGAGAGAAGCAACTTTGCATCACTGCCGCTTCCAATTCATATCTAGAATTGACCAGCAATTTGAAAATAAGATTTTTCCACCTTTCCCAGGGGTAAAAATCGGGTTAGGTACAGGGACCAGGCGGGGTCCTTAGTTGACCAAAATTTGCAGCTGAAAAATTGGTGACAAATTCTGTGTTGTCAGGAAAAATCCCGTCTTGTTGAAAATATATTCTTCTGTGTTCCATTAGTGGCAATTATTCATCAATGTTTGTCCTGAAATTTGTCAATACCTCTGAGATGTGAGAGTGCTATTACAAATGAACGGGACGATAATTTTACCCCTGAAAACACCTGTTCACACACTGAATCCAAATCTTTCCTAACTTTTCTGCTCCACAATAGAATGGGAATTTTGTTTTGTCCAAGTCTAAGAATTGTAGCGGTTAAAAATGCCGGCATTGCTCACACAAGAAGCTTATGTGAATCTGTCCAAATACAATTTAACGAAATATCATGCACTTGGTAACATCTTTCCAGGAACCACTGTCAGAAAGCCATGCGGCATTTGAAATATCCTGATTTGAGTTGATTAACTCTCGTGCTCCTGTATGGCTTGAATTTGTGTTGTATTCAAAATCCTCCTTTAGTTCTTGGTAGGCCTACGTTGAAACGACTATTTCATCCAACTCCTTATCTCATCAATTACGTTATGTCGCAATCTTGTGAAAATGTCTCTAAAAAGTCGTATTCGCTCTGGATACCTCTCATGATACAAATTACTTGCTGCTTCTGCATGTTTCCCGGTTTGTATGAAACTTTTTCATAATTCTCATACTGCATTGCGAATGTGTTTGGAAATTGAACGGAAACCACTAACTGGAGAGCATTTTCACTACTCAAATCAAAATTTGACAGCTACCAGTAAATATTTGCATTCTGTTTAATCGCCGCATCGTCCAAAGCCCACTTGATCAAAGTGTGCGTTCCAAAGTATACTTGAAAGAGTCTAATAACTCTGTATTCCAAAGAAGAATCTAGCAAAACATCAAGTGTGCTACATTTTTGAAGGGGGAACTTCAAGCTCTACTGAAATATGCAGGAATATACAGAGTATCTCATTAAAAAAATGCACATTTTTGAAAAACATGCTGTAACTCAGAAACGATGACAGATATCGATATGCGGTTTTTACCGTCAAATTTGTCATGAAATTTGATTAACAGAAACAGTCATCAGTTTGCATTTATCTAATTGGACCCTTTCCAATTTGGCCAACAATGTACAAATTTCAATAAGTTGTTTTTATCCGTTTTCATGAACAATAATATTCTGAATAATAATAAAGTGAATGATAAACTGAATAATTATTCAGTTTAATCAAATTAAGAGCCATTTTAATCAGTGTACTTTTGCCAACGTTACACAAGTTGAATAATTCCGTCAGTAGAAAATTGTATGTTCGATAATAATTGTAGTCGACGAAGGCCGTTTTCGCCTGGTCATAATTGGCAAAAGTGAAAAGTTGTCGAAGTGCGTGAATGGACGATAATCAGTTGGCGGAAGGTCTGTGAAGTATGGTGCAAAACTTCAACGTACAATTCATTTGATTTTTGGAAGGTGATTTGTGGAACGTGCAAATAGGCGTTATCGTGAATCAAGATCAGACCTTTTTTATGGACCAGTGCCAGCTGCTGCTGATGCAATTTTTGGTAGATTATTCGTCCTCACAAAAGGACTCTGCTGTGAATCACACCAGACGCTGATCATCATTCAGTGACCATGGTATTTTTTGGTGAGTTTTCGCCTTCGGACTTGCCAGGGGAACTCATTTGAATTCAACCACTGGCCTGAATGTTTCCTGTTTTCGTAGAGGATCCACTTTTCATCACACATGACGATCCAAAAGAAAAATCGTTTTGGTTGCGCAAAAGCAAAGAATAGACCTAGGAAGGTAACGATTTCAACATTGTCATTGCCAAATGCCTGTTTCCTTAGCGCTTCGGTTCAATTCGAATTAACAGAGAAAATTTGGCGCAAAATTGTTTCATATAGTAATAAGCTGAAGTAAGGAAAAAAATGCAATTTATTAAAAATGAAAAGTAATTATATTCAGATAAAAAATTCTCTATCAATCAGTTTGTAACACGACACAGTAGAATAAATATTCATTGGGTTATGGAGCTACAAAAACACATGAGATTGAAACGGACAAAACATCTGAAACAACCTCATAGTTCAAACCACTGTTTCATATTTCTAAAAAGATGCAGTTTTGAATGCAAGAACTTGATGTTCCAAGACATATTGGTATCGTTAGATACCAAGAAAAAATGATGCCTAGGTTTTCTAAGCAATGAATTTTCAATTTTCACCACAGACAGAATATTCTAAATTTTAATAAGACCAAAACTTCTTATTGTCTGTGAATATGTGTACTGGCATCTATTGTTTAGGCAACTTTTCAGATGATGACCGTGCTGTTGTCAGTGGAATGTTTTTTTCATATGTTGTAGATGTACAATGAAAAGAAGTGGGGACGATATGGATCCCTATGGATCACTAGCCTTCATGGTGAAGTCATTCAAGAGATAACCATCCATGACTACGTCCAAGCAATTAATTTTGAAAATTTTAAAGAGGCTATCTGACAAGCTATAACATTTTCGTTCAATCAGTATACTCTCATGCCGGAAGAAGTTGAAAACTTTGGAGGAATTCAGTGCAAAAGTCCGTTACTATCTGTGTAACGTAAATGTAACGAAGGTGTGTTACATTTGTATTCGCAGTATCCTTGACTACTTGGAAAATGTATGAATATCCTAGTTCCACTGATATTTTGTCAAATTTTCAGCTGAATTCAAAGAATTTAGGTGACCATCATGTTCAGACTTACAGAGTATCCATCTTTGGAAATCAAAATACATTGCCTACGCAATTATACTGGAATGCGACTACTTCACGCAAGACGAGAGACTGCCAATTGGTCCTTCGCTTTCACTTTCACCACTCATAGCCGATATATTCGCTTTCTGTTCGAAAAATAAGATGAATTATAATTTTTCCCAAAATAATCATTTTTTCATCAATTTCTATTTCGTATTAGTCTTCCTCAGACATAATACACTTATGCCAGCGTTTCCTCCAATCTTCGAAGCTTTTTTGATATGAATGTTTTTCATATTTAGAGCTCTTTCATCGAATCGGTTTTTTCTCCCCAGTTGTCGAAAAACGCCGTCCTTTCATGAGTCTCTCCAATCTAGGGAACAGAAAACGATGGCTGAGATATAATTACGGTGTTGTTTTTGGCAAACAAATTACGAACAAGCAATGACGAGTAAGTGGGTGCATAAATTGTATTTCCACAATACCGGACGTATTCTTCGTATTGCTTTTGCAAGTGGCGCATAACTTCAAAATGATACTCTTTGCTGACTAACGACTATGTGGTAAGAACTGCACATGCACTATGTCACGGCAATTTGATCTTACTTGGCTTGCTTTTTTTGTGTTGGCTTTTCTGGGCTCTACCATTGGGACCTTCGTACTTTGGTTTCAATGTCGTAGCCATATACATATGATTCTTCACCGGTTATAAACATTTTGAGCAAATTTGGATCGCCGTTAACGTGATTCAATAATTCTCAAGTGATGCTCATGATATGCTCATGTGACGGTTTTTTTGGTCAAAATTCAGCATTTTCGAAACTAATTCGCCACCACACGCTTCATGCTTGAAATTTTCGAGAAAAATGAATGACATGAGTCAATTGATATACTGACATACCACTTGTAAACATCATATTGACTCAGAGTCCAATCACCGTATGCCACTGTCAACATTTCAATTGTTTCTCATTATCTGATTTCATTTTCTACACAACATTCTATGCAAATTTTCTGATCAATTTTTTTCAATAGCAGAAATTCGCCGACAACGCAAAACACTTCTAATTTTCATGTCTTTCCCCAAAAAAATATGCCTAACAGCTAGATGTGTGAATATGAATTTAAGACGAGTGTACTAATCGCTAATCAAATTTATGTAGCCCGCGAAATTTGAACACTCACCTTATTTTTTAAACAGTTCACGAACATGGTTCGGTTTGAAAAACTGCCTTTCGGAAAAGTCTACAAGAAGTCCTGAGTCTGATTGAAACCCGTTGATGTCATAGTATGAAACTCTTGCAATACCTCAACAGCTATAGACGTTTCATAATATTCACAATGGAAGCGAAAGTCCACAATAAATTGCCGTTTTCAGACGTTATAAGAAAAATAATCGAAAACAAGTAGAAAATACATGTATACCGGAAACCCAGATATATGAAGAGTATCTGAAATACAAATCCAATCATCGATAATATACCAGGAGAAGAATCATTAAGACCATTATTGATTGGGCAATCAGCCTCTGTAACACGAAGAAAAGTCTTGAAAATGAAGTTGGCCACATCAGGAACTGCGTGAGAAGTCATAACTAGTGTTATCCCTTCTTTACGTCAGGCCCTTTATTGGAGAGGTTATAAAAATTTGATCTGATTACGGCATTATAATCTACTTTCGATCCGGGAACATCATCTGTAGGAGTTTCACGAAAATCAATTTTTGGAACTGCCATTCCAAAAATTGGATAAACCAGGTACCATTTGAGTGCAACCAACAGGCCATTGGAGATCCGTACTGGCAAGCACAAGATAAACACCCATCTTCACTATCACTCCTCAGCTTTTATACGATGAATCGTGGCTGAATATGAACGTTAATTCATATATTTTATTGTCTGTAGTAACACTATTTACGAAGAAATATATTAAAAATTAACCACAATTCACCAATTACCCAGCTTGAAACCGCACAAAAAATGTTCTTGCAAGTACATAATCAAATCCAAAGTGAAATTTTGAATACATTGAAAATTTGACATGTCTGCACTGAAATTAATTACATACAAGCTTATAGCCGTAACATGATTTATTCAGCAAAAGGAAGGCGCCAAATTCAATTTGGAATTGCTTCATTTCCGAGCGAGATTTCTTCTTCAGTGTACACGTCAATCCTGAGGTTGAAATTTCAGTGAGATGAAACATGAAAATTCAAATGAATAATAAAGTGGAAGACATCTCAAGTTGAATGTAAAATGTTACCAACCTACAGAAATAATCCGAAAGAGAATATTGAATATAGTTTTGAAGAAAATGTACAGTACTGTAGAAAAAGTGAAGGCATGAAAATTATCATTGGAGTTGAACAATATTCTGATCATGAAATGACGAATAAACTGAAATAACTTAGAGCTCTGGCTAATTGAAATGGAGTGAACTTCAAAAAGGAAAATTGATTTTTGTATTGCCACTGAAAATGAGACTTCCTCATACATACATACATACCCTCAGATGATGTGGAAGTGTAGTAACACTCTATAGAAAACATGTATGATGAATTTGATAGATTTTTTTTGAAAAATTTTATATTGTTCAGAAAGTGATTCGAAGTTATTTCTTCTGTAGCTGCAGATCCCCTTATTATGTATAACTCGAAAAAAATCTAGCTCCTGTGAAAGTCATGAGAAACTTCGTCCTGAAAAACTAATCCATTTCACGCCTCTTTGATGTAATGGAATTTCAGGTGTATGAATTTTCCCGTAATAATCACAATATATTCAGTCCCTTCGAATAATGATAATTATTATTATAATTTCTTCCTTGAATTAGGAATATCACCATATTTCTGCATTTTTCACTGTTAGGCGTCTAAACTTTCCTACCTGTATCCTCACTTTGACGAAACAGTTAAAAAGTTGTGATCTTTATACTTGTTTTAATATTATTCATTGTGACCAATTTTGTTACGCTAAGTAATTGATGTGGACAGGAACTAATGGTTTGATTGATCATTGTAGTGAATTTGAACAGAAATATGATAATAATAATCAATAACTCTCATGAGAACTGACTCCAGTTTGAGGGTATATTATATTTTCAAATGTCAAAATCATGCATTATTTATCCATTTGTCAATATCACTATTAATTTTGCCATTGTCACGACCTCTCCATACCACCAGTGTAACAACTACACATGATTTCTCAATTATAAATACGTGGTAAGCTTATTCGAATTTATTACATTTTCATTTATAACACGAATTTCAATTGAACAGTTTAAAATTATCATACTCATACCTGTCACTTTCTTCGCTCTCCAAGTAATCCGTAAACTAATTCAAATTCTGTTGCGGTTCCACTTTTCCTGAAACGATTCATACCACTTTCAAATGCTTTTTGTTAGATGTGGAGAACATATTGAAGAAAATGACTTCATTTTACAGGTATACTCTCATTATAATAACAATCCTTAACTGTTGAATACATTGTAATGCACAAACAAGAAATCAAAGAGATAATGAAGGTCATTTTCAACACAATTCCAAATATTAAATGAAATTATTAATGAGTATATGGAACCCTGAAACGATTAGAAACTTTGACTACGCTTCTACATCGTGTTCTTCTATATAATTTTGTCCAAAGAGATGTTCAATATGTATTGCTTTTGTACATAACAGGTGAATAATACAGGTAAATACTGGTATCACGGCATTTTTTAATAGTAATTTGAGTCAAAAAACCTACTTGGTGTGATGAACAGTGTTGATCATATATGGTTTCCAAAACTATTTCATCATTAAACGGCAATACAATGGGAAATTTTAGAGCTTTCATATCATCAGCCAAAAATACTTTTGATTTTATTTTCAGCACATCAATGTCGTCCTTAATCCATGTAAAACTTCAGAATTGTTTTCTTTCAATTCTTTTTTATCATCATCAGAAGATGAATTTCACTCAATTCAATTAGGATGTCAATTCGCTAGATATTTGGTTGACTCCACACTTTGGAATCAAAGAATTCAAGCAATCATTCAGAGTATTCTTGTAAACTTGGGAATTATTGAAGATATTCTGTGAATTTTTCATTGTGTTGAATGTGTTAGGAATCACACGTTAAAAGGTAAGACCCCGTTATTCCTTAGCTCGCACGAATTTTGACTTCTTAGGGTTGACGTTCGTATGGGTGCGACAGCTGATTGACGGAAAAACAGATTGTTTTAAAAAATATTTTTTCTGAGAAAGAATCATTAATTTCTTTAGTCGAAACACATGAAGTTTCAGCAATCATTCAGGTCCCTATGACTACTGAAAACATTGGGTAGAATAACATCTCTCCCACAAATAACTCTGCCAGTTATTTTATTTTTTGATCTATGACAACACAACCATATAGAATCGCTGGCATGAGCTAAATTTCCAAGGGGTCACTTGATATCTCTTGATAATGTATGATTTTCATAGTACTGGAGTAAAGAATGAATTTCAGCCTGATGCCGTTTTGAACGGAGGGAAAAGGGATGAAAATGGCATTATTCATCCTTTACCCTAAATATATATTCGGTGTGGATTTGAAAAATTTGATTTGTCATGAAACTCAGTAATTTCATTACTTCTTCATTAAATAATAATATTTTGTTGACATGCCGTAGATTATGGTTGGTGCGAATAGCCAAAACAGGAAACTGAATGTTCCACATTACGGCATTACTACAGTTATACGATATATAATGATCTGGACTAGTTACTACGAACAAAATATACATAAAAAGGTATCATTCTCAGGGTGGAAGACACTGATATGACATGTAGTCGAGAAGTCGCTATCAACTTTCTTTATTAGAAAAGGTAGTTCCATGATACCTCGTTTCATAGCAATTCCAATCCTTTACCTAACATTCCTTTCATTTCAAATAGGTTGTGACTCACCTACATTGTAGGTGAGTCATGAATGCAGTCTATTCCAAAACTAATAAGGAGTACTCACTATCAAATCACCCAAGAAATATTTCATGAATTATAAACAAACTTCCCTACTGCCAGGAGGTAAATGTTGAACATATTGTTGGCATCGTTTGTTGGCAAAATAATGAAAAGTGTATACTAGTAGAATTCAGCCGCCAACCACTCTCATTCGAATTCTTCATCTTGAATGTTTGTAGAGAATATCATCTCACGAAGCTGCTTATCAAGAGTCAAAGAGAACATTGCATCTTATGTTCTGAGTAGGTTTTCCATAAAATATTGATAAATTTTTGTGGAAGAATCCCAAGAAACTCTTTTACAAAGAGAGAACTGCCCGAGTCGAGACTGGGGTCTCTATAGGAACTAACTACTGAATACATACTAACACACAAACATGAAATTGAAAAGATAATGAACATCATTTTCAACACTCTCGTTTGTTTTCGTTTTGGGTTCCAAAATGAAGAGCTCTCTTAATTACAATACGGTCTGGGAAACGCGTAAGTAATGAGAATTCCTTAGTCTCTTTCCGCGGAGAATTATCATCAAAGGTTTGCAGGTCTATTGCATTTATATCTAGCTGAATAACAACCTTATCGAAAAATCAAATGACAACACTGATATATACGTGTATTGATTGATTGCTGGTCAAAATAACTGTGGACAGTGGCGGTTAAAAGTGAAAGAGGTTTTACCATTACTGATGCAATGAAACATGTACTGAAGGGAGCCAAGTTTTTCCCAAAGTCATATCTTCGAGTGCCATCAAATAATTTGATATCGACGTCACTCTTGAGATTATTGTATTTGTGAGCCAACGGTACTATGACCTAGGCTATTTTATCATCGAATGCTTGACACGCCTCATGAGAAACGATACCTATCTTGGAATCCTTGGAATCCTTGCAGCTAAAAAGGCCGGAAAAGTTAAGCTCTTTTATTTCTTCATGTTTTCCTCAAGATATGACACAGTTACATATTCAGTGTTTCCAACTGGTTCACCTATATTCTTCAATAGTTTTCTCAATGTATCATAATGACCATCTGATGTAAATCTGAAACCAATTCCAGGAGGTCCTCGAGCAACAATACTCAATTTACTTTTTTGTGAATTACTCTCGACATTCTACACCCACAACGATATTTTTCGTATTAGTATTTCTTCAAACTATCATAATATATTCATATCATACTTCACACATGGTGGTAATTATTTGGAAGGAAGAAATAAAACAACTTGCGCCCATATTCAGTTGATATTTGGTGAAAAATTATGTATTCTGTAATGAATTATAATAAACTGAATATTAGTTACGTAATGATCACAAATGATCAATGACAGATCCATGAAGGAGTGTGAGTGGTTGACAACGCAACCTTGATTTTCAATTCAATATTACATATCATGCAGCACACTTCTGAATGAGTTTATCTTTCTGCATATCAATTCACCCTCTTCTACAAGTTTTTGATGGTCTACACATGCACATTTGTTATTTGATACATCCATAGAAATAATCATACAATACTGTTATAAATGAGTTTGATATAGAAAATTTCAAATATAACATTTTCTCATAATGATCTGTAACTTTTCTCCATAGAATGGTAACAAACGTATTGACAAAAATCGAACAATTTTTGAAATTTGGTCGTGATATCAGAGAGCTATAGCTACTATACTTTCTTCCCAATGTGTGATGAGTCTAATATCAATTCTATCATTCACTTTTCCTATTGTTTTTCTTCATACCGCATTATTCATCAGTTCATGAATATCTTTTTTTGATTCGCTCTAAGATCGATCACGCATTTTAGGATTCAGATTTATATAAGGTTTCAATCCAACACGATAATTTGAAACTCGCGTGTTCTTCACAATCAGGTCATTGTTGATAGCCTGCTGTTTCGGTAATGTTATTCTGTAATGAATAATATATTTTCCTTCATCATTTTTGTTCGGAATTGATTTGAGAGTTTCAGATTCTGCACATAAATGTATCAAACTTTCAACTAAGAACGGAACATCGATATGATTATCATGTAATTCTTGAGGATAATGAATATACACCTCGAGCACATACCCATACATATTATCAGCACTTGAATTCATTATATCAAAAATGAGAATTTCATTGAGTGTTAACCATAAAAATTTACCTAACGGTAATGGTTATGACATACTGTGGCCAAATTAGTTTGTTGCATCTGAGCATGAAATGGATGAAGAGCGGCGTCTGTGCGAAAGTAGCGATTCACATTTGATTGAAAATCGATGTCGATTGAATCCATTTGAGAAGAACGTTTTCAGGAAGTTTATTTCACACAAACGCAGTTTTTCAATTGAATTAGTTTTTAATCAGTGAATTTTGAGACGTACCGAGTTGAACCTCAAAACCATGAGCAGTCACAGTCCGTCGTGTATTTCTGAATTTATTCATTATAATAATTGATGAAAAAAAAAGTTTATGGTAATTATTCATATATAGCTGTCTTTATAATTTTTTTCTGCTTCAGAAAAAAAAATAACGTTGGTCCATATTTGTTTAAAACAAATTGTGAAACTAATAAATATTTGAATAATAAATATTTTTTTTGTCAAACTATATGAAAGTGTAAATTATGATTTTAAAAAGCAAAATTATTCCTTAACTAATCATTTAATCAATCGCCATATAAAAAATCGATTTTGAATAATTAAAAATTAAAATTTGGAAAAAATTTAAAAAAAGTCATAATCATCTATAGACAACAAAATAGCAGAATAAAATTTTCGAAAATATTGAATTTCTCTATTTGTTTAAAATAATTTAATAAACAAATTACGTAAAAAATTCATATCTTATGTTAATAACTGCCATTGTTTGATGTGAAAACAGACATATCTGAATATTAATTGAGAAAAGAAATTTTCATCAACAATTTTTAGATATTTCATTTTGCAATAATTAAAAAATAATAATCAACAAATTGATGAATTTTTATGAACTTTAATCGCAGGATCGTATGAAGTATATTTATCAAAAGCACTCCACGAAGTTTGAAATTCATAGGCCAATTATTTATCCTTTCTATCCCATTATTTATGCCAAAGGAGATTGGGAAAAAATTTGTAAGTTAACAATTGAATAACTTTTTGAAAATGATGATGAAACTTTTTTTCTACGGAACTCGATTCATTCAAGTGTTAAGAAGATACTAGATTTTTTCAAAACTTAAAAATGACATTTTATGCTATAAAAAAATTATTTCTTTTAATAAACTCCCTATAGCGGCAGCGCGCGCATGCCGTTACACTCGCGCGGAACCCCATTTTCAACCTCAAATTAAAATTATAAATAATGGAGGGAGTTTCGGGAGACGGATCTTTTTTATCGGAAATTTCCTCCTCTTTAACGAGCTTTTTTCAAAATTGCCTGAATAATAATATTTTTTGAGTTGATAACGCAAAAATAAATACCATTTTTTTAAATCTTATTTTGTTAATAAAAATTGCAATTTTTTACCTGCACCAAAATCTTTAGAAAATATTTTTCTAGAGGTGAATCCGAATCGAATGAGCTGTCGCTCATATTTTCAGGACCTTTATCTCTATTTTTCATGTTTTAGAACTTATTGATTAGACAATGATATGTACCGCTCTTGGTGAAGTCAAATGTGCCAAGACACTCGAACACTTCCCATGAAAGTATCTATAGAAGAGAGAAAAACCCCCAACCTTTCTCCGATTTTCCAGATTATCAAGGTTGCAAGTGATATTCATGTCTCCAATCAGGTGGATAATTCTTTTCTGGATGGAATCCAGCAACTTCAGGGTATGCTTAGTGCGGAGCTCCTTACAGTACTCCAGTACAGACCTCCCAAGTAGGTCTGATCTGGGCTTTATGAAGCATCAAAAGCTGCTGAAGTGTGCACAGTTTTCAGGTTCAGAACAGTTTTCTAAGCTTTGAATACATATTAGAGTATCCACCCAAATTGTGATACTTGAATAACGACCATAGTAATATAGCTATAGGGTTCTGGCCTAAAATCCCATTTTTTTTCTTATGGAGCTTCATTCTGGCATTTTTTAGACCTCAGGCTCAGTTCACACGAAAAGGACGAAGGCCCGCGCTTCGTCTCTGCTAGACGTTAATTCTGTGTGAATTGGGCTTCAAATTTTCAGAACCCACTTTTGCCGTCATTCAGTCAACCAATCAGCTACCGCGCATACAGCAGGAAATTCAAACCACCAGTAGATGAACAAGGCGGTTTCTGAATCAAAATTCTATGTATTTTTTTTTGAAGCTAAACATGTTGCAATTTTCGATTCAAACAGGAGTGGGGGAAACGTGTGACGTCATCAACGCAGGATGGAATGCGTATCGTAGCGATTCAAGCGTGAAACTTCACCTCTCGGCCCCCTCAGTTCACCGTCTCAACCCTTGGCCCCCTCAGTACTCCGCCTCACCCCTCGGGGTGAGAGGAGTGCTAAGGGGAGTAGTTGTTTTATGATATGCGTCAGTCCATTAAACCTATTGTGTAGATATATTCGAGACTGGCTTGAACGATTGAAGTTCATTTCTTTAGATTTGTTCACTGCCAGTCTTCAAGCATAGCCCACTGACTGATAGGAAAGTTTGTCTTCCTCATTCAGAGGAATGTATTTTTCCATGAGAACCTCTCTATAGGAACTAACTACTGAATACATACTAACACACAAACATGAAATTGAAAAGATAATAATCATCATTTTCAACACTCTCGTTTTTTTTCGTTTTGGGTTCCAACGAGATGACGTTACGGTACGTAGTATTGTTGACTTGTGGATTTGATTCTATTTAGAATTGAAACATTTCCAGCATAACATCACATACAGCTTGTCAAATGTAGGAAGAGCTCTCCTAATTACAATACTGTCTGGGAAACGCGTAAGTAATGAGAATTCCTTAGTCTCTTTCCGCAGAAAATTATCATCAAAAGTTTGCAGGTCTATTGAATTTATATCTAGCTGAATAAAAAGTTAATCAAAAAATCAAATGACAACACTGATATATACGTGTATTGATAGATTGCTGATCAAAATAACTGTGGATAGTGGCGTTTAAAAGTGAAAGAGGTTTTACCATTACTGATGCAATGAAACATGTACTGAAGGGGGCCAAGTTTTTCCCGATGTCATATCTTCGAGTGCCATCAAATAATTTGATATCGACGCCACTCTTGAGATTATTGTATTTGTGAGCCAACGGTACTATGACTTAGGCTATTTTATCATCAAATGCTTGACAGGCCTCATGAGAAACGATATCTATCCTGGAATCCTTGGAATCCTTGCAGCTAAAAAGGCCGGAAGAGTAAGTTCTTTTATTTTTTCATGTTTTCCTCAAGATATGATACAGTTACATATTCAGTGTTCCCAACTGGTTCACCTATATTCTTCAATAGTTTTCTCAATATATCATAATGATCATCTGATCTTGATCTGAATCCAATCCAGGAGGTCCTCGAGCAATACTACTCAATTTACTTTTTTGTGCATTACTCTCGATATTCTACACCCTCAACGATATTTTTCGTATTAATATTTCTTCAAACTATCATAATATATTCATATCATACTTCACACATTGTGATAATTATTTGGAAGGAAGAAATAAAACAACTTGCGCCCATATTCAGTTAATATTAGGTGAAAAATTATATATTCTGTAATGAATTATAATACACTAAATATTAGTTACGTAATGATCACAAATGATCAATGACAGATCCGTGAAAGAGTGTGAGTGGTTGACAATGCAACCTTGATTTTCAATTCAATGTTACATATCATGCAGCACACTTCTGAATGAGTTTATCTTTCTGCATATCAATTCACCCTTTTCTACAATTTATTGATAGTACACATGCCAATTCAATTTTCATGATAGACCGTTCAACTCCTTTGGCCTCCGAAAACTGAATATTGACAGATTTCACATAATATGCTTCAGCATCTGTGCTGATTAGTGAATAATTTGAAAACTCATCTTTGGAATTACCCAAATCTGACTTTGTGACTGAAATATTGAATTGGTGAAGTACCGATATTGTAATGAGATGTATCAAACTTACTTATGTTACTTATTTCCTGTATTTTCTTTCATCATGAAGTAAAGAAGTATTTTCACTCATTTGTTATTTGATACATCCATAGAAATCATCATACAATACTGTTATAAATGAGTTTGATATAGAAAATTTCAAATATCACAGTTTCTCATAATGATCTGTAACTTTTCTCCATAGAATGGTAACAAACGGACTGGCAAAAATTGAACAATTTTTGAAATTTGGTCGTGATATCAGAGAGCTAGCTACTATACTTTCTTCCCAATGTGTGATGAGTCTAATATCAATTCTATCATTCACTTTTCCTATTGTTTTTCTTCATACCGCATTATTCATCAGTTCATGAATATCTTTTTCTGATTCGCTCTAAGATCGATCACGCATTTTAGAATTCAGATTTATATAAGGTTTCAATCCAACATGATAATTTGAAACTCGCGTGTTCTTCACAAGCAAGTCATTGTTGATAGCCTGCTGTTTTGGTAATGTTATTCTGTAATGAATAATATATTTTCCTTCATCATTTTTGTTCGGAATTGATTTGAGAGTTTCAGATTCTGCACATAAATTTATCAAACTTTCAACTGAGACCGGAACATCGGTATGATTATCATGTAATTCTTGAGGATAATGAATATATACCTCGAGCACATACCCATACATATTGTAACGAATTAAAGAATTAACTGTCTCAAACAAATTTATTTTAACAATACTTCACTATCACAACTAATTTATTTACCCCACTAACGCTTAATTTATCTTCACCGTTTGTTAACCGCTCGATTCGCTTTCTTGGTACAGATTCCTCTTCGGGACGACGAGCGACGTTTTTATATCGTCAACGAACGTTCCGGATCCCTCTGCGGATTTCGGGACCCATCCGGAGTTTTCGCGGTATTTCGTGATGCGTCATGCGACGGTCAGGGCCGGCTTCAGATTCATTACATTGCCCCCTTTTCAAAGACGTTTCGCCCCGAAATGTCATCCTTGGCGTGTGTCGATACCTGTAGAACTCTCCATATTTGCACTGTGAAGTTCGATGGAAGTAACACTCCACAGTCTTTATGCTCGGTCGTGGAAGATGGTTACCACACACCAAAATCTGGATGCCGCTGGATCTGGAGATCGCTTCCAACATGCTTCTCACAATTCTCCAGTCCAGCCTGTCGAGCCAAGAGGCTAATTTCGGGATCGCCAACTCCACGAGATTCTGGTCGAGCATCGTCTCCTTCAGTCTAGTAAGACTCCTCCAGACATCTTCATAGGACGGTTTGTCTCGAGAATGCTTTTTGGTCATCAAGTAGAAGATGTTTCTCTGACCCTTCTTCAACTGTAGCACTCCTCCGACTTCTGGATTCTGTTCTCGTAACGTTTGAAGCTGGCCGAATTTCTTGTTGAATACCACGGCGATGCCCTTGGACATTTGGAGATCCTCTGCTATGCAGTGAGCTAGGGCGTAATCAACTGGAACCTTGAAAAGGTCTCGTGGCTCTTCTCGAGTTACCCCATGTACGACCTTCTGTCCGTTCGAGTATAAGGACATGAATTGCTGGAACGTCATTTCATCCTCTGGTGGTCTGAGGGCGCGAACTTGGTCGTGATTTCCAGCATAAGGAGCCAGTCTATTAAAATGGACGACCCTAGGCTTTCCTCGAGGTGGCTTATGAATTCGGTAGACGGGGTCATTAATCTTTTTCATGATTTTGTACGGACCTTCCCACGAGTTCCGCAACTTCGGTGATAAACCACGGCGGCGCTTAAGATTGTACAGCCAAACTAGGTCGCCGATTTTGAATCCTCCAGCATTCGCCTTGATGTCATAGGCCTCCTTCATCCTATCGCTGGCACTCCGGATGTTCAGACGGACTCGTTCATGAATGTCGTCCATTCTCTGCCGAAGCTTGCTGACATAGTCTTTCCCCGCAGTGTCTTGTTCTGGAGGCATCCCAAATTTTAGGTCGCAAGGAAGCCGCAGCTCTTGTCCCATTATAATACTGGCAGGGGTTTGGCCGGTTGACTCGTGCACTGCCGAACGATAAGCCAGCAGGAACAGGTGGAGGTATTGGTCCCAGTCTCTTTGATGGTCAGAGACTACCTTGGACAAGTGGCGGTTTATAGTCCTATTCATTCGTTCCACCATTCCATCGGACTGTGGATGTAAGGCTGTGGTTCTGGTCTTTCGAATGTCCAACAGTTTACATATTTCTTGGAACAGGTTGGACTCAAAATTTCTGCCCTGGTCCGAATGCAGCTCCAATGGGACACCGAATCGACATATCCATTCCTTTACCAGGACGTCAGCGACGGTAAAGGCTTCCTGGTTGGGCAGGGCATAGGCTTCTGCCCACTTGCTGAAGTAGTCCATGGCTACCAGGATGTATTTGTTCTCATGTTGGGACTCTGGGAACGGGCCGGCGATATCGATGGCGATTCTCTCGAAAGGACTACCCACGTTATACTGGCGCATTGGAGCTTTCGGTCGTATCCTAGGTCCGTTACTGGCAGCGCATACAGCACACTTTCTGCACCAGTCCTTGATGTCGGCTTGACAATTAACCCAGTAAAACTGTTGTCTTACTTTCTGCAGGGTCTTTGTTACTCCCAGATGTCCTCCAGTGACTCCATCATGGATTTCTTCGAGCACCTCCCGTCGTCTGCTCCTGGGTACCACTGTCTGGCGCCTTTCTTCTGCACCGTCTTCAGACTCCAACACCCGCTTCAGAACTCCGTTTTCCAAAGTAAGGGAGTTCCATTGTGCCCAGTAGGACTTAACCGCTGGCGAATAACCTGCCACTTCCTGCCACGTTGGTCTTTGATTACTTTTCTTCCATCCGATGACTAAACGAAGATCTGGGTCTTCCTCTTGGTCTTCCTTGATCTTATCATCCTTCCAGTCGTCGTCTAGAGCTGTGGTTCTACAAATAGCTGCCTCCTTCTCCTCTGCTCGTCGACAATGTGAGCAGTCATCGGGGCAAGGTCTCCGCGATAGAGCATCTGCGTTTTTATGGCTAGTCCCAGCTCGATGTTCTATTTCGAAGTCAAATTCTTGTAATCTCTCAATCCAGCGCGCTACTGGCCCTCGGGATTTTTGAACTGCAGAAGCCATTTGAGAGCTGCATGGTCCGTTCTCAACAGAAATCGTCTTCCATACACGTATTTGTAGAAATGCTCTACACCTTTGACTACGGCCAACAGCTCTCGCCTGGTGACACAGAAATTACGCTCTGGTTTACTGAGCGTTTTGCTGAAGTAGCCAATAACTTTCTCCTGTCCATCCTGGATTTGAGAAAGGACTGCTCCAAGTCCCACGTTGCTGGCGTCCGTATCCAAAATGAACTTTCCGTCAGGTAAGGGATAGCTCAAAACGGGAGCGTTGATCAAAGCTCTTTTCAGCTTCTTGACTGAGTCTTGGCATTCCTCAGACCACTGGAACTGGATCTGCCCTTCTGTGAGGCGAGTCAATGGTTTGGCGATGTTGGCAAACCCCAGCACTTATCGGCGGTAGTAGGTGCATAAACCAAGGAAGCTCCGAAGCTGATGTAATGTCTTTTGGAATGGGCCAATCCTTAACTGCTTTGATCTTTTGTTCGTCTGCCGCCACTCCTTCCCAGGAGTGGCGACAACGTGGCCAAGGTAACGAACTTCTTTCTGGAACAGGTGGCATTTCTTGGGACTCAGTTTTAATCCAGAACTCCTCAGACGCATGAACACCTCCTCCAGATTTTTCAAATGATCGTCGAACGATTTTCCGACCACGATTATATCGTCGAGATACACTAGACACGTCTTCCATGAGAGCCCTTTGAGAACCATCTCCATCAATCTCTCGAAGGTCGCTGGAGCATTACAAAGCCCGAATGGCATAACCTTGAACTGCCACAATCCTGAGCCGATGGTGAAAGCTGTCTTTTCTCGATCTTCTGGGGCCAATTCAACTTGCCAATATCCACTCTTCAAATACAAGGTCGAGAAAATTGTGGAGCCGGCTAGCGTGTCTAGGGTGTCGTCGATTCTTGGAAGAGGGTAGCTGTCTTTCTTTGTCACGTGATTTAGTTGGCGATAATCCACGCAGAACCTTGTCGAGCCGTCCTTCTTCTTCACTAACACGACTGGAAAAGACCAGGGGCTGTCAGAAGGTTCGATAACTCCTCCTTTTTCCATATCGCTGACTATCTTGTCTGCCTCTTCTTTCTTCGCAAGGGGGAGTCTTCTAGCTGATTGCCGGATTGGTCGGGCATTCTCAGTGTCGATTCTATGCTGAACCACATTCGTTCTGCCGCCATTTCCTTCTCCAATGTCGAAGATTTCCTGGTACTTCTTGACCAACTCCCTCAGTTTTGATCGGTGAGTTGGTGGTATGTCCTTGGAGGAAATGTCAATCAGCTTCTCCAACTCTTTAGGCAGGTTGTTGCCTTGGCTAACAGAACTGCGTACACTCCGTATCACAGAGGAAATGGACGAACAGTGCCCCAGCATGGTTCCTTTCTCCTAGGTCACGGGAAAGTAGTTGACATTCATGACCCTGACTGGCAAAACTGTATCAACACGCAACAGGGTCTTCCCCAGTGCGATTCCTCATCCAATTTTCTCATCGTGTAGCTTGAGCTCGAATATTACCACCTTGCCGCTGCTCGCATTTCCGTCCAAGCGAGCCTCCAGGATGGTTTCAGCTCTTTCCGGTACGCACACGTCTTCGGCCAACAGGACTCTAATCATCCTTCGCTTCTTCCATGAAGCACCAGCTCTTCTCCGTCGACACGTAGGATGCCGTCTTGAAAATTCAGCTCGAACCCTCTGGAATTTATTATGTCCATTCCAATGATCGCATCGTTCTCGATGTCCGCCACCAATGCACGATGTTTCAATTTTGTGCTGCCCAACACCAATTCAACAGGTAGTTCTCCAAGTACATTGGCTGGCTCCCCTGTTGCAGTGCGTAACTTCCAGCTTTACGGTTCAATTCATGCCGGTGTTTTGGCAAAGGTTGGCCAAAGAGTGGTTCTCGTCGCACCTGTATCTAGCAGCATGGTGGAAGGCTCGTTGTTGATGTGGCCGTCTACGAAAACACCTTTTTCTTGTCGTTGGAGAACGGCAACATATGCGTTTTTTACGGGGGCTTGCTGGGTACAGGTCGACGATTGCCCCTTCTCATCGACCCCCTCTAGTTTTCCTGATTTGGTGTCGATTCTTTGAAAGCTGGACATTTGCTACGCACATGTCCAATTTTCCCAAAGTTCCAGCATCTTATATTTTTCCTCTCAGGCAAAACTTCTTTCATTACTTTTCTGATGGTGGCCTCAATATCTGCAGGCACTTGTCCATCCTCCTCGATAGCTCGAACTTTGCTCTGGCTCTTGCAGGATTGTTTTGCAGCCTCAAACTCCAGAGCGCTTGCCAGTGCATCCACGAGATGTTTGGGATGAGCTAGCGTCAAGGCCTGTCTCGTTTCTTGGTCGCGAAGTCCATCCAAGAATGCTTGAACTGCTAACCGCTCCATTACATTTTCGGGTGTAGCAGGATACGCCAGACGGACCAATCGAGCTATGTCGGCTTCAAACTCCTGTAGGGATTCTCCTGATTTCTGGCAGCGGTTCTTGAGCTGTGAATGGTAAACGTGCTCTAGGTGGGCCTGTCCATACCGCAGTTCAAGATGCTTTACAAGTTGGTCATAGTCTTCCTGTTCCTGGGCCGTGAGGGTTTGCAGGATATTCGTTGCTTCTCCACGCAACGCCAATGTTAATGCTACCGCCTTTTCTCCTGCATTCCATCCATTCGCTCTGGCCGCAGCTTCAAATTGTCGGTGGTAATTTGCCCAAGGAGTTTTTCCGTCGAACTGGGGCGGATTCATGGAGAGCTTTCCTGGTTCAGAACTGAGTTTGACATCTTTCAGTTCCGGAATTGAGTTTTCAGTAACCGTTTCTGTGGGATGGGCAGAATTAACAATTTTGTTTTGCAACCTGCTAATTGTTTTCTTTATCTCGCTGATTTCTGCCTGAACTCCGCCTTTGATTTCTTCTACTTCTGTATTCATTTCCTTTCTTATTTTGTCTATCTCTGTCTCAATGGTTCCTATTCTTTCTTCGAGTAGGCTCGCCACACTACAAAGGTCTTTCTTCAAGCCTTCTGCATTCTCAAGAAATTTATCTTCCAAACTTTTAGAATTTTCCAGAAGCTTCTCCTCCAGGAACTTCGAATTTTGTTGAAGTTCATCTTTCAGCGATTTGGTGTTCTCCTCGAGTTTGTTCATTATTGAACTCCAATCACCCCCAGAAACTTCGAATAAATATGTTTCGGGATCTTCTCCTGATTCAATCAAGTTGTCCCATAGTCTCTTCTGGAGTACTGATTTTTTTCCGGAAGAATCTAGTTCTCTCTCTTCCAATTCTTGCTTCAATTCGGCGACTTTCAAGTCCACTGGAAGCACTTTTCTTGAACACATTTTATCTCTTACTGTCTATTTTACTCAAAACTGAATATGTCCACTTATTTAATGGAGTCCGAAACATTTATTTTCAAAAATCTATTTTTCGCGCGAAAGGTCTATCAGTTTATATTTCCGTCGTCCGGTACTGTCCGCTTCGCGAAACACAATGAATCACCAGTCTATCTGCGCGAAAGTGCGAAAGTTTTAAAGTCAATTTCACTGTGATACAAAAATTGTCCACCAAGCGCTCACAAATTTATTTTGAAAATCTACTTCTGATCACCAATTGTAACGAATTAAAGCATTAACTGTCTTAAACAAATTTATTTTAACAATACTTCACTATCACAACTAATTCATTTACACCACTAACGCTTAATATATCTTCACCGTTTGTTAACCGCTCGATTCGCTTTCTTGGTACAGATTCCTCTTCGGGACGACGAGCGACGTTTTTATATCGTCAACGAACGTTCCGGATCCCTCTGCGGATTTCGGGACCCATCCGGATTTTTCGCGGTATTTCGTGATGCGTCATGCGTCGGTCAGGGCCGGCTTCAGATTCATTACAATATCGTCGGCACTTAAATTCTTTATATTGAAAAAATTTCATTGAGTGTTAACCATAAAAGTTTACCTAACGGTAATGGTTATGACATACTGTGGCCAAATTAGTTTGTTGCATCTGAGCATGAAATGGATGAAGAGAGGCGTCTGTGCGAAAGTAGCGATTCACATTTGATTGAAAATCGCTGTAGATTGAATCCATTTGAGAAGAACGTTCTCAGGAAGTTCATTTCACACGAACGCAGTTCTTCAAATGAATTAGTTTTTAATCAGTGAATTTTGAGACCTACTGAGTTGAACCGTCGTGTATTTCTGAATTTATTTATTATGATAATTAATAAAAAAAATGTTCATGGCAATTTCCCATATATAGCTGTCTTTATAATTTTTTTCTGCTTCAGAAAAAAAAACGTTGGTCAATATTTGTTCAAAACAAATTATGAAACTAATAAACAATTGAATAATAAATAATATTTCTTGTCAAACTATATGAAAGTGTAAATTATGATTTTTAAAGGCAAAATTATTCCTTAACTAATTATTTAAATAATCGCAATATAAAAAATCGATTTTCAACAATTGAAAATTAAAATTAGAAAAAAAATTCAAAAAATTCATAATCATCTCTAGACAAAATAGCAAAAAAAAATTTCAAAAATATTGAATTTCTTTGTTTGTTTAAAACAATTCAATAAACAAATTATGTAAAAAATTCATATCCTATGTAAATAACTGCCATTTTTCAATGTGAAAACAGACATTGGTGAATATTAATGAAAAAAAAAATTTTATCAACAATTTCTACATATTTCATTTTGCAATAATAATAAAAGTCATAATCAACAAATTTATACATTTTTATGAACTTCAATCGCAGGATCGTATGAAGTATATATATATCAAAAGCACTCCACGAAGTTTAAAATTCATAGGCCAATTATTTACACCTTTCATCCCATTCTACGGAAGTCGATTCATTCAAGTGTTAAGAAGATAGTAGATTTTGTCAAACCTTCAAAATGACATTTTATGCTATAAAAAAATTATTTCTTTCAATGAACTCTCTATAGCGGCAGCACGCGCATGCCGTAACACACGCGCGGAATTCTATTTTCAACCTCAAATTAAAATTATAAATAATGGAGAGAGTTTCGGGAGTCGAGACTTTTTTATCGAAAATTTCCTCCTCTTCAACGAGCTTTTTTCAAAATTGCCTGAATAATAATATTTTTTGAGTTGATAACGAAAAACTAAATACCATTTTTTTCAAATCTCATTTTGTTAATAACAATTGCAATTTTTTACCTGCACCAAAATCCTTCGAAAACATTTTTCTAGAGGTGAATCCGAATCGAATGAGCTGTCGCTCATATTTTCAGGACCTCCATCTCTATTTTTCATGTTATAGAACTCGTTGATTAGACAATGATATGTACCGCTCTTGGTGATGTCAAATGTGCCAAGACACTTGAACACTTCCCATGAAAGTATCTATAGAAGAGAGAAAAACCACCAACCTTTCTTCGATTTTCCAGATTATCAAGGTTGCAAGTGATATTCATGTCTCCAATCAGGTGGATAATTCTTTTCTGGATGGAATCCAGCAACTTCAGGGTATGCTTAGTGCGGAGCTCCATACAGTACTCCAGTACAGACCTCCAAAGTAGGTCTGATCTGGGCTTCATGAAGCATCAAAAGCTGCTGAAGTGTGCACAGTTTCCAGGTTTGGAAAAGTTTTCCAAGCTTTGAATACAAATTAGAGTATCCACCCAAATTGTGATACTTGAATAATGACCATAGTAATATAGCTATAGGAGTTCTGGCCCAAAATCCCATTTTTTTTCTTATGGAGCTTCTTTCTGGCATTTTTCAGACCTCAGGCTCAGTTCACACAGAAAGGACAAAGGCCCGCGCTTCGTCTCTGCCAGACGTTGATTCTGTGTGAATTGGGCTTCAAATTTTCAGAGCTCACTTTTGCCGTCATTCAGTCAGCCAGTCAGCTACCGCGCATACAGCGGGAATTTCAAACCACCAGTAGATGAACAAGGCGGTTTCTGGATCAAAATCTCATGTATTTTTTATGGAGCTAAACATTTTGCAATTTTTGAATCAAACAGGAGTGGGGGAAACGTGTGACGTCATCGACTCAGGATGGAATGAGTATCGTAGCGATTCAAGCGTGAAACTTCTCCTCCCGGCCCCCTCAGTTTACCGCCTCAACCCTTGGCTCCCTCAGTACTCCGCCTCTCCCCTCGGGGTGAGAGGAGTGCTAAGGGGAGTAGTTGTTTTATGATAGGCGTCAGTCCATTAAACCTACTGTGTAGGTATATTCAGACTGGCTTGAACGATTGGAGTTCATTCCTTTAGATTTGTTTACTGCCAGTCTTCAAGCATAGCCCACTGATTAATAGGAAAGTTTGTTTACCTCATTCAGGGGAATGTATTTTTGCATGAGAACCCTTTCATATGGAGATTGCTAAAAACACTTTGTAATAATTATTGTATTGGCAAAAAATCAACCATGTGATATATTTTGTAGGAATGACTAATATTTCTGAACGATTACGTTCGTGATGGTATAATCATAAAAACGATTCATAAATGCATATTTATGAATGACATATTTGATGAAATATTGTATATCATGAATATATATTTCATATTACATCAAATGAGCTGCAGTCCTAGTGGTTTCGGTGCCTTTCGGTTTAGGAGCTTCATGGAGCAAGAGTCAAATATATTCCTTCACGAAACCCTTATTACTTGGAAGTATTGATTGCAGCTAGAGAAATGGTTCTGATGCAGATTATGTGAAACATGTTCTTCCTCAAGAATCAGTAGACAGTTATCCTGAGAATTTTGCGAAGAAAATTGGAATAAGTATGTAGTAAAAACTTGCTACATGAAAAGCATTTTACAAGTGTTGTTCATGACGTAGAATTTCAAGAACGGGGTTTTAACGATGAACGAGAAGGAGAATATTTCCTGCTTATTCACCAAATTCATACACCTGTTCGTGCAGATGCAGTTTCATGACAATTTATCATCATGAACAGGAAAATATTGGAATCAATACTCCTGATGACTTTGGATTCAATGAATCTGTGCAGTCTGTCTCGTCTTGTGTTTGTAGATCTTTTGCTGGAAAAATTCTCAGTAGCTTACTTTGTAGTATATGTTCAAGAGGTAGCAGAAACGTTTGTGAATTTTTAGAACTTCAACTAGCGTTTCCTAATATTATCGATAACCAGTCCGTGAAAAGCTTACCGTTGAAATATCTGAAAACAGAACTTTCAGCGGGTAATGCCAAATTTGCCCCAAACAAATCTGGTCATTATTACGCATCAGTCAAAGATGAAATAGTTTGACGATAGTTGTGTCACTAAATATTCTGGCAATATCTTGAATTCATTGGAGCCTCTGGAGACACCCTACAGTACATTCTATGAAAAAGGGGACCTTGGCAGATCAAGATCTTCAGATGATGTATTGCTGCAGATTTTTCCGGGTTTTCCTGCAACTGGAAAAGCAAATGCGTCACTGGAATCAATCAAGATACCCCGGAGCGCCAATTATTTTTTGTTGTTCCATAATTTCATATGTTTTGTTACTTTTTTTCATATGTTTCTATAATCAATAATTTCACCTCATCATCATCTATGGGATGATGGAAACTCGAGACATCATTTCGAAAATGCAAAAAAGTATTTTGATTTTTCTTCTTCATGAGGCAACTTATGAATTATTTATTCATGACCATCATCTCAGAGACGTTAATTTTGGGATGTTAAAATATTCAAATTGGATAAGTTATCATTCAGCCATAATCTTATTTTTTCTGAATTCATTTCTACTAGTTTTGTTTAACTTATTTCCATTGACTATCAGTAAAAATTAAGGCAGTGTCGTCTCCGGATAATTCAAGTTTTTTTGAATTGTTTCATTTTTTAAAAACTGTTGATGTAAACGAGAGAAAATTTCGATCTTTATATTGTGCCTTGTGGCGTTCGAAGTTTGACTTATTTCAACTAAGTGTGTTCTATCGGTTGGGCAATTCCTTCAAAAGGTATTTGATTTTGTGTAACCTTATAAAAATCTTTGACCAAGTTATAAAAAATTGCTATGGATCTAGATGACTTATTTGAAGCATGGCGGTTTGTTCTGAAAAATAATTTATAGCATTCTTGGTACTGGATTTTTTTCACAAATCCAAATTGTCTCACTATAATCAAATCATTCTTCTCAAAGAATGTGGATAGTCCAGTTTTGGAATCTCATCACATGAAAATCAATTATGCACATCATGAGAAGAAGGTTTTATGATATAATTGTGAATATGTTTGTATCATTATTTTTTTGTCAATGTGGTTGGCTCCAGGAGAACATTTATTTTTAAGTTCAGCCATCAGAGTGAAGAATCAATTGGAGTGTCATCCATGAATTGATTGGGTATAATATTTCTCTCTATATTATTTGACATTTTGTTACCAACCCCAATGGAAAAGTTATTGAAAATGTAAGTTTTTTCTTCATCATTTTCAGAACAGTATCCACTTTCGTTCATGATTTGTATATTCTCGATTTGATTTTTGACAATTGCCCCAGAAAAATTATCATCCACAGTCCATATTTCTTTAAAGTTTTCATTTGTCTCTGATATTTCATTTTCATATAAAATATTTTTTGTTTTCTTTATCATTCTGTTGAATTTTCTGTTTTTCATTTTCTGTCTCTGTTACAGTCGTTTATTTCGAAGACTTTTAGATGTCACAAGGCTGGAAGTGATCCAATGTTTAGGTTTAATTTTTTGTTCGCTGCTCTATCGAGTTCAGTGAAGAATATATAATATGAGTTTCGTGATTTCTTTTGAACTGACTCAAATAGTATGCGAGATCTCTTCAAAAAATGACGTGAATTTCCATTTTTCTCAAAAATATTTATGTATTCTACAATTTTTATTTTTTCCATCCCCGAGGCGGTTCCGATATGCATATTTTGGTATATCCTTGAGATCCCTCAGCTATTAGTTTCTTATCTTCCCAATAGTTGTTAAACGCCGTCCTTTCATAGGTCCCTTCAATCCTTGAAAGAGTAGAAAGTCGCAGGGGCCAAATCTGATTTTTGAAGAGGCTGAGACATGATTGGCTGAAAAATTACGAACAAATGATGACTAGTGATGCAAGAGTCATGCATTTTTTTCCACAATACCTGACGTTTTCTTTGCATTGCTTCTCACAAACAGCGCAAAACTTCAAGATGATACTTTTTATGGACCATACGATGCGAGAACTCCTGATGCACTGCGCCATGATAATCAAAGAAAAATGTGAGAGAAACCTTGATATTTGATAGTACTTATCATGCTTTTTTAGTTTCGGCTCTCCTGGGATCTTCCATTAGGACGATTAGACTTTGGTTTTGATGTCATGACCATTTACCCAAGATTCGTCAACATTCATGACCTTCTCAAGCAAATCTGGATCGCTGTTGACGTCATTCAATAATTCCTGGGTGATGCTCCTGCGAAGTTATTTGCTCAAATTTCAGAAACTTTGGAACTAATTTTGCTGCCACACGCTTCAGGCCCGAAATTAAATGGAAAACTGCATGGCATGAGCATGTGTCGACATTCTCATTTTCTCAACATTTTTATCGGTTGTTGATATGTTGAGATCCGGGATTCCAGCAGAATAGAAAAGAACGTGGCGCATCCAGTGCAGCATTGAAGAAAAAAAAACATGGCTACCATCGGGGCTTACAGGGTGTCTCAAAAATACATCATTTAAGAAAAAAACATAACGTCAATGTGTACAGGGTGTTTCAGAATACGTTTCAATGTGTCATTCACCAACTTGTACAGGGTGTCTCGAAATACGTCATTTAAAAAATATAACAGTTCAATGGGGCTCTATCGTTCCATTGTGTGATTCTTCAATGAGTATAAGGTATCTCAAAATACGTTATTTAAAAAAAAATTGGCAGTTTGACGGAGGTTTACCGTTTCAATGTGCGATCCCAATGAGAATCGTTCAAAAACGTGGCAATGGGGGTATTCTGAGTATTCGTTAAAACAATGTTCCACAAATGACGTATTTTGAAACACCATGTACATATTGACGTCATATTTTTTTCACAAATAATGTATTTTTAAGACACCCTCTACAATCCCGATGGTAGTTATTTTTTTTCAACGCTGTACTGAATGCCACTATGTTTTCATCTTCAATTTTTCATTCATTATTATTATTATTATACCATTATTTTTATGATTCAACCGCGTTGCTATCCTCCCATGTATGGATCACATTGCACACGTCTCTTTCCCACTCGCTAACGTAATTAACGTATTCTAAAAACACTTTATTGTGTGATTTTCACTAGACAGTTTTACAAAAACGCAACACGTGTTTCGCCATACAATGGCTTCCTTGGGCGTGTCTTAAGACACGCCTAGACTGTCTAGTGAAAATCACACAATAAATTGTTTTTAGAGTACGTTACTTATGGATTTTCATCAAGTATCGGCCGATTCCATCATATACACTAACGTAATTACGTCCCCTAGGAAATTCGCTCCAAAAGACCTGTATCTAATCTACTCGACAGATCTTTTTGTTGTTGTATCTAATTTATTTTTGTTTTATGCTTTCAGTGGTTCTGATACTCCGATACTTTCGTGCTTGTATGGTTTTCATGATTATACATTTTTATGCGTGTACGCTTTTCATAATTTTGTGCTCTCATAATTGTGATTTTGCTGATTTTTAATGGAACCATAAAAACTAATATTGATTCTACGAGCATAGAATGTTTAGGGATGGAAACGGAGCTGACTCTGAGTTGTACTTATAATTATGATAAACATATAGCGGAAAATATTTTGAAATCAGAACATGTTGATCATATTGGATATTTCGCAGTCAAAAGCTGAAAAACTAAGAATTGATACCATTTACAATATATAAGTAAAACCAGCAACCAAAGTCAACCTGCAACTAGAGGTGGACTTGGAAACGGTACACCGAAAAACCTATATCGACAAAACCAAGAGTAAACTGATCTTTAAATACTTTTAAAATTCAGCTAGTTATGACAGTTGGAGACACAGACAAAACCAAAGTTCGACGGCAAAGAATATTCAAAAATTTCTGACTATACGTCACTTTCCCAAAAGTCGAGCTCGAAAAACAATTCAAAACTTTTCCAAGGGAATATTTAAAACCCCAAACAGCATTACGCCCTGTACTTCGAAAATCGGCAAATTTCAGAAATATTTTCCGGGACTATCCAAAATATCACTAGTTCGGACTTCCATTGTGTACTATATAAAATTATTTGAAATCCCTGAAACAACCGAAAAAGAAAAGAAGAATTGAAAATGAATAGCTGAAAATAACAATTATATTAACCAAAATAAACCTGAAATGAAATAATAGTGAAATAAAATACAAGTAAAAATAGAACAATTGAATAAATAAAAATAAAGAAATGAAAAAAGGAAATAAAAATAAAAAGCGGAGAAATGAGTATTTATAGGTCGTTCGAGTACTTTCACTTATCCCCGCTTTCCATTTTCCGCTTCACTGGTTCCGTGGGAGATGACCCTTTTGGCGGGAGTTGGCCATTTTTCGCTTGATGATGGGTTTCCATATGTTGCGTATTTCTACGCTGGCTTGGCTGAATACGTTGTTGGACAACATGTATGCGGCTCCCTTGAATTTTCTCCTGAACCAATGTTCCTCTCTGTGCAAGATCTCAGCTTGGGACCATTCGATGTTGTGTTGATGGGTCCAAACATGGTCTGCTATTCAGTATTCCCATGGTTCCATATTATGAAGGTGTCGTCAACATATCTCAACCATACTCGAGGTTTCTTGTGAACTTCTTCAATGGCCAGAGTTTCAAACCACTCCATATATATGTTGGCCATGACTGGTGAAAGTGGCGATTCCATTGGCAGTCCCTCATCTTGTGTAAAGAATTCGTCCTTCAGTTGGAAATAACAGTTTCGTACACAGCATCCTAGTAATTCCATGATTACTTCTATAGGTAGATTCGTTCTCTCTTTCAGGTTCCCGTCTTCGGATAGCTTTCTCTGTATGATTTGGAGTGCTTCTTCGACTGGAACGTTAGTATAAAGGCTTTCCACGTCGAAACTAACTAGTTGATCTTCCTATGTGACCTCAATTGACCCTAGTAGTTTGACGAAATGCCTTGAATTCTTCACAAAAGACGATGTTTTTCCTTGTAATAGTTGTATTAAGGGAAGTAAAAATCTAGACAAGTTTTGAGTAGCCAAATCTCTGGAGCTGATGATCTGTCTAAGCGGAACGTCCTTCTTGTAGATTTTGGGCAGTCCATACAAGTGAGGGGGCTTACTGTGGTGCGGTGTTAGCGATGATCTTTCCTTGTTCGAAAAATAGACTTGGTGTTTTTTCAAAATCTGGTACAACTTCCTTTCGATTGATGCAGTAGGGTCCCGTACGATCTTTGTGTATCGTCCCTTCTGGAAAACCTCTTCGATCTTCTGTTCGTAGAGAACGGTATCCATTACCACAGTAGCGTTTCCTTTATCTGCAGGTAGGATCTTCATGGTGTTGTCTCTACGTAGGCCGTTCAGAGCTCTACGTTCTTCATTGCTGATGTTGGAACTGGTTCTCGATTCAGCCGTTCTCTAACTTTCCATCTGAACTCTTCTGCCTCGGTCTGGTCAATAAGGGAACTGGTGGATTCCACTGCAGTAATTATCTCCAAAGTGGGCACAGATGTTGGCGTGATGGCGTAATTTAGGCCTTTTCTCAACAAGGATTCCTCTATTCCCGTGAGCGGGCGGGAACTCATGTTGATGACGTTGGCGGCTTTTTTTCATTTCTTCATTTTTATTTATTCAATTGTTCTATTTTTACTTGTATTTTATTTCACTATTATTCCATTTCAGGTTTATTTTGGTTAATATAATTGTTATTTTCAGCTATTAATTTTCAATTCCTCTTTTTCAGTTGTTTCAGGGATTTCAAATCATTTTATATAGTAGACAATGGCAGTCCGAACTAGTGAAATTCATCATGAAACATTGTCAATCACCTTCAAACAAACTATCCAAAATACTTTTATTAAAAATTCCTCATTCAAATTATTGAGCTGTGTAATATCCGTAGTTGTTGATTGAAACGGGTTACTTAGGAACAGAATTATGGGCTGCCGGAACTCAGCGGAGAGGGATGGTGGGTAAATATAAGTCCACTTGGAGGATAAGTGTATTGTTTCTTTAAACACGTCAAGTTGATGGTGATTACAGGCTTATGGCCCAGAAGTATCCTTTGGGGTTCACAGATATAGACTTAAGCAACTTATAATTGAACTTAAGGAGTATTAAATGCTTGGTTCATTTTACAATTCGCAATTTGTGCCGTAATGTTGATTCGAGGTCGTGCGGGAGGGTGTAATACATAACAAGAAAGACCTTACATGCGTGGGATATGGAGAAGTAGTCTCCAGCAGCACGATCCAACCCCTGTACGCAGTCTAACCCCTGTACGCAGTGATCTTTTCCATGCAGATAACTTGCTCTTCGGAAGATCGTAATCAGAGATATAAGGGGTGTAGTGGTCTAGCCTTGCGAGAGATACACCAGGCTATAGATCACAATATCGACTTGAGGTGGTGATAAGAAGGCCTAAAATCAGGTTAAGGTTCAGAAGAATATATTCTTTAGGGTATTTTCGGGAAGTGAGTTCTTACCGAAGTTATTGTGTGGCCTGAAGATTGGAGTTTGACAAGACAACGGGTACTTAATAAAAATCTCCAATGCTGTGTGTGAGTTATTCCTTTAGATAACCCAAATATGATTATTCCCGTATTGAATATTTTGGTTCTCCAAGTACACAATGTGATGAGCTGAAAATACTTGCTCCTGAGAATTTAACCAAACCCAACTCTCATTCCAAGATAAAATAACCCTTTTTTCCTTTCCTTTTTTTTCACCCTATCAATGTTATTTCAAGGTCGAATTATTTTGATTGTCTTTAGGCACTAAAAAACTGAAACTGAATTATTTCAAATATTATACAGGGTGGATGCTGTGCATGAAAATATGAATTCAATACATTACTTTTCTTTCAATTTATATGCCATTTTTTATTTTAAGAAAATGATTAGTACCAATTACTAATTATCAGTCAAATTTATTTTAATCTAATGAATACTCTCTTGCATTCTGAGAACCGTAACAACCGTACAAAAGAACAAAAGCAAAATCTAGAGTATTAGCACATATATAAATCCGGTCATAGAGGGACGAACGAAGTGAAAATATCATTAGGTTAACGATATTATTGGCCGAATAAGCCTATAGATATAGAGAATTATATCAACAATAGTTAAACATTTCTAAAAAACAAATATGATATGGATCATCCAGCCATTACGTTCAATTTGACCCCCACTGCATCCAAACCATTCGAACATATTCGCGTCGATGTTTTTAGAATATCTAACCATATTTAATTGACCATCTTCGATGCTTTCTCCCGATACGGTCAAGCATACCCTTTAAAGTCGGCAACAGGAATATCAATAGTCGAAGGTCTTTTAAATTTTGTAACTCATCGTGGGTTACCCCTGAAAATCATAAGTGACAGCGGTACGGAGTGTAGAAATCAAGATTTAGAACATTTCTGTTCTGAAGAAAAATTAATAACTAAAGCAAATGAAAGAAGGCAAACGCCCCACAATATACTGGTCGAAAAACAGTTTATATAAAAACTAAACCTCGAAACAAAAATTTACCAGAATTCAAAAGGTTACCCTTTATCAGGAAACTGATAAAGGGTAACCTTTATCAGTTTCCTGATAAATTGAAAGAAGTATATCCAAAGTTAATGTAACTGTCCCAATATCTTATTACGGATTTTCTGAGAAAATGCTGCTCAGAACTAAATATTTTATTAGCACTTCACAGAGAAAATCGACAATCTATTACCCTCATTCCATTTTCGCAATGAAAAAGAGTTAATTCATGTAGTAGATAAAGTAAACAAATGGCTTTTTGGCAACCCCGACTGCGATGACAAGGAATGTTATAATAACGCTTGGAAAATAATCAGTAAAAAGTTTTCCAATTTCCTTGTCTAAAACATTAATAAACCATTTTAACAAAACCTTGTCTGAAACATTAATAAACCATTTTAACAAAATCATTGGAATTTTCAGCGCGAATCAAAAGAGGACGAAAGTAAGGTTTGAAAAAATTTCAGGTGATAATTACATAATGATGATTACATTAGTTTTCAAAAAACATTATTATGATTGAACTTAGTGTAACATTAATAGCCAGGAGTATTGTCTTAATACTTACTTTAATTATCAAAAGTAGTCATTACATTCAATAATTCACGTGGTAATACTACAACTAGCCGGGGCAGTGTTGCTACTCTTCACAATGTTACCAAATAACTAACCATATAATACATCTGCCTTCTTTAAAATCTGACTTATAAATCTAATATGTTGGGTTTTTTGATAATATGCCCAGAAACCTTAGATCTAACAATAGGTTAGATTGAACATCATCTGAGAGGTCACTCACTTTCAAAGAAGCTCTTTTCTCTACATCAGCTAACACATCACTTTGGATATCAATATGCTTATGTTTTGAGTCACTATTTACAATGTCAGACCCAGTCACAACAGGATGATAATTATTTACAGACTCTCTAAGATCAAATCTATTTCTTATTACTAAATTACCATGTTTATCAAAAACCTTATAAGACCTTGGTTTTTCTGTTAATTGTACAATTTTTCCTGGTTCCCATTATTTATCAATATGGTTGAATATAGTTACATTTCAAGGGTTGAAGATCTCTGGCAGTCTTAATATTTTTTATTATACTCTTGTCTTAAACAAAGTCTATCATTGTTGTTACATAAAGATGGTTTCAACAAGTCAGCTGAAGTTGGTAACTTGGTTTTACACATTCGACTCATTAATAATTGTGCAGGGGAATAACCTATGTACTTAAGAAGGGTATTCCGATATTGCAATAATGCCTCAAATATATCTTTGCCTTCTTCTAACGATTTTTCAAGCATTTTTTTCGCAATATTTACAGCTTTTTCCGCTAATCCGTTTGATCTTGGATAATTTGGGCTTCGAAAGACAATATTAAAATTCCACTCCCTAGCAAATTCTTTGAAAATTAAACTATTGATTGATTTATTAAAACATTATCACACACAACTTTATCTGGGGGGCCAAATTAAAAAAAAATATTTTTAATTTTTTTATCACCTCAGGAGCTGATTTATTCTCCATAGACATAAGTTCTAACCAATCTGAATAGGCATCCATGATAACAAGGTATGACTTATTTCCATGAGTGAAAATATCTGTTCCAATACGTTCCCAAGGACGTTCAGGAATGGGATAAGATTTCAATTTTTGTTTGCTGTTTTTTCGAGCATGTTTTCGGCAAATTCTGCATCTGCATCTGCAATATAATTTTCAATTTCTTGACTCATTAGAGGCCAATAGAAAATTTGCCTAGCACGAGCTTTCACTTTTTCTATTCCCAAATGTCCTTCATGGAGTTTATCCAACATATCTCCTCTTAAACTTTTAGGAACAACTAGCTTATGATATCGATATCGATAACTCATCTGTAAGCTTATAAAAATTAATAACACTGTCTGGCACTTCCTTTCTAGAAACTGGCCATCCTGTCTGTATAAAATTCATAATAGTTTGCAATTGATCATCTTTTGTTGTCATTTCTTTAAACATAATCTTTTTTCGTTCTGACATTGGCAAGTAAATATGTAGAGAATGTACATAGTACTCTGAGTCCAAGTTTCCTGTTGGCTCAGAATTAGTTAGAAAGGCACGAGATAATGTGTCCGCAATATACAAATACTTGCCTAGCTTATAAGTGACTATAGGATTATATCCAAGCAGTTGTAATAGCATCCGTTGGAGTCTGGATGATACAGATGGTGAACTTTTTTTTAAAATCACCTCCAGTGAAACTTTTGACAACTAAACAAAATTGCTAATAATTCTTTCTCAATCTGTGCATATTTGATTTCTTTCTTGGTCATACTTCTGGAGGCAAAAGCTACTGGATGCCCGTTTTGAAGTAAACATGACCCAATACCATCTTTTGATGAATCTGTTTCAATTTCAATGGGAAAGGACAGGGGCTTTTGTTAACAAGTTGTCATAACGATTCCTCGTGATCTCTTACCCAATCCCATTCAACGTCTTGTCTTGTTAAGTTCCGTAGTGGTGCAGTAACTTTGGACATATTTGGCACAAATTCTGATAAAAACTTGGCCATGCCAAGCAATCTCAATAAATCTGTTTTATTTCTAGGTGTTGGCATATTAGTCTAGTTCACATGTACTTTTTTTTGTAACATTTTTCAGCCCTGTCCAAAAATTACGACCAAGGTGTCATTCGATTCGTATTTCTGCCTAGAAAGTTTGAGGAAAGGTCCGAAAATGCACCGATGAAAATTACAATAGTTATAAACAATTAAGTGAAAAAAAAATGGGGCTTTAGTTTTTTCTTGATATCTTGGAAAATTTTAAAAATTTTGTAAATTTGAAAAGATCAATGAATTAAAAGAAGTCTCGAATCCCGAAACTGTATCTCGATCATTTATAATTTTTATAGAGCCCTGAAAATAGAGCCAAAAGCGGGTAGTCTGGCTTCCGCGCGCCTTTCGTCACTCTGACATAAAAACAAAAACAATAATTTAAACATATTCAATGTAAATATTAAGGAATGAAAAAATTCATGTGATGTTGGGATACATCAGTTAACAATAATCCGCAGTCGAAAAATTTTTATCCCAATTTTAACGTTGATTATAAATTTGTTAATTAATAACTTCTTCTGAATTGAAAGTTAATATATAAATCCCTATAATTATCAAACTGAAACCCTGGCATTTTTTCCTTTGGTGAAGTTATCCTTAATAGGCAAAAAAATAGATTACCGTTGCCAAAATGAAAAAATTGTTATTTTCTATTTTTTTATTGACAATTGAAAATTATAATTTTATAAAAAATACATTACAAACTTTTTTTTTCTTATTTTTTATTGTGTCAATGTTTCATGGGTAAAAACTAATTGATAATATTTTATTTTTAATTTTTTACAGCTATTGTTAATAAATTTATTATGAACGAATACATTGTATATAAGCAATTCGAAATTTTTTTTATGGAATGGAATGGAAAAAAATCATGATTTTTTGAAAAAAAATAGTTTCTTAAAAAAATCTTTGTTGCTAAAAAATGCGTTTGTTAATTAACAATCGTTTTTTGCAACTGAATAAAAAATTAAGGAACCGTTTTTTTAAATCATAAATTCTATTGTTCTTTAGGGTTTTGAAGAAACTTTTTTTTTATTCTTTTTTTAATTGTTTGTTTGAAAAAATATTGTTATAAACAAATTATTATGTTTTTTTTAATACTTTGTTCTATAATACAAGTAAATATGTGTAAATTCATTCTATTTTTTATAAAACTTTTGATATTGTGATATCTTGATACTTGTCTTTTTCATTCGCTCCTTCGCTTTTATAATTATAATAACTTTCAAACTATTGCAGTTATGATAAATATGCTTCATGTCTTTTTTGTTCATTATGAATTTATTCTGAGCCTTTTGCTGAAGTTGTAGTTCTATTATTTATTTAATTATTGATCGTTATTTATTGAAAAAAGAAATTTTTTCAAGTCTTTTCGAAATAAACTTTGTGTCATGTAACAATAAATCATAAGGATTTTATTTCTTGCACTCTCAGTAGTTGTAGGATCATTAACATTCACTTATTGTCATGAAGGAAGAAAATGCCAGGCTTTTAATTTAATAATTATAGGGTTTTTTATATTAATTTTCAATTCAGAAAAAGTTATTAATCAACAAATTTATAATTAACTTTAAAATTGGGATGAAACTTTTTTGAATGCGGATTATTGTTTATTGATATATCTCAACATTACATGAATTTTTTCATTTCTCAATATTAACATTTAATATGTTCAAATAATTTTTTTGTTTTTATGTCAGAGTGACGAAAGGCGCGCGGAAGCCAGACTACCCGCTTTTGGCTGTATTTTCAGAGCTCTGTAAAAATTATAAATAATCGAGATACAGTTTCGGGAGTTGGGACTTTTTTTACGCAAATTCATTGATATTTTCAAATCTTTTTTAAAATTTCCAAAATTTTGAAAATTTTTCGAGATATTAAAAACAAACTAAAGCCCAATTTTTTTTTCACTCACTTGTTTAAAACTTTTGTAATTTTTGTCGCCGCGTTTTCGGACCTTTCCTCAAACTTTCTAGGCAAAAATACGAATCGAATGACACCTTGGTCGTGATTTCTGGACAGGGCTGAAAAATGTCACCAAAAAGAGCTAAATCGAGTACATGTGAACCAGACTATATCACTAATGGCATTTACATATGATTGGCATGGTTTGACACCATCTTTGGAAAAAATTTGCCAAAAAAATTTCACTTCTTTTGATTTAAATTGAATTTTAGATTTATTAAATTTGACATTGTATTTTGACGCTCTATTTAATACTTTTTTCAAAATGCTATCATGTTCTGCAACTGTTTCACCTGTTATAACTAAATCATCAGAATACAGTCGTCGGTCGGTCGGTAGAAAAGCGGTTCGGCGTGGGTGCTATGTTCACTCATTCGAATTGGCTGCCGTGTTGGTCGGTGGTTCAAGCCTTAGTCTGAACGATCGATCTTCACTTGCTATTGTCCAACCCGTGTTAGAAATCACACGTTAAAAGGTAAGACCTCGTTAATCCTTATCTCGCACAAGTTTCGACTTCTGAGGGTTGTCGTTCGTAGGGGTGCGACAGCTGGTTAACGGAAAAACAGATTTTAAATAGATTTTTTTAAACAGATGAACACCTTCAGTATATCCGAAGAGTTCAAACATTTTCCTCTGGAAAACTTCTGATGCTGAGCTTATACCGAATAGAAGACGACAAAATTGGTAGCGACCAAAGGGTGTACCAAAGGTACAATACTTAGATGATTGGTCATCAATTTTTATCTGAAAATAGCCATCTTTCATGTTCAATACTGTGAAAAAAGAATTTTTTGTAAGTTTGCTAGCAATTTCGTCGGCTGTCGGAATCAAAAAATGTTCATGTTGTATATTATTGTTCAACATCTTAGGATCAAGACACAACCTCAAATCTCCATTCCTTTTCTCTACAATAACTAATGGATTCAGCCATTCAGTAGGCTCTTCATTTTTTCTTATTATACCTTGAATCTGAAGATCATCTATCTTGTGCTCAACTCGATCATGAAGTGCTTGAGGTATACATCTTACTGATTGAACATGTGGTACACTATCTTTTGTTAAAATGATTCGATGCTCATTTGGAAAACAACCTATTCCTGAAGAAACTTGAGAATACAACCTAACTACATCATTAACACTATCAAAAGTCAGTGTACAATTCTCAATTCTCCTAATTGAGTTCAGTGCTGAATATTCTTTCAACCCTAACAAAGGCATCTGATTTTTACTTTCTACCACTACATATGATAAATATTCACAAATATCTTTTACACTACATTTCAAGGAGATTTCTGCTACAGGTCTGATTTTGAAATCGGAGCTGCCATATGATATTAATGTCAATTTTGCTTCCTTCATCTGCACACGAGGGCCTATCTTCTTTAATACGCTTAAAGGAAGCACACTCACCTCAGATTCGGTATCCAGTTTGAAGTTGACTGCTTTACCTTCTACTGATACTTGCTGGGTCCACATAGATACCCTATTTGCCTGCACCCCATCAACTCTTTTTTGCAAAGAGCTTACAAAGAAACTCTCATCCTCACTCTCATTTTCAGAGTCTTCACCTACCTCCACTTGGCAAACTTATCGTTTTCTGCTTTGGCTTGACGATACCTCTTTTCTTCTGCATACACTTGCAAAATGACAAACATCACAAACTTTTCCATAAACTGGGCACTTGTCTTTGTGATGACTGCAGCCACAGTACTCACACTTCTTTTTCTCCTGTTTACTCAGCATTTTTGCCCTATTTTCAGTGTGATTTTTAGTGCGAACTGCACTGACCACTGCTTCTATTTGTAAGGCTTTTGCCTGAGATTTGCTAGCCTCAATTGCTCTACAAATGTCTATAGCCCTTTGCAATGTTAGGTACTTTTTTCTCAGTAATCGCTCTTGTGTGCAGTTGTCAAAAATTCCCATTCTTATTTTGTCCCTTACCATAACTTGTGAATCTAAATGATCAGTAGTTTTGACTGCTATTTTTAGTTCAGTTACAAAACTATCAAAATTCTGACCTTCCTTTTGACCTACCGAGTTGAATATAAACCTCTCATATATTACATTTTTTCGAGGGGAGCAATGTTCTTCAAATTTCTTCCTTATTTCTTTCAAGAATTTTCTTTCCTCTTCTGTCAATGTAAATGAAATGTAAATGTCCAACTCATCTTGTCCAACCAAGCTTAAAAACACAGCTATCTGCTTCTTGACATCTTTATTTTCCAATTCTGTTGCCGTCATGAACAAATCAAACCTTTGTATGATTTTTTTCCAATTATCAGCTAGGTTACCTTAAATGCACAGGGGCTCAGGTAGTTTAAATAACGATTCCATAGTTCTCCAGTGTTCAATTATACACACTCCAGGGTTCAATCTGATTTACCTGACACCATGTAACATCAATAGTCAGGATTAATGTCTTAATACTTTGATTATCAAAAGTAGCCATTACATTCAATAATTCATGTGGTAATACCACTATTAGCCGGGGCAGTGTTGCCAACTGCTCCACACAATGTTTCCAAATGACTACCATATAATACACTTAGACTGTCAGAATTGGACAAACTACATAGATAATATTGAAAATGCCGTTATGTTTTCTAAACTGAACATGAAACTATATAACCAAAATCAAGTTTCTAATTGTAAGCATAATTAACTTATTATTAATAACACTGATGATTTTCAAACAAGACTCAACCTCTAACGGAAGCAAGAAACTCTTTGGAAGGTTCGAAATAGATGAACATTTCAACCTAGCAGACCACTATTATAATGAATATGCAGTCATTGTTCACTGTGGTTCTGGCGTTGAATTTGGTCATTATTACGCCTTGGTCAAAGAAGAAACGGACTGGTTTGAGTTTGACGATAGTCGTGTCACGGAGTGTTCTGGCGATGCATTGAATTTATTGGAGCCTCTGGAGACACCCTACATTTTGTTTTATAAGAGAGAGGACATTATTAGATCAAGATCTTCATATGATGTGGTGCTGCAGGTTTTACCGGGTTTTCCTGCAGCTGAAAAAGCAAATGCGCCACTGGAATCAATGAAGTCGCCCCGGAGCGCCAATTAATTTTTATTTTCGTTTTTATTTTATTTTTATCTTCGTTTTAATAACATCCTCAATTATTGTAAAAATAGATAATTATCTGATCTACAAAAAAAAATTGTAAGAATATACTCACGTATTATCAATTTTCAGGAACGCAGGTCAGTTTACTCAAAACCAAATTGATCCTTGCAATATACGTCCCTATTATAAGGCTCAAATTCTTTAAATTCTATCATGTATATCCTATCATCTAAAATCACATATGATATTTTTCCCCAAATAACTATATTTGGCACGGAACCAAGAAGATATTTAGTTCGAAGAAGAAGATTGCCCGTTCCTAGAAAACACATATTACTGCCCGGAGAACTTCGCGCCTCTGGATAACTACACACTTCGCATTCATGATGCACTGTTTGGAAACTTTGGTGTAGTAATGAATATTACTGGAGTTTTTTTCCAACACCAAATCGTTATTTTTAACACCTCCACACGTGTTTCGATAACCAAGTGATCATCTACAAAGAGGAAGATTAAAACATCTCCTCTTTGAGGATGATCACTTGTTGATCGAAACACGTGTCGAGGTGTTGAAAATAACGATTTGATGTTGGGAAAAAACTCCAGTAATATACGCCTTTTTCAAAGGAAAATCCTCAGAGAAATGATATATGGTAATGAATATTACTAGAGTTTTTTTCCCAACACCAAATCGTTATTTTTAACACTTTTACACGTGTTCCGATCACCAAGTGATTATCTTCAAAGAGGAAGATTGAAACATCTTCCTCTTTCAAGATGATCACTTGGTGATCGAAACACGTATCGAGGTGTTAAAAATAACGATTTGGTGTTGGGAAAAACTCCAGTAATATACACACTTCGCCTTTTTTGACGAAAAAGCCTCAGAAAAATGGCACATTTTGGAAATTAATGTGCAAGATCCCATTGTAGACAAGTAACATAAGATCGAGTATTGATAATCCCTTTGAAAGAAGAACGTCCATATTCCAAATGTAAAACATATCAACACCTAAAAATCAATTTTCCAGTATGGATCAGATCCCCACAATTATGCGAAATCCAAATATATGATACAAAATACGTAAACAACATTTACATTCAATAAAGAAAGCCCATGATTCTACCCAAATTGGAAATAACGGATTTGAAGACTCCAAAAGTCTACGACACACCGAATTTTACCAAAATCAACCTAGATGAACTGTAGCAAATCGACAGAATATCCAACCAACTGAAGCCCATTCAAACGCAACAAAACCAAGGTCCTACAACACCTATTTTTTGGACTATAATATTTGTAATCATCGTCATCGTGATACTGCTAATCTTGCCGAAATTGAAGCAGTATTCCCAAAAACATTCAAGAAAAACCAAAAAGCTAGCGAATCCTAAGAAACCACAACTTCAAAAAATTACTCCGTTTTTTTTTCAGTGTGTGTGACAGTGGTATTATCTTCATATAAAGTACAAAGTGCAAGGGCACTACACTATCCTTAATCAATTTTCCACGTAATCGGTTGGAAATAACTACTTTAAAATTCAGTTGCAGGATTGGATTTGAATTCAACAAAGATACAGATACGTATATATTTCCAACGCACATACAGGAGCAGTTGAATGAAATTATTTTGTGGACTAAATCAGAACGTTTTTTAATATTCCACTTCCAGCAAAATAAATAAGTCGAAGTTTCATCTCCCTTTCAGATCAACCCATTCATCAAACCCACTTTGTCAGATGATCATTTCAAAACTGAATACGGTGGTTTATTTTTTTATTCGATAGAGCAAAATGAATTCCCTTTCAACAGGGAATTTTCACAATTGATAACGGCCATTTTGTTGAAGACACATCTCTAAAATTATTTGTACATTCATTCAGTCTGTTATGCCAAATCACCATGGATGGATATAGCATTCAACAACAGGTGAAAATAATGAAATTGGTTTTTTGAAATGGGTGTTCTGTTCGTGCAACGTACAACGCACTTCATCCATTTTACGGTCGCCATGATTGTTCTACCATTGTGATGGATGAATTTGTGTTCGCTGGTTCAGTAAACGATCGACTAACACCCGTACGTTGACGAAACGCAAGATCTACCAAAAACATCGCCTCTGCCTGTGAGAGTGTGTAGGAGAATCCAAAGCAGCCGAATTCGCATCGCTTACAAGAACTTGGCTTAACGCAGACCACAACTTGGCAAATTTTGCGTCGTAACTTAGGCCTGCACCAGTACAAAGTTCAAGTTATCCAGAAACTTAAGGTGAACGACTATAGATAACAACGTGCGTATGCTGAATGGGCTCTGGAGCAGTTGACAACTGACCCTAATTTTCATCGAAAATTCATCTTCAGCGATGAGGCCCATTCATGTATGGATGGAAAAGTGAACAAAGTCCACATGAAATCCAAGAGCATTCACTGCATCCCAAAAAAGCCACTTTTTGGTGTGGATTTTGGACTGGCGGCATCATCGGTCCATATTTCTTTGAGAACAATATCGGTCAGGCCTTCACTCTCTACGGCGAGCATTATAGTTCGATGATTACCAACTTCTCTCGGCCTGAATTGGATGATCTGGACACCAACGACATGTGCTTTCAACAGGAGGGCGGAACGTGCCACACATCTCATGCCCCATTATAATATATTCTGTACGAGTGATTTGATGCTATGGTCATCTCACGTGGAGGTGATGTGAATTAGCCACCGAGATCGTGCGTAGCAGGTATATGCGAATAAGCCACTAACCACGGCGGTCCTCAGACGCAACACAACCCATGCCATCGGTCAAATACAGCCCGAGTTATGTGCCAGTGTCATGGAAAATTGGACGTTCAGGGTGCGTTCCACCCAGAAAAGCCATGGCGGACATTTGAATAATATTAAATTCCACACATAATGGCATCAATAGTTCTCTCAAACGAATGAATAATTTTGATGATGTCTTTTATACACTATGTTTCATTTAATTTCAAATATAAAAAGCGTTTAATGAAAGACCATATACTTGAACATCAGTATCATTACAAATCAAACTTCTAAGCTTTTAATTTCGGACTGACTCTGTATTAGCTCTGAAAAATGGACAATTCCAATCAATTTATATTTTGTTGAATTATTCTCTGCTTCTCCAGGTAAAACTGAAGATTGTGACTAAAAATTGATGAAGTCACATACAATCATGATTTTTCAGAACTGAAGACCAGTAAACAATCAGATATTATTTCGTATCCTGAAAAGTATCATTAAAAATTCATTCCAGCAAAATCGATATACATTTACGGGAATTGGAACATCTGAAATGTTCGTCTGAAAGAGGCAGATGATGAATATATTTTTGAAGATAAAATCATTATTCCTGCAAGTCAAATTGCACAAAAACTGTTTTTGAAATATATGAATTTCAGGAGGAAATGATTCCACCAGATACCTTTAGATTTTTCCATGGGGTCATTTTCAAAACAAGGTCTACCAAAAAAATCGTAACATATTATAGCTAATAACGACAGAAATGCGACCGATATTCAAAAACGTCAAAAATGATTTCAATAATTAGCTAGGTCATCAACAAGAAATAAAAGGAATACATTCTTGAATGTTGAGTTTCAAAATAAAGATATTCAGATTGTTTCGACTGAATAATGAGAAGCACAAAAATTCATTTCGAGCATAGCAAAGCACAAACTTCCTCTGCTAATTACAATTTCACATGAAGCCAATCTGTAGAGAAGGGTATGACATTTTTGTGAAATAAAACATTATTGGAATCAATGATTGGCTGATTGTTCCTTTGAATATATTTCTGGAAGTAAAATATCAAGTGCTCAATGTTTCATAATCTCTGATAAGCATCAGGAAAAAAAGAAAGATAACATGATTTCATTGAGAATTCGAAAACCTTTGGAACGTTGTATGTTTCATCAAACCAACGGGTGGAAGGATGTTAAAATTTTTAAAAGGATTTGGAAAAGCTGAATACACTTATTTGAATTAATGAATCGAAGAGGTTTTGTATTAAAGTGTATAATATATTAAAATTCTTGCAAAGCGCTTTCGACTTTTGTCATCATCAGTGCTCACCTGAAAGTAAGTGATCTAGTTGAAAAGGGAATTTAGTGAAATTGAAGTTGTAAAATTTTTTTAAGGTTAAGAAATTTGGAAAAATTGTTTGAAATTACTTACTTGTCAGGCAACAGGAAGTATCAAGATAAGTGAATTGTACATTGTAATATTTAAATTATATAAAACAAAATAGGCTTATAGCCAAGAAAATACATTTTTGGATTCAGGCCATGTGGTTCAGTCAAAGTATCTTATGAAGAAGGACAACCTGAGACAGAGTGTGTTAAGTGTCATGTTAAAATAATGGTACCAACTTGAGGAGTGGTCCATTATGGGTTTGATTGAATATGTAGAGGAAAAATATTGAATAAATTATATTAATAAACTGTGATTAATTAATAATTCATAATCCTCTTATGAAGGGGAAGGAAATCTCTGTTTAAGTTTACTTGAGTATTCAAACAATGATCATTGTTAGAAAGTTCTTTAGAAATCTCCAACTCTTCAAACAAGTCAAGTCTAAGGAAATTTTTATTATCTATTTTATGTAATATTTTGGAATTTCTATTGGGACTAAAGTTGTGGTTGTGAAATTTTATGTGGTGGCCAAAAGCAGATTCATCAGGTTTTTTTATATGTTCATTAATACGAGTGAAAAGAGGTCTACAGGTTCTACCAATGTAAGATGCCGAACAATCAGAACAGTTAAGCTTGTAGACTCCGCTACAGTTTAATTTGTTGATTTTGTCTTTAGAATTTACTAAAAAGTTACTTAAGTTGTTTTGAGATTTAAAGGAAATTTTTGTACCAGGTATGGTATTTTCTATAAATTTGGAAATAGCAGTACACATATTTTGATCAAAATAAGGTAAGGAAAAATATCTCACAGAAGGTGAATTAACTAAGGTGGTGGAGTTAAAGGCCAATCTTCTATCTGATCTGAGTTTAAATTTACTAATTAATTTGTGAATAATATATGGTTGATAACCATTGTTGACAGCAATCTGTTTTAAAGTATTTAATTCTAAATTAAAATTGGAGGGAGATAAGGGAATGTTCAACAATCTGTTAACATAACAATTGAAGGAAGCCATTTTATGTTGCATGGAATGAAATGAATTGAAAGGAATGACATGATCAGTTTGGGTTGGTTTTCTGTAAATGGAAAAATCTAGTTTGTTGTAAGTTTTTGTTATAGTCAGATCTAAAAAGTTTAATTTATTGTCTTGTTCTATTTCAAGTGCAAATTTGATTTTGGGATGTAAGTTATTCAAGGAGTCAAGGATATCATGTGCTACATTAGAGTTGCCATCTATGAAAACCAAGCAGTCATCAACATATCTGTGCCAACTGAGAATCTTATCAATTTTATTAATTATGAATATATTTTCTGAATTTTCCATGAAAATGTCAGCCAAGAAAGGTGAAAGAGGGTTACCCATTGCTAGGCCATCAGGTTGACTGTAAAATTTATTGTTAAAGACAAAAAAATCTTGGGAAATGCAAAATTTAAGTAAAGTTAATATATCTGTTTTGGTGGAGTCAGAAGTTAAGTGTTGAGAAAGCAAGTTAGAAACTAAAGGTAGGGTTTCAGATTTTGGGACAGAAGTGAACAGGTTGCTAACATCAAAGGATATCATGAGGGTGTTGGAATTAGGTTGAAAGTTTTTGATTTTATTAATTAAATCTAAAGTGTTACTTACTGAATTGGCAGGTTTGTAGTTGGTTACATGTTTTATCACTTGTAAGACAAATGTTGACAAGATAGAGACAGGAGTATTGTAAAAGCTTACCACTGGTCTGATTGGAGTACCATCTTTGTGTATCTTCGGGAGACCGTATAATCTTGAAATTTGTGGATTGCTAGGGATTAAATTGTGAGTTTTATTGAATTCAAAGAAAAGGTTTTCACAAGTTTTTATATAACTTCGAGTTTTTGAAATGAATTTGTTGAGAGGATTTAAATTTAAAGAAATGAAATAGTTGGAGCTTAAAAAGTCTTCAACTTTGTTAACATAGTCAATTTTATCAAGAATTACAAGGCAATTACCTTTGTCTGCTTTTGTTAAAATGAGATTATAATTGGAAATTTTTTTAAGTAATTTATGTAAGGAAATATTCAAATTCCTTTGACTAGACTTATTCAAGTATGAAGGAGTTTCTTTGAGAGAAAGTTGATATTTTGTAATAGTAAACTGACAGAAATTTCTAATTTTCTGTTTAATCTTATTATTTTTGGAAAGATTGTCAATCAAGACATCTAATTCAATGGAAAAGGAAGTGAGATCTTTCTCAGACCGGTCTGAATTCAAAGAGAATTTAAGACCTAAAGATAGAAGAGCTATCTCGTCATCATTGAAAGAAGCACTAGAAAGATTTTTAATACGTTCGTGAAATTTAAATTTTGAAAACTTTTCAACTGAAGGTTGAGAGTTAAGTTGGTTCCTAGTGAGAATAAGGGAGCTGAGTTTCTTGCTTACTTTTTAAAATTTTAAATTACTTTGATAAGCCACTTGGTCTGCAATATCCCTGAATAAATTTTGTAACAAAGGAAAATTATTAGAGATAAGATTGTCATAACAAATTTTCAAGTCCACATTAGTACGGTCTAGTTCGGCATAGTGTTTGCAAACAGCACTTCTGATGATTTTTCTCTCAGTGGAGTGTTTCAAATGAGGTGGTATATTATTGGTTGGCATTGTGGTTCTGGCAAACTTCGGAATGACATCTTCTCTCAAACAATTATTCAAAAACCATATGTCAATTTGTAATAGACTTCTTCGAATTGATAACTTCCGATAGAAATCAGCTGGGGCTACCATACTGTAGATCAATAAAAGGATTTGGAAAAGCTGAATACACTTATTTGAATTAATGAATCGAAGAGGTTTTGTATTAAAGTGTATAATATATTAAAATTCTTGCAAAGCGCTTTCGACTTTTGTCATCATCAGTGCTCACCTGAAACCGATACAAGTAATCATGGAATAACTAGGATGCTGTGTACGAAACTGCTACTTTCAACTGAAGGAAGAATTCTTTACGCAAGATGGGGGACTGCCAATGGGATCGCCACTTTCACCTGTTATAGCCAATATAAATATATGGAGTGGTTTGAAACTCTGGCCATTGAAGAAGCCTACAAGAAGCCCCGAGTCTGGTTGAGATACGTAGACGACACCTTCATAATATGGAACCATGGGAATGCAGAACTAGACGCTTTCCTGAAGCACATCAACAACGTATCTCCTTCCATCACTTTCACAATAGAGAAGGAAGTCCACAACGAATTGCCTTTCTTAGATGTATTGGTTAAGAGGACCGACACTAAATAGGAAACATCTGTATATCGAAAACCCACTCAACAGGACAGTACCTGAACCAGAAATCCAACCTACTAGACCGTGCTTTTGGGCTCTGTAATACAAAGGAAGGTCTCGAAAAGGAACTAGGCATCATCAAAAATAACCTTCAACGGAATGGTTACTCCAGAGTGATGGTAGAACCGGCCTCAGCTAGAAGACAGCAAGAACTCCACAAGGACGAGAAGTCGCCACAACCAGTACTTGTACTTCCCTACATCAGAGGATTATCGGAAAGAATAAGAAGGATTGGGTCCAAGTATAATATCAGGACCTGCTTCAGATCTGGCAACACTATCCGTAACAGCCTCACAATAACCAGGCCACCAAACGCGGACTGCGATTCCAAGAATTGCATTCACCGGATACCCTGCGAGTGCAGAGAATCATACTTCGGTGAAAGTAAGAGGCCAGTGAAAGTTCGCATTACTGAGCACAAGAAACACACACAGCGAGGAGAAACCAGCAAATCCGGAATAGCAGAGCATGTTTGGACTCATCAACATAACACAAGTGGGCTCAAGCTGAAATCATCCATAAAGAGGAACACTGGTTTAGGAGAAAATTCGAAGAAGCCGCGTATATGTTGTCTAACAACGCATTAGTAAAGCTAGCATAGAGATACGTAACATATGGAAACTTCTAATCAAGCAAAAAACGACCAATTCCCGCCAAACGGTCATCTCCAGCTAAAACCAATGAATCTGAAAGAGTGAAGAAGGGATAGGTGAAAGCACTCGAATGACCTATAGTCAGATCTCCGAAAAATAAGTCAAGTTATCATCCGAAGACGATTGTGGATACTAACAATCGAAACGTCGTGACATAACTTGGATTAAAATCTTTTAATTTTTAATTTTTTCAATATTTTTATTTAAATTTTTTTTATTTTTCAGCTTTCATTAATATTTCAATTTTTTTTATTTGTTTTGGTAGTTGCTTGTTTGTTCTTTGTAATTTCAGTTTTTTGTTTAATAAAATTGTTAATCCAGTTAATCCTTTTCATTTTTAAATTTTTTGAAGGTTTTCAAATCAATTGATATTATATTAGACAATGGAAGTCCGAACTGATGAGAAGAAAAACCATATTAACGTGGACAGTTTCTAGTAAATAAGTTTTTGGTCACTGACACCAGACAGCATATTTTTCCATTTTATTATGTCACATCCGACCTTGTTGTTTATTATCACTTTCTGTTATGTACAGGGTGACCCTCGAGTGATGACTTCAGACTGACAGCTTGCATCATATTACAAAAAAAAATTATTTTATGAGTTTACAAAAAAAATTCGCGATGGCATATGCCTATCTTTCAATGGATGCTTATGAGATCCATTTCAATGTTTGAAATAATGGTAACATATAAATTGGTAAGTAATTGGAGAACTATTTAGACGGAGATGATATAATTTCTTATTAAATAAATGCCTTAAGCATTTTATACACATTATATTAGTTACCTTTTGCCATGTTATTCAAATGAATTTTTTAGAAGTTGTTGTAAAATTGAAACTATCACACAAGAAAATGATTTTAGGCGGCCTGACAAACCATTGCGACAGATCTGATGAAGAAAGGTTCCAAATGCATTGGTTTTGTTTTCCGTAGTGAACAGATTTTGAAGGTTGAAGGTTTTGAAGGTTGAGGAGTATCTTCACTTTTTGTTGTCTATAAGTAGATATATTTTCACCTTTTTCAAAATTAAAATTGATAATTGGAAACATTCTTTGGTCAAGCAAATTTTATCAAAAGACATATTAGTTGATAGCTGAGGCCTTTGCTCAAAGAGTTCAAATGAGATAATATAGTTGAAATAAAAGTTTACATTTCAAATCATAAGGGGTCAACGGAACTTGTTCCATATATCTTTATCAATTGGGAGCCTCATCCACACTATAAGGACTTCGAATGGTCCACAATGTTCCGACACATCCCACAGTAATGAAGACTGTTCTGAGATGTTTCACAATGATCTGGTATGTTTCGGAATATTTCCGAACGTTTCACACTATGTTCAAACATTCCAGAATATACCGGTATGTTCTGGAATGGTCTTGGTTAAACTTTCTCATCTCTTCACAAGCAAGTTATCTAGATGAAAATGGAAAGCTTTTTCATGGATTGGGCATAGAGAATTACCACACCATATAATTATCCTCCTTTATCGTGAGATGGGCCCGACATTCCTGATTATTTCCAAAAGTTCTATTACATTACATGATTTTCCTCTATTATCTGAAGGAAGACTATTTGCCTTCTCTAGATCATTTGGCAATGAGTTCTCTTTTTTGTCGATACTAGTAATTTCCATCAGTTTAAAATTTTTCTTAGAAATAAAATTTTCTTGGCACATTTCCATTTCGACAAGTTCATTTTTATCAGCAACCGTTACTTCTTCCAAGGGTTTTCTACAAAACCACCTTTTCTTAATTTCTGAAGGACATTCTATAAATATATCCGATTTCCTCTGAAATATCAAAAGTATTAGTAGAGCTTATTTTGTTCATTATCGATATAAAATTGACTATAGACGTATATGATGGAATTGGCCGATACTTGATGAAAATCCATAACACTTTATTGTGAGATTTTTACTTAAAAATTTCACGAAAACGCAACACGTGTTTCGCCATACAATGGCTTCTTCGGGCGTATCTTTACTAACAATATTCTACATATTCATTGCTGAATATATCTAGTTTCACAATTAGACGTATACACATTTCAAGTACCTGATTTTTACCTGAGTTTGTGATGAATTAAAATTCCTGAGCTCATGTCCCAGTTTCCACATTTGAAAAAATATTTAGTGAAGGAGAGTAATTCAATTCTAATTGTTCATTCAGTAAATTACCCGAATTCCTGTTTCTGTTGATTTCTAAACATTCTAGAAGATTCAGTTTCAAACTCTTCTCTTCTAATTGTAACACATCGCCTTCATGATTGAACTCATGTTCTTCTGCTGAATGTGGAATTGTTCCTTCTATTTATAAAACTACTGTTATGCTCTTCAATTCTTTGGGAATATCAGCATGAAGTTGCTGCATTCAACATTATGCTTCACACGATATTGAATATTCCACTGTCTGAGAGTAATTTCCAGAGAGAGCTGAATTCAATCAAACAAATCGCAGTCAACAACGGTCATAAGGTAGACATTATAGACTCCATTTTTCCAAAAAACCACAAAAGCAAGTCATAGACCTGATCTACCCAAATTAAGATGCGATAACGTCGGTTATAGGACATTGTCATATTTGGGTGAACTAACCAATGATATTGTCCGTTTTTTGAAAAAGGAATGCGTAAACGTAGCTTACAGAACGAATAATAAGCATGATAAGTAAATTCATTAAAAAACAATGAAAGACAAAACTTCAGTGGTCGGATAGCTCAGGAGTATGTAAGCTGACTTGTTGCTCTTGCCAAAACTGTATATTGGCCAAACGAGGAGAACATTTTCTCAAAGAATTAAAGAGCATAGAAGTAGTTTTGTGAATAGAAAGACCAATTCCACATTTGTAAACCACCTTTTAGCAGAAGGACATGAGTTCAATCATGAATACGACTTGTTACATTTAGAAGAGAAGAGTTTGAAACTCAATCTTCTAGAATATTCATAAATCAATAGAATCAGGAATTCGGGTAATTTACTGAATAATCAATTGAAATTGAATAATTCCCCGTTACTAAATATTTTTCGAATATGAAAATTGGTAGATAAGCTCAGGTAATTTAATTCATTACAAACTCAGGTAAAAGTCAGGTACCTTCTTCTTATTGTAAAATTAGATATATTAAGCATTGAATATGTAGAATATTGTTAGTAAAGACACGCCCGAAAAAGCCATTGTATGGCGAAACACGTGTTGCGTGTTGTCTATGAATGGTCTCAAAAACTTAAGAATCGAAAGACATAAATGGTGATTACTTATACATAGTTACTTTCCAAAATGCATGTATTCAAAAAAGGATCTTCTACTTATCAAGCATTTTCAGTATTCTGACACCCCGACCACTTGTACTCATTTTTAACAAAAATGTACATACACGAACAGATATTAAATGTGAATTCAAATAGTAACAACTTCCATCCGTACACAATCTGAAGTATTGCCAAATTGATGGACGCAGCATTATTATTTAATTGAAATTTGAATATTCAAAAAGAATATTTATGAGAGCCTCTGGCGGTATTCCTTCCAACTGAAAATATTCAATTTCTTTCAAACTTCCTTGAATTCTGCGTCCGAATGTTATATCAATATGCAGCAATGATTTCTGATTGGCTGTTGGAAAATGATCCAAACGAAAGGGGTGGTTCCCATAACCAATCCTTCAACAGAAAAATGCGTTATATGAGGTAATGCAATGGAAGGAGATGAAAATTGAAAGATTATACTGCTGCGTCCGGTATACGGACGCAATAGTGCTGGACGCAGCATCAGATGTAAATTGCTAATTGATGGACGCATCATTGCTGCTTCGCTTCGCTTACACCTCTCGAAGCGAAGCAGTAACTCGTCTTGATAATGCCATCTGAGATGATGGCGAAACGTCGACTATCGAATAGTACACAACGGATGAACACCCGGAAAAACAACACATCATATATATATATATATATATATATATATATATATATATATATATATATATATATATATATATATATATATATATAAATATATATATATATATATAAATATATATATATATATATATATATATATATATATATATATATATATACAGTATGTATATAATATATACAGACTTTTTGAATTACCTACTCTGCTTTAAATATAAGAGGAATCCTTTTATTTTTGAAATTGGCAAAGTAGTCATAAAATCGGGGGTCACTTCTGTCACTTCTGTCATACACTCTTTTTCAATTGATATATTACTTAATCTATTTTGAGTGATCGAATTTCTACTGGAGGATTCAATTCTTTTCAATGCTGAAAAATGTTTCTCAACTGACGCTGATGTTATGGGAATTGTCACAATTTTAGATATAATTTTATGTAACTCTCAAATCTCTCTCTAAAATCATTTTCAAACATAAAATTCAATGAATCTGAAGGAGACTTGCAATTTTGAAACATTTGAGATATTACGATTAATTCATTTTTCAGTTGAATAACATCGAAAAATGGATACTGAGCTATTAGTCGTTATAAAGTATTTGGGAAAAATCTTTGGTATAGGACGAAAATTTTTCAAAAAACAACAAATCAAAGTAGTTTAATTTAAGTAAATCTTCAAATGTAACTTTGATTTGCATTAAAAAGGTGTCCAATATATCATTATAAATCTGTTTATGATTTTGTCTCAAATCATCGGGTAAGTCTAAATTACTTTTTCTTTTTTTTGGCGCCAGCGTTTCGAGAGGTAAATCAATTGATTCGAAAATATTATTAAAAATATATCGTTATTTCTAGAATTAATCAAAATTTCTGTTAAATTGTTTGACCGTTGTTTTGAGTAATTAATATTTGTTGATTTATTTTGAAGAATAGAAAAAACAACATCGGTATGTTCAAATATTAATTTTAATATTTCTAACAAGAAACAAAACTTGTGATCATTCAAAATATATTTAAAACCTCCCGCCTCCCTAAAACTTTGGTCGTCGGTTTTAAAATCGTCACTGTTCAGGATGAAATCAAAGCCATCAATCAATTTGTCTTTGTTTGAATGCACTGAAACTAGTGCTCTAGATGTAGAATTCCAACGCGTAGCAGCAAGAGGTGGCATTCGGATACCACATATTTAATTTAAAACGTGGCTTCTCTTGCTAGATTTTGAAAAGAATGCCAAAAATCCAGATAAACTTGAAAAAAATACGCGGCAATCTTTTATGTTGTTGCATGCTTTCCTTAATACTAAATTTAGGGCATAAGCATGACAATGCGTAAAAAGTGCATGAGAAGCTATGGACTTTGATTTAAAATATCTTTCTGTAGAAAGAGGTGATTTTTTTAAATCTTGTTCAATGGATTTGGTTAACCAATCGCATTTATTGTACCAACTAATATTAAATCCTCGATTTTGTCGATTATCTGATGCTTCAATTGAAATCAGATTTGGTTGAGGCCTTCCCAGAGTTTCAATAATGTAAAATTTATCATCATAAGATAAAGATTTAAAATTGTTTGTCAGCAACCAATCGACTATATCGTCAAATTTTTAAATTTCTTCCAATTTATCCATAATAAATAGAAAAAAAACTGACCGAGAAGTGAAAACCTGAAAACACCTCGAAATTGAAAGAAAACACTTTAGAAACACATTAAAAATATTACCGAAAAACACTGCTATAATACAATACTGCCTGTTTTATACACAAATAACAAATATTATCAAGAAACACTAAAACGATTTAACGGAATATTTTTCAGTCCCGGTCCGTCACGGCATCCCGTCTGAATGATTATATGAAAAACAAATGCAGTCGTACACTAACGGAGGCCAACTGGAGGCTAGCCTCCTCTAACGCTATAATTTCTGTAACTGAAATTACAAATCGGGATGTATGTCGCTGGTTGTTTTTGTTTTTTTTAACGGTCGGAGGCTTGGCTCCCTTGTAACGTATGGCATTTATTATTTCGGGTTGATGGTTTTTTCGTTATTCGTTTATGGGCGGTGCGTTTGAGGTTTGTTGATGCAGGATACAGTGTGGTACGTACTACGTAGTGAGTGATAGTGTCTTTTTGGGCATATTATGTATTTATATTGAAAATTGATGGTAAAGTAATGATACCCAAGCATTTTTAGACAAAAATAATCATAAATATTTGTCAATATCTTTCAAATTATTGCGATGAATAGCCTCAAATTTTATGAGGAGGCTAAGCCTCCCTTGCTTCCTCTGACGAGTCGCCGCTGGTTACATCCATCAATTCCTCGAAAATTAGCACTTATTCATCAACATTTTTCGATAAAATATATTACAGTAGATAATTAGCAGTTTCATAGATTGTTTCATTTTAATTTCTCGATTGTCGTTTAGATAGTGATTTGGCGATATCTAACAAACAATTACATATGTGTATTTCACTGTGTTATTAATAGTATTTCAATGCACATAGCTTCAATCACTCATTTGTACTTTTTTTAACTGACATATCACCTCATTGAATGAAAATATTTTATTTTAGAAATTATGTGTCAGAAATATGTCTTTGGTCGATATGAAAGTGGATCCATAAATTCATTATCAGAATGAATCAAGTACAAAAATCTCTATAAAAGTAGACTGTAAAGAACGTTATATATTGCTGTCTGGTATTCAACCGCAGTGCTTTCATTATAACAGTGTAGAATTTAACCGCTATATCGGAAGAATTATTACTCGTGATACGAAAATTGTTTCGCTTTTTTCCTGCACCTGTAAACCTATGGGATATTATCGCTATCCTGAAATTATTTGAGTTACTCGTAAACCGAATAATGTCCCAGGAATGGAATGATTTAATAATCTCAATTCTTGTGGATTATTTGAGAATATAAAAATACATCCTGCTATGAGATAATTGCACCCTCAGGATTAAATCTTCATGATGATTAAATCCTCCGAATTTTCAAATGGAAGGAGGGGATTTATGATACTTGGAAAAATATCAGTTCACCCTATCTGAACGTACTATCGTTCTCACGTTTTTCACAAAAAATCACAGTAAAGAATGTTTCTGATTTGAAATTGAATATATTGAGTATAACTTAAAAGATATCGTATTTGCCAGTTTTCTTACATAGTGGAATTTACCGAGTTTCTGTAGGAAAACAACCACTTTTCTGACTGATACCACGACAAATGTTGAATTCATATAAGAAATATTTGCAGAGGTTTCTTGTTGTTCAGCAGCAGTTCTGCTGAATTATTACTTTTGGAGTATCAGTTCTCTTTAGTGCCGGATAGACCTAATCATGACAATATTTTTATCTGGTATTCTCGATTAATTGTCTCAAAGTTCTACAGTTACAAATAATCCCTGTACGAGACTGTAGCGGTGATACCAATATCGAAGGACTGAACATTTTTTATAATGAAAATACTAACATTTTAATGACTGTGTCAGAAAGGGATGCATTATCAAATTGGATATTTTGAATGAATACTTGTTTTCTATAGACAAAATTCCTGCTGTGTAGTGTTATGTATTTTCGGATAAAGAACAAATACTTTTATATTGAACTTCATTACATCGAATTATCTGACATTCCAACTTTACTTTTATTCGACAGTAAATCGACAGTTCTCCAAACCCGTATTTCAATGTTTTTTCAATACCGAAGGTTTGGTACATTCAGCTTACCTTACATGTAATATATAACATAATCTTTCCTCAAATAAAATTAAAACATGCATCTGTCAGGTTTTTCAATAGTTCTTACTGATCTACGTAATGAGGTGATTGGGTTTTCAGATACGCTATTTTCTGCACTATTGTCATGGTCGATTTTAGTAGAGATAATTTTGTTTTAGATTTTTTTTCAAGCATCAATTCAACAGGTGATAACTAAGTAACAATATGTGGAATACTCCAATGGAAGATTTGATAGTCAGACATTTTGTTTTATCATCATAGAGTTGTTTCAAAAAATTATTTTTGAAAGTCTGAATACATCTTTCAGTTATACCATTTGAAGATGGATGCAAAGGAGATTTCAAAACTTTTACTCCATCAGATTTACAGAATGAAATAAAATCTTCAGCTGAATGGAGGTCCACTGTTTATGAATTTTATCGGGTAGACCGAAAACAGCAAAATATTGCTTTTGACAAAATATTATATTTGATGCATTATTAGATGTGAGTATCCAAGCATCTATCCATTTACTATGCGTATCTATGAGAATGAGAAAATTTATGCCATTCTTTTTTGCCAAATCCAAATTTAATCTTTGCCATTCACCTGAACACCATGACCAAGAAGTAAGAAGAGCTTCAGGAACGTTTGTTGCATTTAATTGACAACATTCACACTGTTTTACTAAATCTCCAATATCTTTGTTCAAATTGTTCCAATAAACATATTGCTGAGCTACCGTTTTCTTTTTAACAACTTCGGGGTGTTGATCATGTATTAAACACAAAACTGTTCGTTGTTCATGTTTCGGTATTAAAACTATGTCATTGTAGATGATACATTCTTGATCTAAATTAAGGTATTCTCATATTTTGAAATGAGGTAATAAATCTGGATTTTTATTTGATATTGACTTACCATATAAAACGAAATCTTCAATTGATCTGAGTGTACTGTCTTTCAGAGATTCTTCAGCAGTATCTCTGAATGATATCGGCAACTCTTCTACCATTGAAAAATATTTGATAGTCTTTTGACTACTCTCAGATTTGAGTGAGAGCCTAGAAAGTGCATCTACATGCGGCAATTTTTTACCTTCCTTATGTTCGATATCATTATCATACCCCGAAAGTGTAACTGCCCAGCGTTGTACTCTGGCAGCAGCCAGAGGGGGTAATGGTTTGAAAGGTGAGAGTTAATAGTGTAAAGGTTCATGATCATTGATTAATGTGAATTTTCTGCCATATGAATAATTATGAAACTTTTAAACGCCATGGATTATACTCCTTCTTTTTCTTACTGACTATAATTTTCTCTGCTGATGAAAGCGTAGCAGAAATATAAATTACCAGTCTTTCACTGCTATCAGGTAGTACATGACCTAATATAGAACCTATTCCACATTTTGATGTTGATGTTGATGTTGATTTCTCTGATAACTTTGGTATGAAATTCAAATAACAACACAACAACCCTGAATATGATAGTAACTGTTGAACATTTTCTGGTTTAGGGGCTGAACGAAAATAGCATTGATTTTCCGATCAGTAGGTTCAATACCGTTTTCTGAAATTATGTGACCTAAAGATGTTACCTTTTTCAGAAAGAAATTACTTTTATCTAAATTGATACGAACATCATATTTTTTTAATCTATCAAACCGAAGTTTTAATCTATTCTCCATTTCCCGATGATTTTCAGCGGTTATGAGACAATCATCTGAATAACAATGCACCCCAGATATATTTTTCAGAATTTGTGCTATTACCGAATGAAATATATGCGGTTCAGATTTAACACCAAATGCAAGTCGTGTATATGAGAATGAACCAGAAGCAGTATTCATCGTTAACAACCTTTTGCTCTCATCGCTAACCTCAATTTGGAAATAAACATTTTTCGAATCCACAACTGAGAACAATTTTCCCCCAGACAATGAAACAAATATTTTCCCAACTGTGGGTGAAAGATAACACTAGTTTTCAATTATTAGATTGATGGTAGATCTCAAATCTCCACAAATCCTGATTTTGCCATTAGGTTTAGGAACCACCACTATCGGACTAGCCCGTTCAGACATTTCAACTGGTTGTAAAATTCCTTCTTCGACCAAACTTTCGATTTCCTTTCATACTCTATTTTTCCGGACATACGTTATTCTGTATGGTGTCACGTTTTTGGTGTCACGTTGTTCCTCACCTTTTCATTTGCTATGAATCCTTTTATACATTCATTTCGATTGAACACATTCTCATGCTCATTCTTTAATATCTTTATAAAATCTTCCACTTCATTGCTATAAACATTATCATTTACCATCATTGTATAAAAATATTCAAAATTTCCTCGCCAGTTAGGCATCAGAACATCCAATCATGATCTTCCTAACAACGAAACACCAGACTCAAAATCAATCACTTTCAACTCTAGACTCTTACTGCACCCATTTTTCATACATTCGACATGAACAGTAGCTTTGTAAACCAAATCATTCACTTGATCAAATAATGTTTCAAGTTTCACAGTGTCTTCAACTAATTCAACTGTAGGAAAAAACTCTTTAAACAATTCCATAGAAACAACAGAACTATCAGAACCTGTATCTAATTAAAATTCAATACATTTTCCTTAAATTGAATGTTTACCATTACTCGACTAATGAACTTCTTCAATGCCTTTGATTATAGAATAAAATACTTCTTCCTTTGCGTTATCTGAGTTTTCTTGCTTTGCCTTTAGGTTTTGATCTTCAAAATCATCCTCGAATTCCTCTACAAAATGGACACGATTCTTGCACATGGGGGATTTTGACGTATGTCCTATGGTATTGCAGGAAAAACATTTCCATTGCACTGCAGGATATTTTGAATTATTCATATGTGATCGTAAACATCGTTTACATTTGCCGCGGCAGGACCTTCCGCGAGGCGTCCTAGACCCTGATGCATTTGCTATCAGCATGTTCAGCATATGCGGTCTCGGCCTAGATCCATCGACATAGCCAGAGCAAGACGATATTTGTCGTGTAGTTTTCAGCTCCTGGCGAGGCGGAAAGAAGAGGAAAAACGGATTAAATATCGAGATTTTCTCTCCAAACTCCGCAGACTCTATCCAGACTCGAATCTTAAAATTATACCGGCTTGCCGCACTAAGGCAGAAATCTTAGCCAGACAGATGCAGAAGGCTGTCATTCTCGTCTCACTGCTCGGGGCACATGATTTTCGTACCTAATGATCACTTACCCCATGGTGTGTGGAGTGGTCGTTGGATAATGCTGGCGTGCTCTACCGAATGTATCGGGGCTTCGGGAGATAGGGCCTGACCAGCGCAAACTACGGTAAAAAAAATAATAATAATTTTCAATTCAGTCAGATGACATTTACATGATATTGGAACAATCACAGACTTAATGTATACATAAAAAACTCGCGTTATCTTTTTGCTCATGAATTCTGATATGTCATAGTAACGTTAATTACATAGACAGTTTTTAAGTTTTCTTTTGAAAACATTGACGTTGTCTTCCAATCTTATACAGGCAGGCAGATGATTCAGAAATTGAATTCCTCTGTATATTGGGCTTCTCTCATACAGACTAGTTCCATGTTTAGGAGGTCTAATAAGTTCCAAGGATTGACTTGAGTAGTCGTGATAATCAGAGTTGAGAGAAAAGTTATGATGTTCACTTTTTGCACATAGAATGAACTTGTAGATGTAAATAGAGTAAAATATAAGAATTCCATGTTATTTCAAATGATTGCCACATGTTTCTCTATAGTCTAGACCGAAAATTAATCGTATAATCCTCTTTCAAGAGACGAAATCCTGGATACTCCCACTGCACCACCCCAAAGAATAATATAAGAAATGTGGGAATAAACAAAAGCATAGTAGATGCTGATCAACTAACTCTTCACAAAAATGGTTTTCACTGCAATATAGCAAAGTAACTACTATCAATTTGTTGCAAATGTGATTGACATTGCTATTCCATCCCATATTATTTTCCACAAATACTCCTAGAAATTTGGTGGATTTCAATAAAGGGACTTTACTATCATTTACTGAGATTCTACTATTATCAGATATTCCATTTCTAGTATTTTAGCTGAATTTACCATCAGTTAATTTCTCCCACACCACTTGGTGAATTCCTTTGCCAGTATATTCATTTTTGCAATGAGCTCTACATATGTTGTTCAGAATTAGTTGTTTAGTGCTAACGTATTTGGGAATATCATTCATATATAGTAGAAAAATTAGCGAACCATGAATTGATCGCATTGCCAGCGATGAACCAATACTGACAAGACCGGAATTTTACTGTTTGAATCTTGACCTAAAATGACTTTGACATTCAACTTTATTCACCAAAACAATTTTCATGATTTTGGGTTTGTTTTCAGCGAGTTCCATACTTTGTGCTATCTGACAGCCTTTACTGAATGGCAAATTTTCCTCAGATATTAATTTTTTCTTGACGTTTTCTGATTTGAGGTCGCAGACTAACTTATCCCCAAGCGCATAATCTAAGAATTGTCCCCAAACTGACAATGTTTAGATAATTTGATTATGAACGCATTTATATCTTCAGAACACTCTTGTGTACACATATAGAACTGGTACCGTTCAGTGATAATCAGCTTTTTTGGGCAATAATGTGCTAAGGCGACATTTTTGAGCTGCACATATGCAGCTCTAGTGAAATAAGATCTCCACCAACCATAGTTAGAAATAGCTAGATATAGCTAGATATTTCCGACATTCCAGGTTTGAAAGGTTCAATTGATCCCACCAAAAACATTTCAATAGTTTGACTTGACTCAGCTGCAGACTATTAACCAGTTTATCCTCGTTGCCAATTATGTTATGTATTTTCGGATACAGAACAAATACTTTTAGATTAAACTTTATTACACAGAATTATCTGACATTCCAACTTTATTTCTTATTGACAGTAAACCGACAGTTTTCCAAACCTGTATTCCAATGTTTTCTCGATACTGAAGGTTTGGAACTCAGCCTACCTTTACATGATCATAATAAATAACAAGTAGGAATGATTCGTGGAGTTCTCGAGGAACTTATGTGAAACATTCTTCTAATACGACAATTGTATAAATCAATAAAGATGATATAAATTCACACAGACCACCACACGAGGCAAAAATTTGTAAGATGTCAAAAGGGTGTATATACGTTTGTGGCAACGACGTGTTGTCGTGTATGAATTTCACAATTCACTTTTGAATACTTTAAACTCGCAAGGACGTTGAAATCCGAAGTAAATATGGTTCCGTTCACAAGTATTATTTCTCAAAATTTGAGTAAGCTTTCACAGAAAATTATGATTGGGACATCATCATTCAATTGCAATTCCACCTAGAGCGATTTACGATTTGAATCAAGTCACGCACATAAATAATTTTGAAGATATGAATAACTCAGTAAAAAAAAAAAAGATATTTCGATAATTGCGAATATCTACGAATCTTTTGTAGAAATTCAAAATTATTCTTCCTCAGAAGTTTCCCAAAAAACACTTACTGGAAATGTGTCACCAAAATTTATATTTCCAATTCAATATGAGTATTCATTGAAGTTTGAAAAAATATGGTCTATCGCATATTTTCTTTTGCGAAATTTTATCAGAAATGGTTTAGTTGGACGAACATTTGTTCTGAGTTGAAATTTTATACAAAAACCTTGATAAAAATTCATTTTGAAAGCTGCATTTGTTTTCTCTTCTGTAGCCAATTCTTGAGGTCTCAGAAAAGATTGTTGCAAATATTTTCTATAATTTTCATTTTTCATCCATATGACCAATTACATACCTATATTGAAAAAATTAAACATTGAAAATCTTAAAAAAATATTTAAAATTCCCCACAAATATGCATATTGGCTTACATTCTTATTGATAAACGCTATATTGATGTAATACTTTCATCGTTTGTTAAGTTGTTACGGAAATTGCATCGTCCGAAACTTCAGAAATAAGTGAAAATAAAATAATAAATTAGTTTGTCCATGTGTAATAAATCATGCTGTTTCCGTTAAGGGATTTATCTGATAAATATTGATTTCGCAATATTGTAATGAAACCATATCATGAAAGTATTGGAATGTCTGAACCCAAATCGATGTAGTTGAAAGTGCGCGCCACATCAGACTTATGATGTCAATAAATCCATCAATAAATCCTATCTCCCGAAGCCCCGAATGTATCGGGGCTTCGAGAGATAGGGCCTGATCAGCGCAAACTACGGTAAAAAAAATAATAATAATTTTCAATTCAGTCAGATGACATTTACATGATATTGGAACAATCACAGATTTAATGTATACATAAAAAACTCGCGTTATCTTTTTGCTCATGAATTCTGATATGTCATAGTAACGTTAATTACATAGACAGTTTTTAAGTTTTCTTTCGAAAACATTGACGTTGTCTTCCAATCTTATACAGGCAGGCAGATGATTCAGAAATTGAATTCCTCTGTATATTGGGCTTCTCTCATACAGACTAGTTCCATGTTCAGGAGGTCTAATAAGTTCCGAAGATTGACTTGAGTAGTCGTGATAATCAGAGTTGAGAGAAAAGTTATGATGTTCACTTTTTGCACATAGAATGAACTTGTAGATGTAAATAGAGTAAAATATAAGAATTCCATGTTATTTCAAATGATTACCACATGTTTCTCTATAGTCTAGACCGAAAATTAATCATATAATCCTCTTTCAAGAGACGAAATCCTGGATACTCCCACTGCACCACCCCAAAGAATAATATAAGAAATGTGGGAATAAACAATAGCATAGTAGATGCTGATCAACTAACTCTTCACAAAAATGGTTTTCACTGCAATATAGCAAAGTAACTCAATTTGTTGCAAATGTGATTGACATTGCTATTCCATCCCATATTATTTTCCACAAATACTCCTAGAAATTTGGTGAATTTCAATAAAGGGACTTTACTATCATTTACTGAGATTCTACTATTATCAGATATTTCATTTCTAGTATTTTAGCTGAATTTACCATCAGTTAATTTCTCCCACACCACGTGGTAAATTCCTTTGCCAGTATATTAATTTTTGCAATAAGCTCTACATATGTTGTTCAGAATTAGTTGTTTAGTGCTAACGTATTTGGGAATATCATTCATATATAGTAGAAAAATTAGCGAACCATGAATTGATCGCATTGCCTGCGATGAACCAATACTGACTAGACCGGAATTTTACTGTTTGAATCTCGACCTAAAATGACTTTGACATTCAACTTTATTCACCAAAACAATTTTCATGATTTTGGGTTTGTTTTCAGCGAGTTCCATACTTTGTGCTATCTGACAGCCTTTACTGAATGGCAAATTTTCCTCAGATATTAATTTTTTCTTGACGTTTTCTGATTTGAGGTCGCAGACTAACTTATCCCCAAGCGCATAATCTAAGAATTGTCCTCAAACTGACAATGTTTAGATAATTTGATTATGAACGCATTTATATCTTCAGAACACTCTTGTGTACACATATAGAACTGGTACCGTTCAGTGATAATCAGCTTTTTTGGGCAATAATGTGCTAAGACGACATTTTTGAGCTGCACATATGCAGCTCTGGTGAAATAAGATCTCCACCAACCATTGTCAGAAATAGCTAGATATAGCTAGATATTTCCGACATTCCAGGTTTGAAAGGTTCAATTGATCCCACCAAAAACATTTTAATAGTTTGACTTGACTCAGCTGCAGACTATTAACCAGTTTATTCTCGTTGCCAATCATGTTATGTATTTTCGGATACAGAACAAATACTTTTAGATTAAACTTTATTACACAGAATTATCTGACATTCCAACTTTATTTCTTTATTGACAGTAAACCGACAGTTTTCCAAACCTGTATTCCAATGTTTTCTCGATACTGAAGGTTTGGTACTCAGCCTACCTTTACATGATCATAATAAATAACATGTAGGAATGATTCGTGGAATTCTCGAGGAACTTATGTGAAACATTCTTCTTATACGACAATTGTATAAATCAATAAAGATGATATAAATTCACACAGACCACCACACGAGGCAAAAATTTGTATGATGTCAAAAGGGTGTATATACGTTTGTGGCAACGACGTGTTGTCGTGTATGAATTTCACAATTCACTTTTGAATACTTTAAACTCGCAAGGACGTTGAAATCCGAAGTAGATATGGTTCCGTTCACAAGTATTATTTCTCAAAATTTGAGTAAGCCTTCACAGAAAATTATGATTGGGATATCATCATTAAATTGCAATTTCACCTAGAGCGATTTACGATTTGAATCAAGTCACGCACATAAATAATTTTGAAGATATGAATAACTCAGTAGAAAAAAAAAAGATATTTCGATAATTGCGAATATCTACGAATCTTTTGTAGAAATTTAAAATTATTCTTCCTCAGAAGTTTCCCAAAAAACACTCACTAGAAATGTGTCACCAAAATTTATATTTCCAATTCAATATGAGTATTCATTGAAGTTTGAAAAAATATGGTCTATCGCATATTTTCTATTGCGAAATTTTATCAGAAATGGTTTAGTTGGACGAACATTTGTTCTAAGTTGAAATTTTATACAAAAACCTTGATAAAAATTCATTTTGAAAGCTACATTTGTTTTCTCTTCTGTAGCCAATTCTTGAGGTTTCAGAAAGGATTGTTGCAAATATTTTCTATAATTTTAATTTTTCATCCATATGACCAATTACATATATTGAAAAAATGAAACATTGAGAATCATAAAAAAATATTTAAAATTCCCCACAAATATGCAGATTGGCTTACATTCTTATTGATAAACGCTATATTGATGTAATACTTTCATCGTTTGTTAAGTTGTTACGGAAATTGCATCGTCCGAAACTTCAGAAATAAGTGAAAATAAAATAATAATTTAGTTTGTCCATGTGTAATAAATCATGCTGTTTCCGTTAAGGGATTTATCTGATAAATATTGATTTCGCAATATTGTAATGAAACCATATCATGAAAGTATTGGAATGTCTGAACCCAAATCGATGTAGTTGAAAGTGCGCGCCACATCAGACTTATGATGTCAATAAATCCATCATAGATTGTTTTGGAAAATTTGAAAAAACATGTTTCTGTAATGAGAGAACACGTTTTTTCATCAAATTATTTCAAGAAAAAGTTTACAAATCCTCTCCTATGTCCTGAAGGACAACTGAGAATCGGAAATGAATTTCAGGAGTTCGAACATGTGAGCCAGATGAAAATATCTTTCTAATGTTGTGAATGATGTAATCATATTGGACGTTATTCTTGAGTTCATGTGAGGTCTACCTAATTCATGGCGACAAGTAGTTTGAGCAGAAAAAAAAAATTCTATAAAAACAATTCAAATTGATATAGTCACTTGGCACTCGAGTAAGATTTATCATGTTCAATGAAACAAAATTATTTCATGCAATATTCTATGGTTCCATCAGACCTCATTATCTTCATATCGATGGGTAGGGAGGCAAATATTGATAAAATAAGCTCTGTAGGAACCTCTAGTGCAGAGCCTTTGGAGCTTTTCCCAAAGACATATAATACTTTATCGGATCCACCTCTTTTTTGTATCGCAAACGAGAATGAAACAAAATATTTTATGAGCGTTCGAGTTTGTTTTACCTACTGTAGTGGTGAACGATTGAGTATCAGATCAAAAATACTTGCAGTTATGTTCATTCATTCATATATAATTGATATTGTTATAACATTTCAATTCAAAGTGTTCGTATAATAATGAATAGGTATTATCAGTGGAAAGTTATTGGAATCTCATTTTTTCATTTGATCCAATATATATTACGAGGATATTCAACTAGAAATTTAAGCAAAGAAATGTGACTCTACCAAGTATGGTGAATAGTGACATCAGATAATGAATAAACTATTGGTATCAACTGGATTCTCAGCTATTATTTTTATATAAATGAATTTTTGAGGGGATAACTGTCCAGTCTTTTCATAATTTCATAGATTCATGTTGAAAAAAATCCATTTCTGAGCAGAAGATGAATTTTTCGAAAATCAAATCGAAAATATTTAGGAGGGATAACTTCTGATGGGAGGGTAAAACGCGTTGTTACGTAACGCATAACGTCACCAGTATTTCTGGCTTCCCTTTCTGCCCAGTGCTAGCCGTATTTCGGAATCTTCGCATGACTCAGTGTTCAGTGTGCTATTGACATATACTGATGACATCGAGACTATAACCTAAAATTATCACCGCTTTTGTAAGTGATGTAAAAAAATTGTTGAAATGATGATACAAATTTCGTGTATGTACATTACTTGTATCATTATTTGATTTCATGGCTTATGGTAGCTATAACATATGTACTTAAACAAAATAATCAATAAAATATTTCAATAATAAATAACGTCTCCTTACATTATCATATTGATATACATTAAATTCAGGTAATAACCAAAGCATGTCTCAAGTTGAACAATGCCAATGTGAAATAGTTCAACTCAGATTAGTTCAAGTTATCACTTTTGTCGTGCGTCTCGAGGCTAACATTCTTTTATAATAAATAATACACACATGGTACCGACTTAGAAAGTATCTGAAGAAAACACTTTTCCCACACTTGCCTATTAAATTCTTCAAAATTATTGGATGCTTTATAATTATACTGCAATGCTGCATGTAGCAATTGCAATTGTTCTTTATGAAATACACTTCAGACGTAATTAGTCCATTATTCTCTGAACTTTCGAACGAGGCAATATATCAGAGTCAGAATTTTTTTTGTGAAAATCAATTATTTTTGGTACTTTTTCATTTTACGGAAGGTATTTAAATTACTTATATAAGAACTTCAACTTTTTTGAATTGAATTGTTTGCGGATTTATTGATATGATATGGAAATTTCGTACCCTATGTCATATTTTTTTATTGAATATTGATTGAAATGATTGAAATGAGGCCATAAATCGATAGTGTTTTATTTTAACTTCGTTTTAATAAATCGCTATAAAATGTTCAAATATTTTCCTGAAACCCCCGAAAGTTGAAAAGTATAATTTCTAACCCATTTTCAACATTCTTGGATATCTTTGAGGTAATACTAGCATAAGTGTCGATAATTATCTCAATGAAGTCCTGTATTGTCCCAAGATGCGTTGAATGAACTTTCGATTTGATATAACTTCAAAAGGAAAAATAGACAGGAGTTAAATCTACCAATCCACAAGTCTGGTATGTCTGGTTCAACTGATCAGATACCTATAGGAACGCTGATGAAATAGTTATGATGTAAAATTTCACGCACATGTAGGGTTTTTTTCATTCATTTTGTATGAATAGAGGTAAAAGTCACAACAATTTTTCCTGATTTTCATATGATTCAATATTCATGCGAAAGTAATTACTTCGGAAAGGCTGTTGCTTCCAGTTTGTATCTGAAAGTAAATGCATGATTCTTATCTTTGTGAAGAGTTCACTCTGAATTGAATTCTTTCTTTTTTTGGAAGTTTTCGATGATTATGAAAATGGGGAAGTAGAAAGACAATATCTTTTTTTTTTAAAGATAGTTTGTAACAGATTCATGAAATTGTAAACTGAATGAACCCATAATATAAAATAACACAAACATATTTTATGTTCGAAACATACCTTTCACAAGGAACGTTACTATGACATTTCAACCACAAAATTGATGATTTGTCGTTCAAATCTGTGCTCGTGGAGAAAAGTGTTGAACCCAAAACGCCAAACTTCAGTTTCAGGTTGTCGTAATTTTCGAGAGTGAACAAATTTTTTTGAAATAAATTATTTAGACAAAAAATACCTGTATATCGAAAATATACATTTTGATGCGATTGACTGTTATCAAGGTCTACCTCAATATTCTTCAAATTCCACTCTCTATGAACTAAATATTGTATCTAGGAGCTTCTAGGCTTAATCTGTAAGCCCCATAGATCCTCTAGATGGCCTGAAAACTCCAGATTATTTTCCGCTGGCCAAGAAACCATACGATTCCACTGTCCGTCGACTCCAAGTGATGAAAAAAGTCCCACACCATTTGGTACCGAAAAAAGTTGATGCAGATCACAATTTAAAATATATGTTCATGAGGTATACTGCTCCTGAAGATATGAGCGATAGCTCATCTGATTCAAAGTAACGTGTGGAAAAATGTATTTAAATGATTGAACCACATATAAAAAATGCAATTGTTATTATTAGATCTATATGAAATAAATACTATTTTGATAAAATTGAAGAAACACGCTTTAATAGCAACACGAACTGAAAAATAATTGAAAATCAATTCAAGATTGTGTTCAACATCAATAATAAGTCCTATGGCTTGATGTGAGTAAAAACTTTCAATAAGTCTGAAATCAGGTCAAATCTTGTCACAAGAAAATTGATTTTGTTGTAAGAAAGCGTGGAATGCTTTGAATTATATTTTTATTATGGCTGCAATCTGGCTCCTAACCTAGTATTTATAACAATGGATATTTAGCACCCTTTCAGTGGAAGAGCTTCATGAAGCAAGAGCCGAATCGATGCCTCTACGAAACACTTCCTCACTCGAAAGGATCGATCGCAGCTTGAAAAATGGTTCTTATGGAGATTCTGTGAAATATGTTCTTCCTTACGAATCAGTAGATAGTTGTCCTGAAAATCTAGAGAAGAAAATTGGATTGGATAATTTAGAAAACACTTGCTACATGAATAGCATTTCACAAGTGTTATTCATGACGAACAATTTCAAGAACGAAGTTTTAATGATGAACGAGAACGGGAAAGTTTCCTACTTATTCATCAAACTCAAACACCTGTTCATGCAGCTGCAGTTTCGTAAGAAGGTATCATCTTTCCCTCCAACCGATTTCCTGGAGTCTTTGAAGTCCACTAGATACTCGTTAGGACAACAAGAGGATTGTTCCGAATTCTTGGGGTTCTTGTTGAATACTCTTCGTGAGCAAAACAATAGCAAAATCAATACTCCTGACCGCTCTGGACTGAATGATTCCGTACAGCCCATCTCGTCTTGTGTTTGTAAATATTTTGCTGGAAAAATCCTCACTTGTTTACTTTGTGGTAAATTTTCAAGAAGTACCGAAAACTTATGTGAATTTCTAGAACTTCATCTAGCTTTTCCTAATATGACTAATAACCAGTCCGTGCAAAGCTTATTGTTGAATCATCTGAAAATGGAAATTTAAACAGGTGATGATCGACTATATTGTCAAACATGCGCCAAACTAACTGACTGTTATGAGGAAACAAGTATATCTGAGGCACCAGTCAATCTAATAATAACACTGATGATTTTCAAACAAGACTTAACCTCTAACGGAAGCAAGAAACTCTTTGGAAGGTTCAAAATAGATGAACATTTCAACCTAGCAGACCACTATTATAATATTCATGCAGTCATTGTTCACTGTGGTTCTGGCGTTGAATTTGGTCATTATTACGCCTGGGTCAAAAACTGGTTGAAGTTTGACGATAGTCGTGTCACGAAGTGTTCTGGCGATGCATTGAATTTATTGGAGCCTCTGGAGACACTCTGGAGGCACATTTTGTTTTATGAAAGAGAGGACATTGTTAGATCAGGATCTGAAGATGATGTTGTGCTGCAGGTTTTTCCGGGTTTTCCTGCAGCTGAAAAAGCAAATACGCCACTGGAATCAATGAAGTCGCCCCGGAGCGCCAATTAATTTTTATTGTTGTTTTCATTTAATTTTTATCGTTGTTTTAATAAAAGTTTTTATTTATTATTGAATAGATTCAATTCAATTCTACACTTATTAAAAGTCGTCAGTTACATCAAGCCATATGACTTTTATTATCGATGTTGAACAAAATCCTAGATTAGTTTCGATTTTTTTTTCTGTTTGTGTTGCTATTAAAACGTGTTTTTTTAGCTTTTTCTCAAAACTATCATTTATTTTCCACTTTTCAGTTGGGTTTGCTATTTTAAGCCTATTTGTTTCAATATTAAATATATACGCATGCGCAGACAGCGTGGTTGTATCAACCCTGGCGATCCTGACCAGGATAGTGGGATGTCACCTATTCTTGACAAGTGTGAAAGTTTAAAATGAATCTGCTTGTTAAAAAAACGAAGTAAAATAGCTTCCCTTCATTGAATTAAGAACTAGTAATAATTGTGAAATTGAAGTGAAAGATTTTGAAATAGTAGAAAATCCAGTGGGAACAACTATCAACTTCATTGAAAACTATATTAGAAAAGTTATGAGACTACCAGAAAAAAAAGTTTCATCAAAATCAGTTTGAAACGAAGGTAAACAATGTTATCAAAAAATACCAGAAAAGAAATCAAGAATATCCTGAACTTAAGCAGATTGAAACAGTTTTACACCCTACTCTGTGTGACAATGTATAGAAATCAAAATGACAAATTAAAAACATGAATTTCACCATTTCGGACTTCCATTGTCTGATTGATTCGAAATCTCTAAATGAACAAATAAAATTAAAGTTTGAGATGAATAGCTAATAATAATAATAATATTGAGCAATACATACCATAAAATGAACATAAACAGAAGATTAAAAATCGAACAACTGAAAATGAGATGAAAAATGGAAAGATTTCAAACCAAGTAACTTCATGACTTTTCGATTGTTGATATCCACAATCAATTTTTAGTTTTAGTGGACTATTTCTCCGAAAGATGACTATTTATAGGTCATTCGAATGCTTTCATCTGTCCCCTCTTCCCTCTGTCCGCTTCAATGAGTTAGTGGGATTTGACCGTTTTTCTGCTCCATTGAATATATATGCAGCTTCCTTGAGCTTTCTCTCAAACCAGTACTCCTCCTCGTGGATGATCTCAGCTTGGGACGACTTAATGGGGGCAAATATGCTCTGCTATTTTCGATTTGCTGGTTACTCCTCGCTGTGTGTTTATCTTTTGCTCGGCAATGCGGACGTTCAATGGCCTCACAGTATATCCGGTAAATGCAAATTCTTTGAATCGCAGTCCGCGTTTGGTGGCCTAGTTTTCATATGGCCCAGTTTCTTCTGGGCACCATCAGATTTTTCTCTATATTACAGAGCACGAAAGGATGATTCACTAGAATCTTGACTATTTTTTTCTGGTGAATTGATGGTGGTTGGATTCCTGATTTAGATACTGTCACGTTTTCGATATACAGACTTTTTCCACTCGAGCCTCATGTTGATTTCAGGTGGAGCAGAATTTTCATAAAATACCTACCATCATCTGATGATTTCAATCATTGATTCGTAATGATTTTTTCAATCGATTAATGCCCGCTTTTTTCCAGAGAATCCGTTGTATTTCCAATAAAGAGATTGAACTTTCCCAAGCATAAACTAGCAGGATCCTATAGAGTAATAAATTTCCAATTACCCCTCTACTCATGATCAATGAGTAGAAATTGAAAATATACCCCGCTCAGAACGTTTTCAATTACTCCATTGAATGTTCAAGAGATTAATTCAATGTAATCTTTGAATCTGAAAAAACTCTCGAACAGTAGCTACAGCAACGCTCTCTTCAAATATATCACTTTGCTTTCATCCCTTGGATTTTTGCACAAAACATTCAGAAGGTTTAGAATTTAATTACGAAAACTAAATGGAATCAGAGAGTATGAATACATTGAAAATTCTGTTCATATCAATAAAAGCCTCTATACTGAACTGGTTTTCCGTTCCTTCATTAGAGTCTTAAGAAGAATTGAAATAATATAACAGTCAGTGAACAGAGAAAGGAAGCAAAATTTCTTGCGATACTATTCGTATTTCAAGCAATAGAAGTGAGAGAATTCAACTCCCAATTAGTGATATGAATCGCTCGAAAATACGGTATTGCAAAACATTCCTGATTCATGTCACTTTCTCTTGACATTTACACTCACCTGAACTCGAGAATAGCGGTGCCTGCACATGCACATATTTGAGAAGTATTTTTTCTGCATTTGATTACTTTCTTTTTTCTTCGGAAATTTCTCATAGCCAAAAAGAATTTATTTCCCAAGGACTCATCTTCTTTTGACATTTACACTTTTCAAATTATATTTCAGTATACGGGGAGTAACTAAATAAGTGTGAAACATTTGAGGAGGTGATTCCTCATCGAAAAAAAGATAGGATCTTTCATATACAGAAATTTCATTGGATCATCCCTTGTTAAGATACAGCCCCTTAAAGGGGGTACATGAAATTTGTATAACAAGTTTTTTCACAAGCACTGAAAAAGTTACAATATTGAAATTAACCTGACGTTTTGTACTACCAAAAAGACACTTAGCCAAACATTTATTTGGTTTACCTCATGGTTACCGATAGCCTGTTTCATTCTAAACAAAAAATGTCTCTTGGGTTTTTTGGCCAAAATAAACCAGTTCGCAGCAAAAAAATATTTTACGAACAACTACAGAGATACATCGTCATAAATGCGAAAATACAAAACTAATCTATCTAGTAGGTCGCTATTAGAGATAGTGACAATTAAATTGGTATGACGCTGTCAGTTTGTGAATTTTCGAAATTGAATTAATACTAATTGTGTGTTGTTGTTCTGTTCCTAATTTGTTACTTTAATAATTCACTTGTTATTAAACTAGCATACACAAATGAGGAAATGGTTGATATGCATCACGTTCACGGTCTGTCGCAGGGAAATGGGTTAGAAGCTTCTAGAAGATATGCTGAAATGTATCCTCAACGGCTGCATCCTTCTCATACAATATTTGCTCGACTTCATCAACGATTACGAGAATATGGTTCATTCGACAAAAGAACGCAGGATTGTGGTCGCCATCGAGAAGTACGAACACCACAGCTTGAGGAAGCAGTATTCAATTTGATTGAAGAACAACCTACTACCAGTACTAGAAAGATTGCTTTCCAGCTGAATGTTGATCATATGACGGTATTTCGAATTTTAAAGGACAGCTCTTATACCCTTACCATCTGCAACGAGTACAGGCACTGTTACCGCGAGACTTTCCGAACCGTCTTGAATTTTGCAATTTGATGCTGAAAATGATTAGAAGAAATTGTGATTTTCTGAAGACGATAGAATTCCCAGACGAATGTAGTTTTTCTCGGGACAAGATTTTTAATTTTCATAATAACCACATATGGGCTAATGAAAAGCCTCACGCTATTGTCGAAACTAACCATCAAGAACAGTTTTCTCTTAACGTGTGAGTAGATGAACAAGGCGGATTCTGGCTCAAAATCCCATGTATTTTCTTATGGAGCTGAACTTTCTGCAATTTATGGTTCAAACAGGAGTGGGGGAAACGTGTGACGTCATCGGCACAGGATGGAACGAGTATCGTAGCGATTAAAGCATGGAACTCGGCCCCCTTAGTACTCCACATTACCGATCAGGCCTTCTTGGTACTCCACCTAACCCCTCGCTCCCCTTGTCACGTTCCAGTCACGTGATTTTAATGAAAAAAAGTTTATAGTTATGAGATTCGAACCTGGATCGTCCGCGCCGTAGACGTCGTCCTTAGCCTCTACACCGTCGAAAGATATTGAAGTTAACTGCGAATGTTGGGTATTTATAGCGTTAGTTTTGTCGGGACAGAAATTGACTCGTTCATTATACTTGACAGCATTTTTTTTTGATTTCCATAAAATGTAATCGTCATTATCATATTGAAGATAGGAAAATATACTTAGATTTGGGAAATAATTGATATTTCATATAAAGATGTGTATGTGTGTGTGTAAGAGGGAGAGGCGCGTGTGACGTAATCGATGCAAAGAGAGATGGAGATCGAGGTTTTACCGGTTGCTAGTGCAAGCAGGTGTTGCCAGTTGTACAATAAATCAATGTTTATGGAGTAATGTAGCGTTGCCGGTTTGAAAATTAAGTTATAGAACACGCAGAGTCATCTATGAGTCAGTAGCTGAACTATCTGTTGGTTGAAGAAGGACACTGTAAACACTAGACTCATAAGACTGCATCTGTCAAATGTCAATACATGCTAGCATGTCAGGTTCGGCGTTGCCAGTAGTACAATAAATCATTGTTTATGGGGCAATGTAGCGTTGCCGATTTTGGAATTAATCGTGAACTACTTGACGAAAATTGGAAGCGCGAAAATGATATATTTTATAAAAATGAATCAGATTTAAGAAAAAATATGACAACTTAACCTGCGATCCGTCATTTTATACGGGGTGTCTCAAAATACATCATTGAAAACAAACATGACGTCGAAGTGTACAGGGTGCGTCAAAATATGTCATTTAAGAAAAAACATGTCGGTTCAACAGAAGTCTAGCATTCCAACATGCCAAAAGGGCACTACGTCTCGTATCTTTGTTAACCAAGTTAGCATCATCAGGAGAAAGAGGAGATTCAGAAGTGTCGAGAGGTTAAGCGTAGTGGACTCAACGTGAGGGCAATGGGAGAGCGAAGTATTCGACAATGACATTTCAACATACGTTGTTTTCCGTGCGTTTCAGATCGTTTTTCGTGCGTTTACAATCGTTTTTCGTGCGTTTTCGGCCGTTTTACGTGCGTTTACGGTAGTTTTACGTGCGCTTTCGATCGTTTTTCGTACGTTTTTGACCGTTTTACGTGCGTTTACGGTCGTTTTTCGTGCGCTTTCGATCGTCTTTCGTGCGCTTTCGACCGTTTTGCATACGTTTTCTATTTTTTGTTGGGGGTATCATAAGGCGGTGAGGTTAGATAAAAAAGAAGAAATGATTTAGAAATTTATTATACATTTTTATTTTGGTAATATATCACAAAGCCATTTGTATAAAATATCTACGTTTCGGAGACTGCAACTGTAGTTGGTTCGCTTGCGAATGTGATGCATACAGGGTGAGACACCTTCGTTGTTGTCGAATGTGGGAACCATCCATGTTGTATTGTCATAGCCCTCCAAATTCACAACGCGTGCCGGTATATTCAACTCGTGAAATTTTTCAGTTAGAAAGTCATGTTTTTGATATCCTCGCACATAAATGATATCGACACCTTGTATATTCTCCATGAGGATGGCATCCAATTGATTATATTCCACAAAGCCAGAGGAATACCTCAATCCGTGAATGTTTCGCTTCAAGTAACAGGCGGTACGACGATCTTCTTTACTCAAACTGGAAAATGGTTGTTTGGCAGCAATAAAAAGTTACTACACTGAATTCCAATCCTTATGGCTATTTCTTCAGGATGGAATTTTTGCTCGACGGTGAAGCCTTGAATATCTACAACAGCTATTCTCATGTTGACTCTTCGATTGATACTGAAGCAAAATCATATGTTCAGTTCCATTTTTTAATAATTTCGTTGAGTGGGAGGTGTTCTATGACAGTGTCGTGCACAATTATGCAATAGGCTCTAGTATTTTGAGGAAATCCCTCGGATGCTTCGATTTCAAGTTTTACATCAACACTGGAACTTTTGATGCTCTCATCCCTTCTGGAACAATCGATGACAAAGAGAGCTTTGTCCGTGAAGACGGTGGAAGTGAGAAGAGGATTATGTTGATTGGTCATTTTGTAGCTGAGACCAAATTGTGAGTAGTTGAAATAAGCTCGCGAAAAATTCCCCTTTGCAAAATTCAAATGCATATTTTCCTTGGGATAATTCTCACAGTTTGGAGTGAGCGTTATATTGGTGATATTCAAATGATTGAATATTGTTGGATCATTGTTGACTTTAGTGTAGTCATGATTTTTTTGGAAACATACAATCACATAGCGAGGGCTTTCGAGAAACGAAGAAGTCTTGACGGCCCATATCTCATTTTTTGCACCTTGTGTGAGAGCAGGCAGCATATGAAGTTCCCATTTTCTGAACGGTATGAGAATAGGAGTGTCTGCTTGGATAGCTTTCAAAAGTTGCAATTTAATTTGATCATGCGGAAAGAGTCGTTTAACTTTCAGTTCGATAATTTCAATTTCCAATTCAACTTCCGTTTTCGGTGTTAGTGCAGCAGGAGTCTCTTCTATTTTGAAACAGTTGCTATCATCTCCAGCTCGTACTAATCGAATGGTATGTTTACCGTAGGAAACACACTGATAAGCGTTGAAGATATTCAAAAAATGCTTGATGGGTATGAGCATGTTGAATGTTAGATGATCTGTGTTGATGACGCCTGTATTGTTGGGAAAAGTCCAACCAGAGGTGGCCAAGTGTTTGATATCTTCGTCGGTGTAGATGAGAAAGCCTCTAACAGTACTAACAATTCCAAGTTCACGAACTGCTTCCAATTCCTTACCACTCTGCTCATAACTAGCAGATTGAAACATGAAAGCACCAGCGTTGTTAACGAATGACACTTTACCGTCCCCTTTAGTCTTCTCAACTTTTCCACTAATGAACAGCAGACTATCGTACAAAGCATCGTAGGCATCAGAATGATTGATGTTGATTTCAATAACATCGTTGTTGCAAAAAGATTTGACATTTGGATAGTAGGTCCGCCATTCTATCTTTTGTATGGACTCATCGATTTGCAGTTTTCGATAAATGTTGAACACTTGATTGGACAGCATGATAACCAAGAGATTCTAGAAACAATTTATTTTCCGTTGTCAATAGTTGTCGACTAGTGAAGGTCTTGGTGAAGACTGACTTGGGGTATGGAGGTGTATAATTTTCATAGATGGTCAGCACCATACTTCCGCTTCAATTCCAAACGAATTATTATTTCTTTGTTCGGAAATCAATGAGCCTAGGATGTTGGTCGAGCACTCGCTGCGTGATATTGTTTATTTCGTCTCTATGTGCAATAGGTAGGTAAATGGGGTGGTTAGGTGTTTCGTCAATTGCATACCCCGGATCAACATCAACAGTAAATTCGTATATCGTATGAGTCGGTGTGTCGTTGTAGAAGGCTCCAAACGTAATGTTGCTATCTATGTGTATGGTGCGTACTTTAATGATATCCACAGGTAGATCGGATTCGTGATGTATGTTTGGTTTGAGAAGAGTAGATGAAAACCCCAGTATGTGAGCTGAGCTATTTGCAGGTCGGAAATCAATCGAGTGCTTCAGACAGAATATTTCACTTTTCAACGTATCATTATTCGGTTTTAGATAGAAAAAATCCTGGGGATTTTCCTTGAACGTTTTAGGCGTGATGTATTTCTTTATTAATTCTTCAATGTCACCAATTTCGTAAGATTCAACAGGTATATCGATGCTTCTCTGTTTAGTTTTGTCAGTGTTTTCATAGAAGTAGAATTTCGTACCTTCTTCAATTTTGGGTATACTGTTGTACGAATGGGAACTGAGCAAAGCCAAAGTATATTCAGAATCAGAATCTAATCGAATGGGTGGATTGAAATCGATGGAGAGCGTCGAAGAACGACTCGTTAGCGTTAATATCATAGACATGACTGATATAATGTCAGTATGACATCTCCTTAAATAATGATTGAAATAACAACAACATTTTACATAAAAATCATTTATTTCTACAATAATAACATTCTATTTGCGAACTCACAAGACCATAATACATTGCTTCTTGTAGCGATGACGCAGCTGATGTAGGTGGTGGTACCTCATGTCGGTAATGGATGAAACATGGTAAACGAATCTGCAAAGCGAATCGATGTTGGTAGTCCTTTGGTTACCTATGCCAAACATCCAATAATTCCCAAGGTTTAGCATTCTCAATCAAATAGTCGATCGATAAAGTTTTCAATTCAGCATCGGTTAAATGTCGCAAAGATTTATCTCCAACCATTTTTGCAGACATTATGGAGCAGAAACTGTAGGCACAGATGTCCGGAATTACTCTGGTCAAAATTTTGATACTGATCATTGTTATATGTAATTGTTATACCCCCTCCAAAATATCTGACCAATTCCATTGGAGGTTTGAGATTACCGAAACTATCGAAATATTGTACAGCATTGCCGTTTTTAATGTAAGCTACCCAATGAATACCTGCATTCAATTGAGAATCCAAGTTCAATACAACACATTCTCGCAGTCGAGGACCACGAGTTGGCAACGTGTCGCGCATAAAGACTCCACGAAAATGTGGAATTGTCAGTTGACGGGCACATTTTTGAATTTCCGAATCGTATAATGCTCTATGTGGTAGCTTCAGTAGGAGTTTTTTTGCTTTTTCAAGTAAATACCTCGCCCTTTGCATTGCTTTTGTTTTTTTAGGAACAGACCAAATCTTCGAGGTGTTTCGAGGTGAACCTAAATGTTCAATAGCGTTATTGTGACGTTGATCTTCTTCAAGTTTCTTTTTGGCATTTTTAGCATCTATTACGGTTTTTGCGATAGCGCCTGCTCCACCTGCCAACGAACCCAAAGCTGAAAGGGCAGCGAATATAGGTATGAGGGGAAGGATTCCTCCAGATTTTGCTTCGAATGGTATTTTCCTAGGTATCCGTATGTTTTTACGTCCTCCAGCTTGACTCAATGCCATTTTAGCAGCTCGCAAAGCCGAAGCACTAGATTTCTTAGTATTGGTAGGATGTGGCTTCCAATTTTTAGTAAATTTTTGAAGCATATTACGTCGAAAGGACAACCCCATGCCGAGCTTACATTTCGCTTTCACTGTTGTAGTTACGAGCCAAGCTGCAGCTTTTTCACCAAATCTAGCGTCTTTCGATTTAACGCGTTCCCAAGCTCTATTTTCCAATACTTGATCTGCTTTATGACGGTCTTCTAATGAGTCGCTTTGAGAGTACGCGATATCGTGATCTTTACAATATTCGTCCAAAGGATTTACACCGGTGTCACCGCGTTCCAATCTCTTTTTCAATTTGGTGCCTGGTTCACAAAACTGATTACCAGGTAGATGTAATTCGAACGGGAGCTTATTGATAATCGAATTGACGACACCTGCACCGGAGTAAGTCAACATTGAGAATGTTTGGGTGATGACTGTGATGTTTTTATTCATAACCGTAGCGCACTCATTATCCAGCATCACATCATGAAAGTCGTTCAACAAGACAAGACAATACCTCTTGAAAATTTAGACTTTTTGAATGAAGCCAACAATAGTAGTGTAGTTGGGAAGCATGGTATATTATTACCCAATTCGTTTCGTGCAATCATTTGTGGGCCGAGTGGTTGTGGAAAGACAAACGCTATCTTAACATTGCTATTCCACCCGAATGGCGCCAAATTTGAAAATATCTACGTATATTCAAAATCATTTTACCAACCTAAATATCAAGTGGTTGAAGAAATTTTCAGTAAAGTCAAGGGGTTGGGATATTATCCGTTCAGGGAAAATGAGGATATCATAAGCCCTCACGAAACCAAATCAAATTCCATATTCATTTTCGATGATGTCGCATGTGATGGCCAACATAAAGTTCGCGAATATTATTCTGTATGTAGGCATAAGAACATTGACGCCGCCTATCTTTGTCAGACATATTCAAAAATTCCCAAACAATTGATACGAGACAATTGCAATATAATTGTACTTTTTAAACAGGATGAAATGAATTTGAAACATGTATTCGATGAACACGTCTCTCCCGACATGTCTTTCGATGAATTCAAGAGAATGTGTGCCGAATGTTGGCAACATCGATATGGAACCGTTGTAATAATGAAAGATTTCGATAAGAATGGTGGACGTTATCGTCAAGGATTCGACGAATATATAAGTATACACAGTGTGTGATGTAGTATCATTCACCATCATGAAACCGTTGAGTAAAGAAGTTGATGTTATTCGAAAGAATAAAATCAACGAAATTGCACGCATCATTCAAAAAAAATATTTGGCTCTGAAATTTGGCAAATCCGAAGAAGATGAGTCATTGCAAAGATTTTTCAAACCTCTGTCTATTCCATTGAGGAAAATAGCTAATAAAACAGCAACACAGTCAGCTATTACCCCATTGAAAACTGAGGCAAAAACCGAAGTCAAACAAGAGACAGTGGAGGAGCCTGAAACGACTCCATTCCAATCCCTCGTACATGTTGCAGGTACAGATGAGGATGACGATGATGATGAAAACGTGTTTAGTGGGTATGCAGAAGACGAACAAGACGACAACGTTGCGTCAGGCATAAATGAACAAGTTTTAGAAGAATATATCGATCAATATCCGATAATGTCTCAACCGTACATTAAAAAACATTGGGGAAATGACAAGGAAATCGACAAAGTTTACGGTCCCATATATGATGAGGTATCTTGAAAATGGTTCCTAGGCCAAAAGGAAATCGATTTTGACAAGCGTAGCGGATACATAAAATTGGCTGGTTATCACTGGAAAGGAACACCCGGTATATATGAAATGTTATTTCTTGACATGCCAGAAAATTATAACACTGAGAATTTGAATGTATACAAAAAGAGTTTGAATTTATCGAGCGCTCACAAGAATTCGGCTGGGAATCTAAAAGGTACACAGAGATACAAGTACACCAACATAATCAAACCGTTGTTTCCTACAGCAGAAAATCGTCGTAAAACTGGTACTGGGTTTTTCCAACCTAAAACACATCTTACTACTACTACTGCGATGACAGCATGTCTACCCAAAACGTCTCCTCTTGCAATGACATTCAATACGAAACCCATTGAATACATTTATTGGGACGATCACAACGAGCTATGTGAACGTCTCAAATTATTGCTAGCCTCTCGAGATGCAGGAAATACTTCACACAACAATGGAATCATTGCCATTTTGAATGAACTCAAAGAGGAAAAAATAAATCTATAAGATACACTACGTTCCCCAATACATTACCATTTTCAAAATGGTTATCGATAATTTGTTTGAAGGTGATTGACAATGTTTCGTGATGAATTTCACTGGTTCGGACTTCCATTGTCTACTATATAAAATGATTTGAAATCCCTGAAACAAGTAAAAAGGAATAATTAAAAAGAATAGTTGAAAATAACAATTATATCGATAAGTTTGGAAGTAGCGACAGCAACAGAAAGCGAAAATTGCTAACGCCCTCTGGAGGATGTTTGTTGCATTATACCTCAGATGATAATATTCATTGTGGTGATGTGAAATTGTGTCATCTGAAGAGCCCCACCACTGATTACGATGTTGCTGATGAAAAGTATGTGAATGGAACCGATAATGAACTTGCTTCATTTATATATCAACTAGCTAAGAAACAAGAAAAAGAAATGATCCAAGTAATTGAAAAACTAACCAGATTTCAAGGTGACATCTCCAAACAAATTGCCGAAATAAATTCGAAGGTACAATCTACTATCAAGGAAATCAAAAAGATACAAAATGAAGTTCAAGCATAACCATAATAAAAGAGCGGGGTTCACACATCCCCACCATCAGTCGTCATGACTTCCAAAGACAAGATTCAACTTGTCTTAGAACCAATTAGAAAAAATTATCCTCGACGCCGTACAGTAATCAAAGGAATAGATGACTTATGGCAGATTGACTTGGCTGAGATGAGATCGTTCGCTCACCAAAATCGAAATTTCAAACTGATTCTAGTCGTCATAGATTGTTTTTCGAAATTTGTGTGGACTCGACCACTGAAATAAAAACTGGGAAAGGAAATTACGAAAACGTTTGCAGATATCTTGACACATACGAAACGTTGTCCAAAAAATTTACAAACCGATCAAGGTAAAGAATTTTACAACAATAAGTTTCAAACTTCGATGAAAAAACATGGAATAAATCACTACAATACGTACAGCATCACTAAGGCTTCTATGGCTGAACGTATCATTAGAACGTTAAGAGAAAGACTTTTCAAATATTTCAGTCTGAATGGCACCTACAAAAGGTTGAATGTCTTGCCTGAAATCACAAAATCCTACAATGATACACGACACTTGAAGACGGGCATACAACCTTCGAAAATTACCAAAACTAACGAAAAACAAATTCTCAAATCAACATACACCCATGTGAAAATAGATGAACCGAGAAAATTCAAAGTCGGTGATGTTGTACGAATCAGTAAGGCGAAACACGTTTTTGAAAAAGGCTATACGCCCAATTGGACTACGGAATTATTCAAAATTATCAAAGTCAATATTACCTACCCCGCCACCTTCATGCTGGAAGATATGCAGGGTGCACCTAGTAGGGGTGCTTTTTATGGAGAAGAATTACAAAAAACTGCAAATCCTGATATATATCTCGTTGAAAAAGTCTTGAGGAAGAAAGATGAAAAAATGTACGTAAAATGGCTGGGTTTGGATAACAAACACAACAGTTGGATCGAAAATGTCGATTTTGTATAGAATCTTATGGAAAACAAGCACACTGACAATGTATTGGGAGGACCTTTTGTGAAGAAATATTTGTGTGTTTAACAAACGCACAATATCTGAAACGGACCACGTGATCTGAAGCTAGAAAAGCGCATGCAAACACAGATGGATATTCAGTTTGCAAATGTCTCTCGATAGTGGTTACGGTAGTGAAGTTGAAGTAATGTTCGACAGTGATGGTGAAGATTACAATGGAACTCTAAATGCAATAGACAGAGCATTGAAGCAATACGAAATGGCTGGTCGAAACGAACATCAATTGCTGTTGATGGCATTCCCCATGTCATCTTATGAAATTCGATGTGGCCTAAGTCCATGCAGAGACTTCAGCCCATGCATAATTTTGAAGCAGCAGTTCTCCATTCTTTCCATCAATTTAACAAGTTATGAATGGGCGACCCTCATTGACATCCTGCAACAAATGAAGGAAAATTTCTTTGAATCACAAATCGATGGATATGTAGACGAATATGATCCAATTACAACACGTTGCGGGGATTACATTTACGTCACACAGTACATCGAAAGTAATACCAAACAAGTTTCCATTTCCAAGGACACCACGAACATGGAGCTGTTTCAACGAGATGTAAACGAGATCCTGAATACTCACCTTGGTGTGCTATCTAACCGTATCGCTATGCTGGATGCTTTGAAGTTTTGTGATTATTATCGAGGTGTTTCTAATATAATAAAATCATGGTTACGTGAGAATAAAACTAATTTAACTTTGGGAAAAATCATTGAAGGTTTTTGTCAAGCCTCAGCTCTAGATAGTCTGTATGCTAATGCTTTACGTGAATATTCATTTTATTATAAACAAAAAATAGTGTATGATTTATGTAATAAATGAGAAAATTTTGTAACATTTGTTTCATTTAATGCATAAGGTGAAAAAAAATCAGCTTTAAAAAGTTATTTGATGGTATAAAACACCAAAATTTCAATATATATTTCATTCAAATTTTATCAACATGTGTGTACAACAATAAATAAGTATACAAAATTTCAATATATTTCATTCAAATTATATCAACGTGTACATGTACAATAATAAATACAAAAACTAAAATACAAACATATTTCTGTTTGCAGTCATTTTTTGAAAAGTTGGTGGTCTCCCACCGCTGTTAAAAATTCTCAGAATAACACACACCTATCAGTCATATTCAAACAAGGACAAAATTTATCAATGAATCTTATCAATAGAAATAAAATCCAAATGATTACCTCATTTCAAGCTATAGTGCCCCCAAGGTAAAGTGTCGGATGATTTGGGGATTAATTTTGGTATATCGTCGTGTGGACTCAAGCCTATTTTCACCTGCTTGATACTGAAAACGTTGTGAGCGTATGATCAAATAGTGAACTGCTCACATACTTTTTCTTTAAAATTTCTGAGACAATCGATATAATCTTTGAAATCAATTTTATTTTTGACTACATTATATCGAATTTCCTTTGATTTTTTGATAACTTTTCCACCCTGCTCTTTGTAGGTGTACATTTTGGAACGTAACCCTGCAAAGTGCGTGATGATTTTACCATTTGCTTCATCTTTCATTAACCCAGGAAGTTTTTTATTCACAAGTGGAATTTGAAACTTATTATCGGGCGAATAATCGGAAGTATCAAATTTTGATAGGTTATTTTTGATGAGTTCTGAATAGACATCTTCACACGTTATTTCGTAGATGAAGCTTTCTGTATCTGTATACATTAACTTGCAATCTTCTATACCTAGAGTGGGCACCATGAAATCGTAATGGAAATCAAACATGCATGTTTTTGAAATATCTAAAATTTCCATTCCGATGTACAGAGGTTTATTGAAAACAAGTTCAGTCTTTTTCAATTCAGAAAGAAAAACCGTTACCAATCACATATTTATCAATTGCTACTTCCAACAAAATTAACTTTGAGGCATGACATTTGTTTCAAAATTTTGGAAATCTGACGTTTGAATAATGAAAAAGCATCGTCTAGAAACTTTTTAGGATCTTTATGAGTTAAATTGATGATTACCCCCGTTGTTACTCTACTATTGAAAACATTGTTAACATTTTGCCACTTCACCCTGGTGCTTCGTCGTTTCAAACCCGAGCCTATACGTTTATTACTCATCATTTTTATAATCACTTTGAAGCGTTTCAATTCCCCAATTTGTGTAATTATTTTCTTTTTTTCCCCAACCGAAAATTTAATTTTTTTCATAGCTAAACCGCATTTCTTTATATGTTTATTAATAAATTGTATAGCTTGTTTGACAATATGATCCGAATATTTATCGTTGATGTGTAAAATGTATTTATCAATTACCGACTTGATTTTTGGAAAATCGACCATTTGGATTTTATTTATTGACATGACTGACCGATATTTTGTTCACAAATGAAATTCTAGGTGTTATGAGTCGGTTTTGGAAGCTGCAGAGAATTGAATTTCGTTCTGTGGACACTGTTGAGATGGTTCTGGAAGCTGCTGTAATTTGAAAATCGTCCTGGAAAGGTTGCTAAGTTGGATTTGGATGTATTTGTTGAGATGACTGAACTGATACTGCACACGTTGATGTAGTGTTCTGAAATAAATTTGATTTTCAATGCAAATATACACCAGAGAAAAATAAAATTCAAGAGTGGGGGTAATGTGTTTCATGAAGTGATTGTGAAAAATGAGCGAGCTACAGTTATAATTAAAAAAATCAACTGTCATTCAAAACAACGAATTTAAAACACATATTTTGCAAGTACTAAACACATAAAAAATATTGAAAACACTTCTTTATGCGGATCATATCTATGAATGAAAAACTTTTTGAGTCGAACAAAAAATATAATATACAACCACAAACTCTATACATATATTGAACAAAGAAAAAATGCAGTACTAAACTTAATTCCGTACAATTTCAAATAAAACAACACGCCAGCGTATTTTCCTGATACAAAATTCTTCTAAATGGGGGTGATACTCCTCCGTCACTCGGTGTGGTAACAAATTGTTGTTGTTGTTAATTGGTTCCCTCTTCACGACTGAATTTGAATTTCAGGAAATCCACCTGCGAGAAACCAAAAATAAAAAAACAATGTTTTAAATTATACGAACACTCTCTCAATAAACGACAACATGAATGAAAGTTATTTGTAACTTACTATGCGTTTTATCCAACTAGAAAGCTGCTCACAAAATGAGCTTCTGTTTACTACTTAATAAATGTGTATATAGACAAGATATGGCATTGTTAAAGGAAACTAGATAAAATACGAGAAAAATTCTTATTCAGCTTGGATGATTCTCGAGTAAAATTCATAATCACGTTTCCCGTGAAAAACATTCAAGTATATTAATCTGAGAAAAATTTTGGAAAATTAAGGATAATGCAACAACAACTCTCACGACCTTTGAATTAAATTACATTTGAATAAATTCTTTTGTGAAAAAGTCAAAAACGTATAGAAAATCTTGCAATAAAAATTCATAAAGTGAACATGAAAAACACTTTCAGATAAAATCGTTGAACTTGTTACTAGTATCACTGATACAACTAACTCATCATTTTGCCTCGCAGGGGATATTCATAGGAAAATAAGTGATGACATATTTCAAAACCAAACAAAGAGCCTTTGTTCCGTCGCTTTGAGAACTGCATATCTCTGGGTGTTGATTCGGCATTGACAGTGATCAATGTCACCTTGGGTAAGAATAGGAAAATAGTAAATGACATATTATGCAATCAAACAAAGAGCCTTTGTTTCGTCACTTTGAGCCACGTGTCTGGCTTTATCGATAAGTGATAGCGATAATGCTGCATACCTATATTATATATTTTCACCAACTTGAAATAAAACAAAAAATTTACTGTTTCAATAAAAATATTCATTTCATTTTATTAAAATTCATAATTGTTGTACAAGTCTAATTAGAATACATGCTGACATCGTAGATTCTATGATAACTCTATAAACGTCAAATTACATTTGTGACTTCTTTTTCTCTTGCCGCGTTGCGTGTTCTGGAACAAATTCAACAGTTAGCAACTTTTGAAAGCTATCCCAGCAGACACTCCTATTCTCATACCGTTCAGAAAGTGGGAACTTCATATGCTGCCTGCTCTCACACAAGGTGCAAAAAATGAGATATGGGCCGTCAAGACTTCTTTGTTTCTCGAAAGCCCTCGATATGTGATTGTATGTTTCCAAAAAAATCATGACTACACTAAAGTCAACAATGATCCAACAATATCCAATCATTTGAATATCACCAATATAACGCTCACTCCAAACTGTGAGAATTATCCCAAGGAAAATATGCATTTGAATTTTGCAAAGGGGAATTTTTCGCAAGCTTATTTCAACTACTCACAATTTGGTCTCAGCTACAAAATGACCAATCAACGTAATCCTCTTCTCACTTCCACCGTCTTCACGGACAAAGCTCTCTTTGTCATCGATTGTTCCAGAAGGGATGAGAGCATCAAAAGTTCCAGTGTTGATGTAAAACTTGAAATCGAAGCATCCGAGGGATTTCCCCAAAATACTAGAGCCTATTGCATAATTGTGCACGACACTGTCATAGAACACCTCCCACTCAGCGAAATTATTAAAAAATGGAACTGAACATGTGATTTTGCTTCAGTATCAATCGAAGAGTCAACATGAGAATAGCTGTTGTAGATATTCAAGGCTTCACCGTCGAGCAACAATTCCATCCTGAAGAAATAGCCATTAGGATTGGAATTCAGTGTAGTAACTTTTTATTGCTGCCAAACACACCATTTTCCAGTTTGAGGAAAGAAGATCGTCGTACCGCCTGTTACTTGGAGCGAAACATTCACGGATTGAGGTATTCCTCTGGCTTTGTGGGATATAATCAATTGGATGCCATCCTCATGGAAAATCTACAAGGTGTCGATGTCATTTATGTGCGAGGACATCAAAAACATGACTTTCTAACTGAAAAATTTCACGAGTTGAATATACCGGCACGCGTTGTGAATTTGGAGGGCAATGACAATACAACATGGATGGTTCCCACATTCGACAACAACGAAGGTGTCTCACCCTGTATGCATCACATTCGCAAGCGAACCAACTACAGTTGCAGTCTCCGGAACGTAGATATTTTGTACAAATGGCTTTGTGATATATTACCAAAATAAAAATGTATAATAAATTTCTAAATCATTTCTTTTTTCATCTAACCTCACCGCCTTATGATACCCTCAACAAAAAATAGAAAACGTATGCAAAACGGTCGGAAGCGCACGAAAAACGATAGAAAGCGCACGAAAAACGACCGTAAACGCACGTAAAACGGTCAAAAACGTACGAAAAACGATCGAAAGCGCACGAAAAACGACCGTAAACGCACGTAAAACGGTCGAAACCGCACGAAAAACGATCGTAAACGCACGAAAAACGATCGAAAACGCACGGAAAACAACGTATGTTGAGATGTCATTGTCGAATACTTTGCTTCCCATTGCCCTCACGTTGAGTCCACAACGCTTAACCTCTCGACACTTTTGAATCTCCTCTTTCTCCTGATGATGCTAACTTGGTTAACAAAGATACGAGACGTAGTGCCCTTTTGGCATGTTGGAATGCTAGACTTCTGTTGAACCGACATGTTTTTTTCTTAAATGGCATATTTTGACGCACCCTGTACACTTCGACGTCATGTTTGTTTTCAATGATGTATTTTGAGACACCCCGTATACAATGACGAATCGCAGGTTAAGTTGTCATATTTTTTCTTAAATCTGATTCATTATTATGAAATATATCATTTTCGCGCTTCCAATTTTCGTCGAGTAGTTCACGATTAATTCCAAAACCGGCAACGCTACATTGCCCCATAAACAATGATTTATTTTACAACTGGCAACGCCGAATCTGCCATGCGACATGTATTGACATTTGACAGATGCAGTCTTATGAGTCTAGTGTTTACAGTGTCCTTCTTCAACCAATAGATAGTTCAGCTAGTGACTCATAGATGACTCTGTGTGTTCTATAACTTAATTTTCAAACCGGCAACGCTACATTACTCCATAAACATTGATTTATTGTACAACTGGCAACACCTGCTTGCACTAGCAACCGGTAAAACCTCAATCTCCATCTCTCTTTGCATCGATTACGTCACACGCGCCTCTCGCTCTTACACACACACATACACATCTTTATATGAAATATTAATTATTTCCCAAATCTTAGTATATCTTCCTATCTTCAATATGATAATGACGATTACATTCTATGGAAATCAAAAAAAAATGCTGTCAAGTATAATGAATGAGTCAATTTCGGTCCCGACAAAACTAACGCTATAAATACCCAATATTCGCAGTTAACTTCAATATCATACGAGGCGCGGACGATCCAGGTTCGAATATCATAACTATAAATTTTTTTTAATTAAAATCACGTGACTGGAACGTGACAAGAGTGGCGAGGGGTTATGTGGAGTACCAAGAAGGCGGTGATGTGGAGTACTGAGGGTGCCGAGTTCCATGCTTTAATCGCTACGATACTCGTTCCATCCTGTGCCGATGACGTCACACGTTTCCCCCACTCCTGTTTGAACCATAAATTGCAGTAAGTTCAGCTCCATAAGAAAATACACGGGATTTTGAGCCAGAATCCGCCTTGTTCATTTACTCGTGTGGCTCGAAGTTATTGGGGATGATTGAATTGGGCCTCATTTTCTACCTCCTTGATTAAATGGTGAGGCATACGTTCAATTTTTAAGAGAAGTGTATCCAGTACTGCTGGAGGAAGTTCCTTTGGGTATCAGAAGGGATATGTTTTTATGCATGATGCGGCTCCCGCCCATTTTCGTCAAGGAGCACGTCAGCATTCAACTGAAACATATGCAAATCAGTGGATAGGTTGAGGAGGACCACAGAACTGGCCCGCTCGATCTTCGGATCTGAATCCTCTCGATTTCTCTATTTGAAGCCATCTACAGCATTTGGTTTATCGTACTCTTGTTCGCGATGTAGAGGACTTGAGAAACCTCATCATCAATGCGTGCAGGATAATCAGAGAGACTACAGGAATATTTGAGCGAATACGTGGCTCAATGCGCCGATGTCTAGACGCATGCATAATGTCTGAAGGTAGACATATTGAACATTTACTGTGATTTCTACATGTTGTGTGTTTTGTTATTAATAAATTAGTTTTGTTTATTACACTTCAATCGTTTAATGCAGGTACTAACTACAAAATAACAATAAATCCAGTTCGCATTTATGACGATGTATCTCTGTAGTTGTTCATAAAATAATTTTTTGCTGTGAACTGGTTTATTTTGGGCATAAAACCCAATTGATATTTTTTGTTTATAATGAAACAGGATATCGGAAATAAATTTTTAAATGGTTAACAGATAATAAGACAAAAAGTTACATTGGAAATGAATTTTAGGGGTTGCATTGTCCACCCCTTACAACCATGGGGTGAACCAAATAAATAACTGGCTAAGTGTCTTTTTGGTAGTACAAAACGTCAGGTTGATATCAATATTGTAACTTTTTCAGTGCTTGTGAAAAAAATTGTTATACAAATTTTATGTACCCCCTTTAAGGGGCTGTAGCTTAGCAAGCGATGCTCCAATGAAGTCTATTTATATGGAAGATCTTATCTTTTTTTCGATGAGGAATCACCTCCTTGGATGTTTTACATTCAATCAGTTACACCCTGTATATCGACTGAAACTTTTCAGTAACACCCCATTTCCCAATTGATGGTGCCAGTTATTTATTATATCATTTCGAACTTCCATTGTCTAGTATGATGACAATTGATTTGAAATCCCTGAAAGAATCTGTAAATAATTGAAAAATGAAAAGGATAGCTGAAAAACTAACAATTATATCAAGCAAAAAAAACTCAAATCACAATGAAATAATACACAAGTAACGACAAAAAAAATTAAATATAAATGAATCCATTGATGTCGAAATCAGACGACCGGAAGTGAAAACCGGAAGTGACCTGTTTTTAACGGATTTGAAACCTTTTCACCCTGATGAATCCAAAAATAGCATATGTTTCAGTATACGATGATTTTTTTTATCAACAAATTTTGTGTTATGAATCAAACTCCTGTAATTGGATTACACTCGTAGTTGTTCGTAACCCAATAACTTTCAATTTCAAGTTTGTTCAATGATTTCCTTTGAATGTGCAATTCTTTCTATGTTATTTCACATTAGACACTGTATATTATACTTTTCATAATCTACAAATGAAATCATTTGAAATGTGTACCCACATCGATCTGATCCGGCTAGTATAGTGAAAATAGGTTATAATGCCCTTTTGTCTTCGACAAATGATTAATTATGTTTCATGACATGTAAACGAATCCATTGATGTTGAAATAATTGAAATCGAAAGACTGAAAGTGAAGACCGGAAGTGGTCGTTTTTTTATGGATTCGAAACGTTCTCACCATAAGGAATCCAAATATATATGTTTCAGTATACAATGATTTATAATTATAAATAAATAAACAACGATGTGTCTTACAATCGGCAACACCTGCTTGCGATAGGAACGTAAAATATCAATACCATCTCCATCTCTCTTTGCCTCGATTACGTCACATGCTTCTCTCGCTCTTACACACACATACACATCTTTATATGGAATATTTATTCTTTCCCAAATCTTAATATATATTCCTATCTTCAACATGATAATGACAATTACAACTTTCCTAACATTCTACGGAAACGAAAAAAATGTCAAATATATAAAATAAGTCAATTTCGGTCCCGACAAAACTAACGCTATAAATACCCATCATTCGCAGTTACTTTCAATATCTCACGTTGATGTAGAGGCTAAGGACAATGTCTACCACGCGAACTTCCTGGTTTCGATTTTCATTACTATGAACTTTTTTTAATTAAAATCACGTGACTGGAACGAGACAATGGGGCCGAGGCGTGAGGCCCAAAGGGGGCCGATCGGTGATGCGGAGTACTAAGGGGGCCGAGTTCCACGCTCTACGAAACTCATTCCATCCTGCGGCGATGACGTTTTCCCCACTTCCGTTTGCGCTCGTACATGAAAAAGTGAAAATGAAATTGAATATTTCAAAAGTCATTTTTTCCAATAAGAAGAAATAATAGTTACTGATCAATAATTTTAGCTCAAGGTAATACTTACTGAAAGGCAATAATGCTTACCTGAGGAATTGTGCTGAAACGGTACTGCGTAATGTCGCAAAGCAATCAACTCCAATTCTCCTCCAGTCGGGATTCACTTCTTGATGGTAATGATGATATCACTGCAGCAATGAGTATGTAGAAACTTGAAAAGTTTTCCATACATACATACATATAAATATATATATATATATATATATATATATATATATATATATATATATATATATATATATATATATATATATATATAGTTGAAGGACAGTCTTTGCTGACTAGTTAAGAACAAAACTTGGGAATTTCTTTGGGTGAACAGCAGAACGGAAGTGTACTCTTATAACACAAGTTATTCCAATATTTCGATAAAATTTATTATCATCTTCAGGGAAAAGCTACAAATGTTTTATGGTGATAATACAATATGAAAAAGTTATTTTATAATAAAAAATTTTTTTATACAACTTACTGTTAGTGAGGTTGGCCGTGTCGAAAAGAATGTTATATCTAAACAATTGAAACATGTCAATACAATAAAATAGTCATCAAGTTAAAAGAGGTAGACACCTCACTGGATACAAAGAAGAATAATGAATTAAAACTTTTAATAAAAATCGTTATTTGATTTAAAATTATGGGAATACCGGTAAACGCCATGTGCATTCAGAAACAAGAGAGAGAGGCATAAGACAGTTGACATATTGAAAATGACAGTTGTCATGTCATTATATTATAAAGGTGTGTTAGTTTGTAAATGATAACAATCTGGAACACAAAGGGAACTGATTATGGAACAAGTGTGATCAGAGACATCTGCTGTTCTGTAAGTAAATAAATGAGAGAAAATCCACAAAATCAAATATATTAATTAATTAACAAAATCCTCCGTGGTCTTGAGGAATGGAATGAAGAAAATATTTAATCAAAATAAAACCCTGCCTTAGGGAGGTTGGAAGTTTTGTTGAAACAAAATCAAATATTATGAAATTTATATTGGAGAAGAGAACCCAGAATTATTGTTCATTTGGAAATTATGTAAATTTTTATCAATGTCTAATAAGAAGGCATAGATTCCACTGAGATGATCAATGTCAGACCTTTTATTAAGGCAGTTATCTGATTGTAATATGAAAGACATTTCCAAAAACAATCTTTTAGATGTATTTCTTTCAGTTGATAAAATTTTTGCTGAATTAAAGTTCATGTTATGACCTTCTTTGTAAACATGATTGCTGAGAGCACATCTCTCAGGATGTAATCTACTGTCACTCTTATGTGACGAGATTCTGTCTTTTAGTAATCTTGACGTTTGACCAATATATTCACTACTACAATTTAGACAAGGAATGGAATAAATTAGATTAGACTGAAGGTTGATGGGAGTTTTATCTTTAAGTTTAGAAAATAGTTTATTAATGGTGAAAATGGTTCTAAAGGCTATTTTTACATTTAAATCTTTGAAAATTCTGCATAGCTTTGGTGTCATATCGCTTATGTATGGTAAAGAGGAGAATAATATAGGAACTGGAGGTGGATCAGTCCCAATTGTGACATTGTCAGACACTAAAGGATTTTCATCCAACTGGTTATTATTATTGACTTGCACGTCCATGGTAGACGTGCTAAATAAGATCTTCTTAAGTAGAGGATCTGGGTAGGAATTATTAATGAATAATTGGAAAAGTATATTTAAATTTTTTTTATGAAAAGAGGGATCGGAAATCTGCAGAATGCGATTCTTCATTTGTTTGACCAAATTAATTTTCGTTGACAGCTTGTGGTATGACCAATAGTTCAAGAACCAAGAGATTTGTTGTCTGGAAGACAACAAATCTCTTTCAATAAATTTTTTCATAAAATTAGATCAAAGAATTTAAATAAATTTAACAAATTATTAACAGCCATGAATAAATTAAAACTCTCTACCAAACCAGAATGGTTAAAGAATCTTTCAGGCACTAGTATCCCTGAAGATATTTCAAGTTTTTTGGCTCTAGGCCCCAAATTTAGTATTGAACCCATCGTTGATGGCACATTCTCCATAAAAAATCTTTTAGCTGATGTTGACTACATCACCTCCACTATCTCCAATGATAGTGAAAGAAACTCCTTAGTAGCACGTTCTACTAACATTATTACAAATTTTATAATTTCTAAACAACTTTTGAACAGAAATTTCTTCCAAAATCTGTTCTTAAAAACAAAACGCTTCTTAAAAAATAATCCAGACCTCGTAATTACCAAATCTGATAAAGGTAATGTTACTGTGATACTTGATCGTGACCAATATATCAACCTTTCTACAAATCTTATTGAAAATTGTGATTCTTATTCACAAGTAAATAAAGATCCGACATTACAAGTTCAACGTAACTGTAATGAGTTAATTAAACAATTATTTGAATCTAATCAGATTGACGAACCTACAAAAAAACGTCTCACCAATTATACTGGTATTTTACCAAAATTTTATGCTTTACCTAAAATTCATAAACCAACCCTATCTGTTAGACCCATTATTGCTTCAATTGGTTCTCCCACTGAAAAACTTGCTTCCTTTCTAACAGACATTTTAACTAAAGCTTATGAAAATGATAATCAATATTTTATTAAAGATTCTTTTGATGTGTTTTCCACATTCAACAAAATGAAACTTCCCAACAATTATGTAATTGCTAGCTTAGACGTCGTATCCCTCTTTAGTAATGTCTATTTAGACACTTGTCTTAGATCGATTGATAGAAAATGGGGACGTATTAGTCAATTTTGTGACATTCATAAAGACGATTTCCTCCAACTCATAACTTTCCTTTTTAATAATACTTATTTTTCATTTAATAGTAAAATTTATAAACAAACTTTTGGTACTCCAATGGGAGCTAAGATCAGCCCCATTTTAGCAGCATATGTCATGGATGACCTGCTAGATTTGGTCTTACAGGTACTTCCCTTTAATCTTTTCTTCATAAAAAAATATGTCGATGACATTATATTATCCCTTCCTCAAGATGGAATATCTGAGATTGTGGACATCTTCAACAGTTATGACCCTCACATACAGTTTACCATCGAAACTGAGAACAACGAACAATGGGTTCCCTTCCTTGATACAAAAGTTATCAGAACACCAGATAACACTCTACGCATAGATTGGTATCGCAAACCTATCAGTTCTGGGAGGTTCTTGAACTATTGGTCATACCACAAGCTGTCAACGAAAATTAATTTGGTCAAACAAATGAAGAATCGCATTCTGCAGATTTCCGATCCCTCTTTTCATAAAAAAAATTTAAATATACTTTTCCAATTATTCATTAATAATTCCTACCCAGATCCTCTACTTAAGAAGATCTTATTTAGCACGTCTACCATGGACGTGCAAGTCAATAATAATAACCAGTTGGATGAAAATCCTTTAGTGTCTGACAATGTCACAATTGGGACTGATCCACCTCCAGTTCCTATATTATTCTCCTCTTTACCATACATAAGCGATATGACACCAAAGCTATGCAGAATTTTCAAAGATTTAAATGTAAAAATAGCCTTTAGAACCATTTTCACCATTAATAAACTATTTTCTAAACTCAAAGATAAAACTCCCATCAACCTTCAGTCTAATCTAATTTATTCCATTCCTTGTCTAAATTGTAGTAGTGAATATATTGGTCAAACGTCAAGATTACTAAAAGACAGAATCTCGTCACATAAGAGTGACAGTAGATTACATCCTGAGAGATGTGCTCTCAGCAATCATGTTTACAAAGAAGGTCATAACATGAACTTTAATTCAGCAAAAATTTTATCAACTGAAAGAAATACATCTAAAAGATTGTTTTTGGAAATGTCTTTCATATTACAATCAGATAACTGCCTTAATAAAAGGTCTGACATTGATCATCTCAGTGGAATCTATGCCTTCTTATTAGACATTGATAAAAATTTACATAATTTCCAAATGAACAATAATTCTGGGTTCTCTTCTCCAATATAAATTTCATAATATTTGATTTTGTTTCAACAAAACTTCCAACCTCCCTAAGGCAGGGTTTTATTTTGATTAAATATTTTCTTCATTCCATTCCTCAAGACCACGGAGGATTTTGTTAATTAATTAATATATTTGATTTTGTGGATTTTCTCTCATTTATTTACTTACAGAACAGCAGATGTCTCTGATCACACTTGTTCCATAATCAGTTCCCTTTGTGTTCCAGATTGTTATCATTTACAAACTAACACACCTTTATAATATAATGACATGACAACTGTCATTTTCAATATGTCAACTGTCTTATGCCTCTCTCTCTTGTTTCTGAATGCACATGGCGTTTACCGGTATTCCCATAATTTTAAATCAAATAACGATTTTTATTAAAAGTTTTAATTCATTATTCTTCTTTGTATCCAGTGAGGTGTCTACCTCTTTTAACTTGATGACTATTTTATTGTATTGACATGTTTCAATTGTTTAGATATAACATTCTTTTCGACACGGCCAACCTCACTAACAGTAAGTTGTATAAAAAAATTTTTTATTATAAAATAACTTTTTCATATTGTATTATCACCATAAAACATTTGTAGCTTTTCCCTGAAGATGATAATAAATTTTATCGAAATATTGGAATAACTTGTGTTATAAGAGTACACTTCCGTTCTGCTGTTCACCCAAAGAAATTCCCAAGTTTTGTTCTTAACTAGTCAGCAAAGACTGTCCTTCAACTATATATATATATATATATATATATATATATATATATATATATATATATATATATATATATATATATATATATATATATATATATATATATATATATTTATATGTATGTATGTATGGAAAACTTTTCAAGTTTCTACATACTCATTGCTGCAGTGATATCATCATTACCATCAAGAAGTGAATCCCGACTGGAGGAGAATTGGAGTTGATTGCTTTGCGACATTACGCAGTACCGTTTCAGCACAATTCCTCAGGTAAGCATTATTGCCTTTCAGTAAGTATTACCTTGAGCTAAAATTATTGATCAGTAACTATTATTTCTTCTTATTGGAAAAAATGACTTTTGAAATATTCAATTTCATTTTCACTTTTTCATGTACGAGCGCAAACGGAAGTGGGGAAAACGTCATCGCCGCAGGATGGAATGAGTTTCGTAGAGCGTGGAACTCGGCCCCCTTAGTACTCCGCATCACCGATCGGCCCCCTTTGGGCCTCACGCCTCGGCCCCATTGTCTCGTTCCAGTCACGTGATTTTAATTAAAAAAAGTTCATAGTAATGAAAATCGAAACCAGGAAGTCCGCGTGGTAGACATTGTCCTTAGCCTCTACATCAACGTGAGATATTGAAAGTAACTGCGAATGATGGGTATTTATAGCGTTAGTTTTGTCGGGACCGAAATTGACTTATTTTATATATTTGACATTTTTTTCGTTTCCGTAGAATGTTAGGGAAGTTGTAATTGTCATTATCATGTTGAAGATAGGAATATATATTAAGATTTGGGAAAGAATAAATATTCCATATAAAGATGTGTATGTGTGTGTAAGAGCGAGAGAAGCATGTGACGTAATCGAGGCAAAGAGAGATGGAGATGGTATTGATATTTTACGTATATACGTTTTATGTATATATATATATATATATATATATATATATATATATATATATATATAAATCAAAAATGAAACAATTAGTGGACATAACACTCCAAAAAGGGGGGCAAACCGCGGACACGTGTTTCTGGCTATTGGCCTCATCAGCGCGGTGCAGCCAAGTGTAAAGGTGGGCAACACTTGTTTGCCGAAAGCAGGAAACAACACATATGCACGGAGTCAACAACAGGAGCCAACCGCGCTGATGAGGCCAATAGCCAGAAACACGTGTCCGCGGTTTGCCCCCCTTTTTGGAGTGTTATGTCCACTAATTGTTTCATTTTTGATTTGTACATCATACACACTCGATAAAATCTTTGTATATATATATATATATATATATATATATATATATATATATTGGATAATGTTAGCGACTGGAGAAATGTATGGTAAAATGGATTAACAGGGTCTTTCAGTCAAAAAATAAAAAATCATACTCTGCTTTACTTTGTCAAGCTTTCGCTTCTAATGGGAAGCTTCTTCAGGGCAGTAAAAGTGAGTGAAAAACAATAAATTGAAGATATAAATTGACGTAAAAGTTGACATAAAACAAAAAAATCGTATACATGTTAACTTTTACGTCAATTTATATCTTCAATTTATTGTTTTTCACTCATTTTTACTGCCCTGAAGAAGCTTCCCATTAGAAGCGAAAGCTTGGCAAAGTAAAGCAGAGTTTGATTTTTCATTTTTTGACTGAGAGACCCTGTTAATCCATTTTACCATCCATATATACATAGATCTAAAAAAATTGTCCATAGTAAGATTACGGTGTGAGCCCCATATGGGTTGGCATAACCTTGGCACTAGTGAAATATTGGATGTATCTAAACTATATGGACCCACTGGTTGTGTACCACAATAGATCTCCATTTTAGCAGTGTAAAACATTTTTGCGTCTACTTAAGAATAAACTTTCAACCCATATTTGTTGGGTTTACATGGAATATAGACTCTGAATCCACAGCGACCTCTAAATGACCACAACATTTCATCCACAGTTACATACTTCGATAGCGAGAAATATTTGGGCAAATTTTCATTTAGTTCATCAAAAAATTCTCTTACTGCTGCTAGTTTATCTAATTTAACCTTCTCTGTTCTTGTAGTAACATCGTCCATTCGGATATTTTGCAGCAAAAACTTGAACCTTTCAAGGGACATTGTCAATCTGAAAATCTCTATTCCCATGCCATTGGATCTGAACAGATCGCGTATATTTTGGCGACCACTTTTTGATTTTCCAGAAATATAAAGCAGCCCAAGTAGGGCTTTCAGTTCATCAATATCAGTGAGTCTGGCTGTTCTATATTCCTTAGAATATTGTTTCCTTTCTATTTGTCTGTTAGTGTGTACGACAATTTTTTCTAACATGGTGTCAGTGATAAATAAACTCCATATTTCAATTGCAGTTTTTTTCTCTTTTGCTAAACCTTTTACTCCTGGTAACCTTGTTATAATATTATCTGATCGTGTTCTTACATTTGGATATCTGGTAAAATGTTTTCTCCATCTGGTGCCATCTTTGGAAATGAAACAAGGGATACGAACAGACCTGTGGTTTCAGGTTCTGCAGCATCTTCTTCGATATCATCTTCGGACATTTCTTGCCCGGTATCCGAGTTTTCCTCCTGAACCAATAACTCATCTTCTTCTAGGCTACCGTCACTGTCTTCAGCTAATTCTATATCGCTATCTACCTCTTCAAAGAGCTGTTAAAGTCTTCTGACTTCTTCCTCGTAACACTATGAAGACATTTTTATCTGAAACCATTAACCAACTATTAAAAAAATATAACATTTCCAAGAAAAAATTTTTTATCTTACCACTTTACTAAATCAAAACAGTTACGGGACGACTAACATCGGTCTTCGAGACGGATCACGTAAAATCTCAAATGAGGAAAACAGTCACAACTTCCACCTTTAACGCTTCAGCAGACACTGATCAGCAGAGACAACCAACGAGACGAGTAACTTAATGATAAAATTTTGATCGGTGAAAACTGCACTGGCGAACTGTAAAGAAAGCCATTTGTAGAGGGCGTGCAGTATAGAACTAACAACCCCAGACTTTAGTTCTATGACACGCAGTCAAGTTGCATAGCTTCGGCATTATTCGTGTCCTCTTCGGAAAGTTGAAAGTGTGGCGGGAAAATTCAAATATTATGCCAGGTATTCTAGACCCCCGTTTAAACTTCAGTTAGTTGTTACTTGTTAGCAAAACTCAACAATTCCACAATTAACAGGAATTGGGTGAGAACTCAGTTCTAGTATCAATAATAGAATAACATTGATTGGATATAAGTATTTTAACTTATATCCATTCGATGTTATTCTATTTGCAATATTAGAATAGAGTCCCAACTCAATTTCAGATAATTGAGATTTGTTGTGTTTCGCAGACAAGCTACTGATTTATGTTTCCCATTATAATGAAATATCTTTAGTTATGTGTAGAATTATATCCGTTACTAAGAAATTGAGTATAAATGTTGCTGCTATTTGATACATTTATCTTGATTTTTATGACTATAATTAATGTTTATTATTTGAATAAAACATACTTTTTTGGTTAAACATAATAAATAATATATAAAAAAGACAACAAATTAGAAGACAACAAAATATTTTATTTACAAAAAATTAATTCATGTTAATATAATAATGTAAATACATGTTCTTTCATTTTATTGTTTTACGAGTGCTCGAACTTTTGTAATTTTTTAGCATGTGCATACTGTTTTTGTTCTCTATGTTCACGCATTTTTCTCTTGCACCTCTTCTCCAAGCAAAGAAATATGTGGCTTGCCACATATTTCTTTGCTTGGACCAGGAATAGGTTCAGTAACCACAATATTCTTATTTACTGGTGACAATGGTAAAATAATTTTATAATCCAAAATATCTGTAAAAAAAATAAAACTGTTACAATAATAAAATAATGTGAATTTTACACAGTCATTAACAACATAGTATATGATTTGACTTGTTAAAAAAGTAAGTTTACAAAGGTTTTTTCAAACATATTTATAAAGTAGATGAATTACAATACCACAAAAAAACAAATTCAAAATATACAGTGAGAGAATTAAAAGATTGATCTTCAACTGTTACATTTTCCTGTATTGCATATTATACTTCACTATATTGATAGTATGTCAAAAAAGATAAGTTTATATAAGAGATATAAAAAAACACAAAAATACTAAAGATGAGATAATGAATTAAATATTAATAGTGTTACATATAACCTTGATAAAAAATAAGATTTTTTTTACCTTTGAAAGTTATTTAAAATATAGGATTATAATTATAAATATAATAAAATATACAGCCTATTTAATACTACTTACTTATCCTTTTCTCCTCATTTATTTTGACATTTTGTTCTTCTCCCATAAATTTAATTGGAAGAGCATTGGATTTTAACTTCCATGACTTCTCTATATAGTCAGCTTTGTTGAAATGAGTGCTACAGATTCTCAAATGTCTCATATTTCCTGGATACTGAATTCCCAGACTATCCTGCCATAACTTACACCTAAAAAATTTGAACTATAGTTACAAACAGAAGAAGTAAAGGCAACTTTTTCAATATCCCACCCTCATGTACTACAGTTTAGGCATATGAGTTATCAGAACACAATTTAATCTTTTAAATAAGCATTAAACGATTACAAGAACTCCAATTGTTGAGATGGAGTCAAACCAATATTTTCATTATCTTTGAGCTATATACCTTGCAAAAGTGTTAGATTACATCAGATTTTACACTGATATGGCTTATGACAGTTTGCTTTTGATTGGAGTTTTTCTATGTTATCTACTATAATATATCTGCTATAAAACGTATCAGGCAGTGTTGTATGACAAAACAAGATACAATAATGCGAAAATACATTTCGTCAACTAGTTTTTTTTTGCAATGCTCTGGACATGTAGTATATTTCATAACAGACACAAACATATGAAACACATTTTACGTACTTACTTCTCAGCATTCCTTGGAAAGCAATGCATCTTGGGCACCTCATTTTCATCACAACCACACACTAAACAATACATTGTTTTTAAATATCTCTACTTACACCAGATTGAAAAGACAACAACAATATCACAGTAAATGTAATAAACCACAGCAAACAGGGTCGTTTCGTTTTTGATCTATAGGTTAGGTCAAGTTAGGTAGGTAAATAAAATCACGAACATACACTGTTGCCGTCTTTCATATCGAATTTTATGGAGGTGTTCACAATAATAATTTCCTATTTTCATTTCCTTTATTTTCAAAATTTTTATATATCGTATAATTCAAAGCGCTATACTTCAACTATGTTTACGAGTTAAGTTTTTACTTTCTACGCAATAACTATAAATATTTATTTTTTTACACAGTTGAATGATGGCATTGGCATTTGTAGAGATAAATAGTGAACTTCGTCAACGTTGCTACACTCCATGTCGCGATAGTAGCGCCATCACCCTGTGGCTTTTAATTATTGAAGGGAAATAGTTTAATTACAAATCTAATGAACAAGAGAAAGAAGAAATATATATTTAAAGAGAGCTACTCTCCTTAAGAGATAACGTGCCAGAAAAGGATCGATGAATAGTTGACCTGATTGAAGCGATCGCTTCACAACAGAACCATTTTTCCTATTAACTTAACAGTCTCGTTGGTTGTCTCTGCTGATCAGTTAGGAAGGTACTGAGAAGGGCAAAATTGTAACGCTAGCAATCGGGCCGTATTCGGAATAATTCGTAATCGTCGGTCTCAGAGACGTACTGTTAGTCCCGGAAGGTTAACCTTCTCCGTCAGGTTATATGTTGAATTTATTGTTTTTAACTCATTTTTACTGCCCTGAAGAAGTTTCCCATTAGAAGCGAAAGCTTGGCAGAGTAGAGCAGAGTTTTTGATTTTTTGACTGAGAGACCCGTTAATCTATTCTGCTGTACATTTCTCCAGTCGCTAAGATTATACAGGGTGTTCCTTAAACCCATGCTAATATTTAAGGAGGTAATTCTTAGACCCATTTCAAGAAAACATCTTTTCATGGACGTATGTCCTAAACGCCTTAAGTTTTGAGATACAGGGTGGCAAAGTTTTCAAAAATAATCAGTTTTTTAATAATAACTGAGATAATTTTGTAGACATCTTCGGCATATTTGGTACATATGTTCCATGCCTCAAGGCGCATTTTCTGATGTACACAAATTTGTATTTTTTCAAACAGTGGCATCCCTACGGGTTTCGCATTGAATATTTTTGGGGAAAAAGTACTACGCCAATGCTTTCTTTTCAAAATAAAATAATTTTTAAAATCCTCATTTATTTTTGAGAAAATTTGATCTCCTGATATTTCTTTGTCCAACGCATGATTTTCACTCAAAAATATAAAAATCGACAGAAAGCAAATTAAGAAATTAGATCAATTCTAAAATGAATGAGAATCTGAAACTTGCTTCATAACGCATTACCCATTCCCTAATAATATTTGAAAACATAACCTGCAAAAAAATAAATTTTTCACAAAAACGACTTTTATTTTATTTTGTGACAGTAAGTCTAAACGAATAGCACAAATTTGTTAATTAGTAATAATACCAAAACTGATTATAAAAATTGTTGGAAGTGGCCACCTGCACTTAGTATGCATGCTTCCGCCCTTCTACGCATGGAATTACGCACCCGTTCAAATATTCTCGGCGTATTTCATATAGTTTCACACGAGGCAACTATTCGCTCTCTTAAATCTTCTAAAGTATTAACGGGAGTTTTATACACAAGAGTTTTGAGGTGACCCCATAAAAGAAATCTAAACTGTTGAGATCGGGGAATCTTGCTGGCCATTGCTGAGGTCCTCCGCGACCTATCCAACGATTAGGATAAACTGTACTTGAATGGTTTCGGACAATTACACTGAAATGAGCAGGGGCGCCATCGTGCATGTACCATATTCGATTCCTTAACGCAAGTGGCACATCTTCCAATAACCCAGGTAAGTCTTCTTCGAGAAAGTGTAAATAAGAACGATCATCAAGGCGTCCTGGTGAAAAAAATGGGCCTATTAGATGATCACCTATGATTCCTGCCCATACATTAACCGAAAATTGGTGTTGGAAATGGGTTTCGGTTATTGCATGGGGATTTTCTTCAGCCCACACATGATTCTTATGGAAATTTTGAATAGCATTCCGAGAAAAATTTGCTTCGTCTGTGAACAAAATTCGTGTCTCAAACTGCGGATTTAGTGCAATACTTTGTAGATACCACTGACTGAAGTTCACACGCTGTGGAAAATCTCTGGGGAGTAATGCCTGCACTCTTGGAATATGGAATGAGTATAACAAAAAATCAACCAAAATACGCCAAACAATTTGATGACAAATATCCAGAGTTCTAGCGATCTTCCTCGTACTCGTCTCAGGATGTTCCTCAATTTCTTGCAGCACCGCTTCCTCAATTTCAGTAGTTACTACACGAGGTCTACCTTCCGGAGTCCCTTTCTTGAAACTACCAGTTTCCCCAAGTCGACGATTAATATTTGAAAAGGTTCGGCTATCTGGTAAGGCACGAATAGGATATCTTTCCTGATGAATGCGCCTGGCTTCTGTTGCATTACCATCGGCAAGGCCATATACGTAATGCATTTGCGCCATTTCCGCATTCGTATAATTTACCATATTTACTGATATATTCAGAAAAACAGCGGACTACCAAAATAACTTCAATAACACTTCAAAATCAATCAAAACGCGCTGTGACAGTTTTTAACACCAACACCTTACTTTAAACCAACATCAATATTAGCTACTGACGTTTGTACATACAGAGAATTCGTTTTTTATTGCTATGGTGGGTACGCTGTTTTTTCTGCTTTTAATCTTTAAAAGAAATCACATATCGACAAACTCCATATTTCCAAGAGGTGCAGTAAATAAATTCTGCTACACGTCATTTATTCCAGGATAATTAAATTTATGTTTTCAAAAATTATTAGGCGGTGCTGCGTTATGACATAATTTTAATTGAGAACAGTGCATCTGACAACAAACAAATACCTTTTAGATCCTCAATTATTTTGCAACAAATCTGATCTCTTAGTTTGCTTTCAGTCGATGCACGATACCGCATAAGATTTTTAAGGAATGTATCCTTAATTAAAGCGATTTTTAATTTTTTGAGCGAAAACCATGCGTCGGACAAAGAAAACCCAGCAAATCAAATGTGCTCAAAAATGTATGGAGATTTTAAAAATAATTTTTAATTCAAGATAAAGCAGTGGCGTAGTATTTTTTTCGCCAAAAATATACATTTCAAAACTCGTACGTACGCCACTGGCAGAGAAAATTTGGAAAATTGTACATCAGAAAATGCGCCTTGAGGCATGGAATATATGTATCAAATATGCCAAAGATGTCTACAAAATTATCTCAGTTATGATTAAAAAACTGATTATTTTTGAAAACTTTGCCACCCTGTATCTCAAAAGTTAAGGCGTTTAGGACATACGTCCATAGGACGTTTTTTCTTTAAAATGGGTCTAAGAACTATCTCCTCAAATATTAGCATGGGTTTAAGGAACACCCTGTATAATCTTAGCGACTGGAGAAATGTACAGCAGAATAGATTAACGGGTCTCTCAGTCAAAAAATCAAAAACTCTGCTCTACTCTGCCAAGCTTCCGCTTCTAATGGGAAACTTCTTCAGGGCAGTAAAAATGAGTTAAAAACAATAAATTCAACATATAACCTGACGGAGAAAGTTAAACATGTATAGATTATTTTGTGTTTGACAAATGTCATACCTTCACATAAATGTCATTCATGACATCAGCGTAGCACTCTGATTCATTTCAGATGATCCTTGAATATTAGTTGATTTTGCTTTCAAAGGTAAGATAATTGTCTCATAGATTCTCTCGTGTGCTAATTGATAACCTAGGATTTTTTTCGAACTGCATCCTTGCTTCAATTAACTTTTTTTCAAACATATTTCATCATCATTACATAATATGTTCATTTCTAAACTATGTTCAATGAAATGTCGTCTGAAATATCTAACACCTGAATGAATCAATTTTTTTCAAGAAAGTCAAAGATATATTAGAGCATCTAATCATGCAATCCTCTACGATAACATTTAATTTGCACTACTCTATCCTAATTAATAACGGAAAATTCATATTTATTGACCCAACATTCCACACACATACCTTGAAATTGCTTGTATCTGGTGACGATACATTGTCTAAAAAATATGGTTGAGATTCATATTATCCTGTTCGAAGAGTACAATAAAATTTTAATCGTTTTGGATCAACTGTTTCGAGATTCGAAAATATGTCTGTGCCAGATGGAAGCAATCCACAGTTTTATTGGTTCTCATGCTGGAAAAAGAATGCCTAACATCCCGTTCTCCACACACAACAACATTGAAAATTATTACTGAATCAGGATTGTCATCTGATATGATCTATTAATTCAGCTGCATTATTGACTAGAGTGTGAAACCCCAACTCCTTAAATTGGAGCTAGTACATCACGTGAGTACTAATATTTGTGTTGATAGAGAGACTTTGATCTTTAAAAAAAAATCTGTTTTTCCGTTAACCAGCTGTCGCACCCCGTACGAACGAAACACAAAACTTGTGCGAGCTAAGGACTAACGAGGTGTTACCTTTGAACGTGTGGTTCCCAACACGTGTTGGACGAGAGCAAGTGGAAATGGATCGTTCAGCTTGGGGCTAGAATCACCGACCAACATGGCGGTCGATTTGAGTGAGTGAACAAAGCACTCACGTCGAACCGACCAGCTACCAGTCGAATAAATGAAGATAAACATTTGCAAATCGTAATCCGAGATGTTGAGTCAGTGGAGAAATCATTAAATTTGTCGTCTCACAGTTCTGGAGTCCAATAATCAAGTCTTGAACTGATAGTGGCAGTGAAGATCTGCGACGCTGTTCAACACCACTTTAACACCTCACTTTGTCTTCAAAAGTATCAATGGAAAACTGGTCCTTCTGGTAAACAGTGCGCCTTATAATATGGTAGTTAGAAATTCTACAAGCAGATCCCTCTATTGAATCCTTCATTTGAATGGGAAATATGAGCCGATACAGATGAAATCAACTGCAGTCAAATAAAACCGGTGAAGGGTTTCTCATCGTTGATTTCCCATTTGAATTACACTTTCCTGGTTATCAGTATCGCGAACCTGGCACGAAATCATACAGAAAACGTATCAATCAACTCGATTTAGCATACTGAAGGCACGATATTGCATATTCACAAATTTCAAGAGACCTCACCGTCATACACATTGCAAATCAAGAGCTCCAAAAAACTGCATTAAGTCGATTCAAAGACATCTCCATCTATGAGAAATGGGATGCTTGGCTGATAAGAAATATAATATAGAAAAGCTTCGATTCAGTATAGGGTGTGAGTCATCACACAAACCACGTATACAGGCGAAGAGAAGTGCTATTAAGAAACTAGAAGACTAGAATGATATTGAAATCCCTAAAGATAGTAGCTTTGTACCTCTCGGTCCTAAAATCGTTCTTCACAAGGCGGGATAAATTATACTAATTCCAAAAATTGGTGGAATATTACCAACCATTTCAATTTTTGCCGGTTGATCAGCACAAGGTAGTTCAGCTGGCGCTTCAGCTAATATAACAGAAGCAGTTCAGGTAGTGAGAGCAAGCAGGATGCAATTGAGTGAGGCTACTCGTCATAACAAACACATGAAGGCAATCACTCATGATGAAAAGAAAGTGGGATCTACTCAAAGCCTCATCGTGAACGATCAGTGGTGTATGTGAAGACTCGAAATTCAAAAACCTCATAAATTTGCGACTTCGAACAACTCTTTTCAACGTCGACCTGAACTATTACGCTGAGATAATTTCTTATTTTCGAGCGATATTTGCGGCTGATATTTTACCAAATAGATGCGGTTTAGGGACACAAGAGGTAGCATACAGAAAAAGTGGTAGGTGCAATACTTTGGAAATTTTGTTGATTCATACATACTCTCCGAAAAATTGATTCGCCATTTTTCCCATATTTCAAAACCTATCAATAATATAATATGTTAAAATGAGCTCAGCAACACCTAGGAGAAAAATCTTTTGTGCTTATTATGGAGTAATTGTTGTTAATGTTATAACACATAATGGTATGGATGACTTAGATAGGCCACTCAAGAAGGAACGATCACTCCACAATTCTTTCTGTCAGCAATGAAAGGACGGGTATCACTGAAAATTCATCAGTCATGTCACAAACGTTTCCATTGTCAGGGTACTCTGGCGAGTTGAGTGCCAACTTCAACCCACTTATCGAATTTGATACCGCTAGTAATTATGGACTAGGATTGCAGGTTTCTACTTCTACAACTCCATATTCAATATAGATGCAGAGCATAATTACGTTATTAACTCACAGCCCACGATCAAAAAAGTTTTACCTGAGGCATATGACATTGATGAAATCGATGAGGTGTTTGATATTTTTATCAAATCCTAAGAACTGCAACAAGAAAATGAGGTTGAGGATAATATCGACGGATTATTTTTCCTACATATAAAAAACAACACACTGAAATGCGAAATTCGGACACATCATTACATACATCTCAAACATAAATACAGCATTGCTGAACTTTTCTGGTTCTATGCCAATGTGTTGAGCAACGATAAAACTCATGAATCAGCATTGCGTGTGGATATTAAATGGAGTGAGAATTATTGGTGTGTACTGTGATGTGTCCGCTGGAGCATATTCGATTGGTGATTGAACACACAGTATTTCTAAATTTGATATTGTTGTTGGACACAGGTTCAATTCCACCAATGAACCAAAAAATATTATTCGTATGCCAATCCATCCTGGAGTTTGTCAGTATCTCGATAATATTACTTTACATATATTGAGTAATAATGGTAATATGTACATACCATCCCATAACAAAAGTCATTAAGGTGGTGATCATTTTGAACGTGATTGTTGAGAACTATTGTGGTCCATCTGTCTATATGTCTTACGAAAAACATCATATGACCGATATTACTTTATGGAATGGCAAATAGTACTAGTCATTTATCCTCACATTCAGTGTGGCGGTGATTATCATTCTAATATATTCACTAATAAGAGAAACTATACACTAAACTGAATACTCGGTATGGAATTCTCATGCAAATGTCACGGTATTAGTGAGATATAAATTCACGAAACGGAAAATATTTTCAACCACTTGATACTATTGTTGAATTGCTAAACAATTGAATTAGTATCGTCATGTTTCTCTTCCCAAAATTATTTGTATGAGTTCACTTTTTCCTTCAATTATAGTACAATTAAATTATGGCGGTACGAGACATAATCGCATCTCACTAACTGAAAACTGAATTGAAAATTTAATTTCCTCCGAACTTTCGATAGAGCATGCAATAAGATATCGTCAAATCAAGTCGGAATTCTGCTTGAATCCAATTCCAAGAAGTTTTCGAGGTCGGAACTTTAATAATGAATAGGGTCAAGTCTTTCTAAAGTATGCTGAAAGGAATGGTATGAAAATTTCAAGATGTTGGAAATTATTGAGTAATAGGTCGAAATATCGGAGATAAGTTACGAGTTCAAAGATCACTCGATTCTGGGATTCCCGAAAAAAAAAACCATCGTTGTAGAGAATGATGAGGGAGTTTATTTGAAATAGCAATATTATTGAACAGAATAGGTAACTCACGATTGAATGAAACAAATTTGTTTGTAGATATTCGCATATTAGTCTGGTTCACATGTACTCGATTCAGCTCTTTTTGGTGACATTTTTCAGCCCCGTCCAAAAATTACGACCAAGGTGTCATTCGATTCGTATTTTTGCCTACAAAGTTTAAGGAAAGGTCCGAAAATGCGAAAAAAATGGGGCTTTGGTTTTTTCTCAATATCTCGCAAATTTTAAAAATTTTGGAAATTTGAAACAAGATTTGAAAAGATCAATGAATTTGCGTAAAAAAAGTCCCGACTCCCGAAACTATATCTCGTTTATTTATAATTTTTACAGAGCCCTGAAAATTGAGCCAAAAGCGGGTAGTCTGGCTTCCGCGCGCCTTTCGTCACTCTGACATAAAAACAAAAAAAAATATTTAAACATATTAAAATGTAAATATTGAGAAATGAAAAAATTCATGTGATGTTGGGATACATCAATAAATGATAATTCGCAGTCAAAAAAAATGTATCCCAATTTTAAGGTTAATTATAAATTTGTTAATTAATAACTTCATCTGAATTAAAAGTTAATATACAAATCCCTATAATTATTAAACTAAAACCCTGGCATTTTTTTCCTTTGGTGAAATTTTCCTTAATAGGCAAAATAATAGATTACCGTTGCCAAAATGAAAAAATTGTTATTTTCTATTTTTTCATTAACAATTGAAAATTATAATTTCATAAAAAATACATAACAATTTTTTTAAATTCTTTATTGTTTCAATGACTAAATACTAATCCATAATTTTTTTTTGAATTTTTTTACAGGTATTGTTGATAAATTTATTATTTACAAGCAATTCGAAATTTATTTTTTTGCGTTATGTTAATTGGAAAAATCATGATTTTTGGAAAAAAAATGGTTTCTTGAAAAATTTTTTTGTTGCTGAAAATTGCGTTTGTTGATTAACAATCGTTTCTTGCAACTAAATATTAAAATTAAGGAAACTTTTTTTTAAATCATAAATTCTATTGTTCTTTAAGGTTTTGAAAAAATTGTGAGCATCGGAAATTTGAAGAAGGTTAATGAGAAAACTCATTAAAATTAAAATAACAGAATGACTGATTGCTTCATTTAATTTTCTCAAACTTCATACTAATATGACAATAAGTGAATGTTGATGATCCTACAACTACTAAAAGTGCAAGTAATAAAATCCTTATGATTTATTGTTCCATGACACGAAGTTTATGTTGAAGAGACTTGAAAAATTTTTCTTCTTTTAATAAATAACGATCAATAATTGAATAAATAATAGGACTACAACTTAAGTAAAAGGCTTAAATTGTTAATAAATTCATAATGAACAAAAAAGACCTGAAGCATATTTATCATAACTGCAATAGTTTGAAAGTTATTATAGTTATAAAAGCGAAGGAGCGAATGAAAAAGACAAGTATCAAGGTATCACAATATTAAAAGTTTTATAAAAAATAGAATATATTTAAAAAAAACAAACACATAGTTACTTTTATTATAGAACAAAGTATTGAAAAAAAAATTAAAAAAATTATTTGTTCATAACATTTTTTTTTAAATAAACAATTAGAAAAAGAATAAAAGAGAAGTTTTTTCAAAACCTTAAAGATCAATAGAATTTATGATTTTTAGAAAAAAAAACGGTTCCTTAATTTCAATATTCAGTTGCAAAAAATACGATTGTTAATTAATAAACTCATTTTTTAGCAACAAAGAAATTTTTTTAATAAACCATTTTTATTCTAAAAATCATGATTTTTCTCCATTAATATAATGCATTCTCCATTGATATAATATAATGCTTATAAACAAATTATTTGTTTATAAAAAATGTATTAACAATAGCTGTAAAAAAATTAAAAAAAAATATCAATGATTAGTTTTTAGCCATGAGACATTGAAACAATAAAAAATAAAAAAAAATTGTAATGTATTTTTTATAAAATTATAATTTTCAATTGTCAATAAAAAAATAGAAAATAACAATTTTTTCATTTTGGCAACGGTAATCTATTTTTTTGCCTATTAAGGATAACTTCACCAAAGGAAAAAAATGCCAGGATTTTAATTTAATAATTATAGAGATTTTTATATTACCTTTCAATTCAGAAAAAGTTATTAACGTTAAAATCGAAATAAAAATGTTTTGACTGCGGATTATTGTTTATTGATGTATCCCAACATTACATGAATTTTTTCATTCCTTAATATTCACATTTAATATGTTCAAATAATTATTTTTGTTTTCATGTCAGAGTGACGAAAGGCGCGCGGAAGCCAAACTACCCGCTTTTGGCTCTATTTTCAGGGCTCTGTAAAAATTATAAATAATCGAGATACAGTTTCGGGAGTCGGGACTTTTTTTACGCAAATTCATTGATCTATTCAAATCTTCATCAAATTTCCAAAATTTTTTAAATTTTTCGAGATATCAAGAAAAAACTAAAGCCCCATTTTTTTCACTTAATTGTTTATAACTTTTTTAATTTTTATCGACGCGTTTTCGGACGTTTCCTAAAACTTTCTAGGCAAAAATACGAATCGAATGACACCTTGGTCGTGATTTTTGGACAGGGCTGAAAAATGTTACAAAAAAAAGTATATGTGAACTAGACTATATTGAATCGCAATACCTCGTTAATAATTTTGTTGCACAAGTTCCAGCTTTGAGGAGAATCGTAGTTGATTATACGTCGCCATGAAATAATTATTCGGGTCTTTTTTCAAACCATATAAAATTTAGTGATTATGTTCTGATGATTTCATATGTTAACAAATAAAAGTGTTATGTCAATTTCTCGCTAGAGAATTTATCTTAATATAACCAAGTTATTCATGTTTCGTTACATGGTTACATGATGCTTAAGTGGCTCAGGAATTATCAAAATTGCTTACCCGGTACACAAGGCTAATAATTACAAGAGTTGATATCGTTGACATATAATGAAAGAGCAATACGAGAAAAGCCGATATTCTTGTGAATGACTGAAACAGAATCATATTCAAAAGATATACATGATAATAATAAAAATATTTCTGGTCATCATGAACCGTTTATGAGACTTCATTTATTTATTAATATACACCAGTTATGATCTAAATGAAATATCGTTCAGTGTTATCATGAAAAAATTTCTCGAATGAATGAAAACTATTGTTAGAGATAATAAATACATTCATGCCCAAAGATTCATTGTACTTATGAAAACATCATCATGAACTATTTTTATGGTAACAGCAAAGTGATTTTCATAGTAATGATGAATCTTTTTATGTCGAATATGATTCAAATTTATCAAATTCATGAAAACAATTTATTGAATGAACATTCAAGGAGTACATAAAAATGTATTCATGAATACATGATAAACACGGTTTAATTAGGGAATTGATGCGTTTCTGAAAATTATAAAAATGTTAATTGAAAGCATTAGCCGATTTATTGATATCATGAAGCACAAGCAAAGGTTTTGCGTGAATTAGAATATTTGCTCCAGAAAATATGCATACACGTTCGACTGTGGTTTTGAGGTGACTTGTTGAGTTCGATTCAATAGCAAATTCAATAGGAAAAAGCAAGTCTGTGGAATAATTACTTGATATTCCAATTAAGCTAAACCTCAAGTACCAACACTTCGATATTCTTCAACTCCAGGGAATGAAAACCTTTATTAATTATGTAACTGCGTACATGCATACAGTCCCAATAGTGGTATCTAATTGAAAATATGGAATTAGGCGAACTCACTTTTACCTACTATTTAAAGACTGGGTAATGCAGAAAATGAATGATGACTTTTTATTTGAAAGCTCTCCTCCGTTATTTTGAAGTTTTTTATACGGGATACGGATCAGTTGATTAAAACAACTGAAATAATCGGTTTACAGAAGTTTGAGTTCTGTATGATTAACGGAAATTATTTGATTCATTTTGGTCGACAAAAAGTTTTGGAGATGATTACTGCTTGCATTTCTTCATCAATAAACCACTCCTTAAGTCTTTGCAACCTTATATATGCTATCAATATGGCCGAGCACAGAGAAAAATTATCAAATCTTCATATAATATAATATTTTTGAATTAATTGATGATAATTTGTGTGAATAACACTTTCAAAATACAAATCATGAAATTATAAAACAAAAACAAAAATTATTTGATGCTCCGGGGCGACTTCATTGATTCTAGTGGCGCATTTGCTTTTTCAGCTGCAGGAAAACCCGGAAAAACCTGCAGCACCACATCATCCACATCTCATAAAACAAAATGTAGGGTGTTTCCAGAGGCTCCAATAACTTCAATACATCGCCAGAACACTTAGTTCCACGACTATCGTCAAACTTGAACCAGTCTTTGACCAAGGCGTAATAATGACCAGATTCAACGTCAGAACCACAGTAAACAATGACTGCATGAATATTATAACAGTGGTCTGCAAGAATGGAGTGTTCATCTATTTCGATTCTTCGTAAGAGTTTGGTGCTTCTGTCAGAGGTTGAGTCATGTTTGAAAATCAGTGTTATTATCAGATTGACTGGTGCCTCAGTTACTTGTTTCCTCATAACACTCGGTTAGTTTGGCGCATGTTTGGCAATACAGTCAATCATCACGTGTTGAAAGTTCCATCTTCAAGAGGAAGATAAAACAGTTTTATCTTCCTCTTGAAGATGATCACTTGGTGATCGAAACATGTGTCGAGGTGTAGAAATAACGATTTGGTGTTGGGAAAAAACTCCAGTAATATTCATTACTACACCAAAGGTTCCAAAAACAGTACATCAGAAATATTAATCAATGCAAAAATCTTTACTGCCCGCTTACTGAAACATCAAATTGAAAAAAATCCGGTGCCTTCATTTCCTGTGATGGATAGTGTGAGCCCTTTTTCACTTCCAACTGATTATTCTCACCTATATCTTGTGATAATATTATGTAATTTGTATTATCATTGATATTTTTGACATATTTTCATCTTCAATTTGGTGTTCTGTTTCCGAGTCTAGCACCTTAAATTTAAATCTCTGTTGTGCTAGAGTCGTCATATGACAATTTCTGAAATGAGCTTATCTGCCAATTGAAGCTCCCTATGTTGTACTCATTGCCCCATAACAATGAGGCAATGGGAGGCATATTGGAAAGTAAACTATAATGATCACCATTTAGGTGATCAGTAAGTGTTAGTTAGCGCAGTCTTTTATATTTTTCAGGCTTTCATTGGCCGAATATTTCCATATAGTCATTTGACATCAGAGAAGAGATCATTAGTTTCATCAAAAGTAGAACAGAAAGGAGTGCAAAGAAAAAATATTCATAATATGCACCCTCGTGTTCATCGAAAACAAAAATTTACATTTGTTATCGACCTTTTCGAGTATTCCCATCGTCCATAATGTGAAAATACCTGAAAAGATCAAGAAAAATTTACTTCGAAATAATAACTATCAAAGTTCAATGTTAATAATTGAATAGAACTGGCGGATACTTGACGAAAATCCATATCAAAACTTATTAATACAGTTTATTGTATGATTTTGCCGTTTTTGTAAAGCAAAATCGCACAATGAACTGTAATAATTAGTTTCAATGTTAATATACTGGACTCGCTTGTACCGACTTAATTATTATTCAATTATTATTATTTATATATATTTTTTGTCATTCGGCAAGAAAATTAACTCTGAAATTACAAATTATGTGAAACCAATTATAAAACATGTCAAGCGTATTCAGTAGATATGTGATTCATCTCTACTGATTTTTATTTCTTTGAGTTAGACAATTACAAAGGAATGTAATTTTTCTCTTCACTGAATTTCATGCGATGGAGATGACTTGTCTAGCTCGATTTTTTATTTCAAGGTAATTCATCAGTATGATCGAATAACTTTTGGATTTACTTCAAATGGGAAATCGCTTGATTCGAAATCCCATTGGAAATAAAAATGTAACTTTTCTCATTCGAGAGAGTGAGAAGAGACTAGGGGACATATGTTTATAATATTCGTTGAAAGACCGTCCTAACTAGTAATGTGCAGATATTGGTATACATTCCACATGCAAATCATGTGAAATGATGTAGAGAAATGATGTAGAGATAGAAATATTGTATAAGTGGACATAATAATTCTTCCTTATATGACCTTACATTCTGAGATAATAGATAAAACCTCAACACTGAGCCGTATCAGAGGGTAGGTTTCTCGCCCACAGGTGTCGGATGGCAAATGGGCATTTGCCGTAAATTTCCAGACAAATACCCGATTTCGGAAACTCAATTATCCAATTGACCAACTCTGATTGATACAACAACCGTAGTACTAAACCAATTTATTAACAACAATAATCATAGTTTTTCATGTAGTACAGGATTTTCAAACATTAACCTATAAAAAAAATTAACCACTGGACTGGAAGCGTAGGTATTAAACTACTAAGCAGGCATTGAATATTCAACAAAAGAAAACAATAAGCTTACTCAATTCAACAAATTGATATACTGGCATATAAATGAGAGTAGCAAGCAAATATATAGCGTATGACGCAAGTGAGCAAACGTTATCTAACTCTACTCATACTATGAGCAAAACTCAGTAGGTAAAAGTAAGTATTTGGCAACTATAAATAATTCAATATTAAGCAGAAAAGGAAGGAGAATGCATACATATCAATTCCAATAAGGGGAGTAGTTCCGCTAATAAATGTCACTTGAGCTCAGGCGCACATATAGCTGAATTATTCAAAAATATGCAATTATATACAAATAGCGACATTACCAAATTTTATGCATTCACACCTCTAACAATTATGAAGTATAAGTTAGTCACAAAGCAACGTGATATCTTAGCAATGAACAATCATAAAGAAAAAGATAGCATTCAAACTTGCGTGTTCCTCGAAGAGTATGGCACACGCCGAATCGGTCCGATTTTCTGTAGCGCCCTGTAAATTCGTGATATTGGAACGCCCTGTATATTCCACGGACGAGCGATAGTCCCTTTCAGATATAGGTGAGATTCTTCAAAAATCCTCTAACGAGTATAGCCGTGGTTATATAACAAAAATACGCCAAATCGTAACACCAGTATAGCCTCAGCTTGAAAATTTGTCTTCTAAAGTATAACCCAATGAACGATGATTGAAATATCATGTAATTTTACGTGTCAACGAATACTAACACCTTTTTTTTCTCAATCAGCACAGGAAAAGGACAAAATGACAGTCTCGAACGAAACGACCTTCCTGTCAGTTGAAACAGAAGAGCCACCTACTATGAGTCAATTGACCTTCGACGGAATACCCTATCCTAAGTCTGTTTCGTGAAAACAACTGAAGTTGCAGATCTGATGAAGGTTGAACGATCCTTTCGATTGCAACATTACATGAAAAATATTATATATAACCCATTCAAAATATACAAAATTTACATATATATTTATTGTTCAAAACAACTCTCGTGCAAGGTGTTCTGTAACCGAACACGATTCTAGAGAATTTCGCCTTGAATAGTTGGCAACATAGACGAGCTAAATACCGATGAAATGTTTCTAACCCGCCATTCAGACAAGATGTACACAAATCAATAAAACAAATTTTTTAGATCTTCCAATTAATAATTAATCGAGTCGTGGACGAGACGAAGAAGTAAGCTGTATTGCGACTGACGAATGAAGAAGATAAGCATGCAAACTTATACTTTTGAAAATAATTCAGAGAACGTCTGTTTGAGTATATTTTTAATGATTTGCATTCTATTTCAGCTTTAATTCGATCCGATGGTCATTATTCCATCAGGTGTCCAAGAAATACTCAATCAGAGCCGTTTTTAACGTTTACTTAAGGAAGAGGAGTCAATATACGGAGTATTGTTACAAGTATTTACATCACGATATGATCAGAGGAACATATTATAGAGCTGATGGAGATGATATTCAAAAGTTGACAAACTCTCTGCAAGGCTAGAACAAATTATCGCATTTTTGACATGATTGAAACTATCTACAATAATTGAGGAATGTCAAGGAGGTACTAACATATCTTTCACAGATTTAACGAATATTATGATGCAAATTGACCTGTTTTTAGGTATTCCTTTAGGCAGTACCAAAATATCAGACTCATTCTCAAGATACAGTTCAACAGTTTATGTTGAATCAGTAAATGAATGAGAGAATTATAGTAAGATAGCGTTTTATTACTAATATACCTGAGGTTCAAAATGAACGTAACAATTCCCCCCCTTGCTTGAAGGAATACCCTGTTAATTTCTCTTCAACGGTCAAACTATTACTTGGAATCATCAGGTCCGGGCTTCAAGTCCTTAGTATGCCATACTCCTTTTGATATGCCTTTTTCATCTCTCAGTTCATATGTCCACGTAGACAGCCTTTTTTTAATATACAAAGGACCAACAAACCTAGGAGCCAATTCACGAAATAGTTAGCAGCCTTAGATAATACATAGTTTCTCTTCCAGACCAATTGGTTTGGAAGGTACTCCATTGATCACCCTTTTTGGATTTCGGAAGGGTCCAATCAAATCTGAGGCTATCATTTCCCAAGTTCTATCGACTTTTGGATGAGAAACCATCTAATCAGTCGGTTTTTCTTGTGATACTTTATTAGCAGCGCACATGTTGCAATGCCGTACAAACTTGGAATATCGTGACGCATTTTTGGCCAATTGTATCTTCTAGCTACCCTAGAGAATGTTTTGAACACTCCCATATGACCAGAAGTGGCGGGTTCATGGGTTTTTACGATGGTCTTCTGACGCTCACTTTTTGGGACTACTAATTTCCATGAATCACCCGAACTCATGAAATCAGGATGATCTGTGAGAATATGTTTCCACAGACAACCTTCGTGTTCTCTCCAACTAGCGAATTTCAATGGGTTTCTACGAACATTATCGACCATAGACCACCTATCATTGTTAGAACTGCTCAACTCAGGCAACTTATCTGAATCAACTCCTGCTATATTGTCGCAACTCAGTTTTCGCTTGGCTATTAACGAGAGGATTTTTATTTGCTTTATCCTGGTACTCAACGGTATGATGGTGATTCTGAATTGTTTTGAGTATTACAATTCTATTCACACATTATTATGTTTATGGATGATGTCTGCCTACACAGGAACTGTTTATAAGCTACTCGAAGTGCCTTGGGGTGTGGTGTTGCCTCGATTGCATGAAACAAGAGAGAAATTTGGCTGTAAGTTCTTTCATGGTATATTTCTATTCTTATAGCTAGGTTATGTTACTATTAGATTCGATAATACAAAAAAATCAACAAAAATCACTGCATTATAAAGTTAACAATCATTTGACAATTTAATCTAATTGGTTAGAGTACATATAATATACATTAAAGTTAATTTGACGATAAATAGCAGATACCTTTCAAACTTTCTTTTTCAACTTTGAAGCATCCTTTTTAATTTATGCTTGAGCATACTTTCAAAATTCATTGGTTCTTTATGACACACCCAATTTACCACTAATTTCTTTTTTACATTTTTTTTTTCACTGATTCCTTACAGTATTTGTCACCTGCCTATTCAATTGTCACCTCATGTGATATTCATTTCACTGAATAACAGGAAATTGAAAATAGCAATAGAAATTTTATTTTCTTTTCAATGAAAGTAAACAGCTATTGGAAATATTTATCGAAAACAATTACTTTCCTGGCTAGTACCAACGACGAATATTGAATTATATCTGATAAATATATATTAAAAAGCACATGTATATTGCTTCTCTCAGATTTTGCATATATTATTATTATTCTCTTCATTTTCTTTCACATTTCTTCATAATTACCATGACGTAGTAACTTTCTACATCTTGAAACATCATATTTGTCTTTTCTTAAGACAACTTTCTGTGTCGCACTTTCTACAACATCGTACCTGTCTTTCCTCCGAAGACCTCATGTGTGCGCATTTCATTTCATGCCTCATACAAAATTCATATTATGATCATCATTATTTCTCATGAACATCTAACATATTTCACACACCTTAAAAAATGAAAAATTTCATGCAGTTTTGGGAGTGTCCTCCACAGTCTGCCTTTTCATCTCGTGTGTATAGTCTACCTACATAAATGATTCTTCTTCAATACATAATCATCAATTCTCACCTTTTCAATATATCTATATGCTTCTTTTATTTCTCATAATATTACAAACTTCACTGTTTGTAGATCATCAGTCTGAGATGCTATTTCCTATTACTTTCCATATAAAATAAAAATAAAACCATGTGGTGACATTGAATTGTTTGTACTTCTTCTGGCCAGAGGTGTGTCAAAAATGCATTCATTATTATTATGTTTCGTTTCTTATGTAATTACTGCATATTTTTCCTTAATTAATTGTATGTAAAATTGTATTTGAAAAAACTAATTGTAACTGAAAAAATATTCTGTATCTGCATTTTTATTTAATTACTATTCTCTAATTATTACACCCTAACTATTCTCGATTCTTATATGTTTAGAAGTGTATATTTTAGTTTGAGTCAGAATATTCATTCATAAAACAATTCACAGTTCTGCAATTTTTCCGTATACCTAACTAGATGTTACGTACTCTGGACATGCTCTACCGAGCATAATTTAACAAATTTAATTTTGTTATAGATGAGGCGCTTAAGATTATGCAACAAATAGTGAACAATAGTATTTGAGAACTTTTTGTGAAAAACAGTTATGTATGAAGTGTAACACTGCCATAAAAAACATGTTTTAATAAAATTTTTGAAGACCATCATCTTTTATTACCTCTTGATATTAGTTTCGCAATAATTATTTACAGGAAATTGATTATTACGGCTCAAACTTAAAGGAAAGAGTTTCCCAAAATTCACTGAAAATAATGAATCTGAGAAAACTTTCAATATTTCACATTGCACTGTATCAAAAAAAACGTCATACACCAATCGATAAGAGTTCATATTCATACTGTGTGTCAACGATGATGATTTTTTAATGCTGGCGTTTCTTATATCAACATAGAGTGAGAAGTTTTGTATTTTTATAGTTCACTGTTTTTTTCCGTTACCCATATCGAAATCAAAGTTTTCGGTTCTTATAAAAAAATCAGGCAACAGCTTATGTGACGAACAATTAATTTGTGTTATGTTAGCAAAAATAGTAGCCAGGGACGTTTTTCATAAAGGTAGATGTAAGAAGATCATATTCGATAATAATTTAATTTGGAGCACATGTATGTTCGCTGAGATGGATATTATGTCTATTTGTTCACGCCGTTATATCAACTAACTATTACTCATACTGAATTGAAAATTGTTACAATGAAAACAGCAGATGAAATATAGAAATGAAAAACATGAAAACATAGAAGAGTAGCAAAATCAGAAAAAATACGTGTGTTACAAAATAAACCTTATTGATATGGACGATGAATCGACTACGGGAAAAACAACTTTCAAAAAGCAAATAAAACTCAAAAATGGACATCTTTCTTGTGTCAATATTCTCATTGATTGAAATAAATGTATTAATTACTTAATAGCTGACGTTAATGACTACTATAATTTTTTTCGAGTCATTACTCATTCTACACATTCCCAAGCTGATATATTAGATATTGGTAGGTGTAACATTTATATTCCAAAAGTCAGATACGAATGCAAAATTTCGAAATCATGTGATGGGTTATCGTAAGGAGCTGGATGAACACATATTCCATACGTTTAGCCAATCGCAACAGTACAGTTCCAACCTGATGAAACAGATATTGGAAAATGTACCGCTCATACTTTCGAAATTTACAGACAAGATATGAAAAAATTTGTCAAATCATTCTATTGGCAATCATAAGAAGCTGAATGAACAGATATTCTTTACAATTGCTCAACTTCAGTGATACTTTTTTTTCTAAGCTGATGAACAGTTATTAGAAACTGTATCACTCATAATTTGAGGAGAAGGGAAACATGTAAAATTGAATGAAATAATAGGTTAAGGATAAACTATGTTCCAATGACTTGTTGTATATGGATTTAAAAATAATTGAAGCACAAAAACCAACTTATAACTTATAAACTTCAAAACTAATCAATGAACAACCAAAAAAAACATTTATTTGAAATATATTGAAAAGAAGGAAAAACTGTAATTTCACTGGATGAAACAGCTATAAAATTCTCTCATTACACAAAAAAATACACTTTTCAGCTAATTACAAAAAAATATCATTTATACTTGAAAAAATTCAACTTTTTGTATTGGAAAATTAGTTTCACAGGCCCATTATGAGGAATGAAGCCCCAGAGAACGAAAGAGGCGCCTCCACCACGTGTCGCAACTCAGTTCTCGCTTGGCTATTAACGAGAGGATTTTTATTTGCTGTTTCACCCATTCATTCATTCATCCAAAATAATGAAAGAACTCATTTGAAACTTAATCAAATATTTATTTTAGAAGAAACGGAAAAAATACTTTAAATAAACTCACACTCAAATGTTAATGAGAAAAATACATTAAAACACCAAAAACTTACATTATACTGTCACCCAGCAGGATCGAAGAGGAGGAGATGTGCTGCATTGTTGATGATCAATAGATACTCGAATGAATACTGTCTCTTGTCTGTACTGAGGTAAAATGCACAGCATGCAATCTGTGCCTACTTTGCGTATTTGGAGATTGTTTTATATTCTATATCCTGTGGTCGGATCAATTTCGGTGTCTATGAATTCGAAATATTAGAAGATGGAATTCTGAATACTGAGCGTTTTTTTGTTAAAATTTTGAAGTGAGGTTGGAACATCTTTCAATTCATGTATTTAATTGAATAAATCTGAATTATTTCATGATTATTTTCAATATTTGACAATATCGACAATTGTTACTGACCTGGAAAGAGCATCAGGCACCACATTATCCTTACCCGTTCTGTGTATCACCTTAAAATTATACTGTTGGAGCCTGACTGGCCAACGTGCCAATCGGCCAGTCAAATCCTTCAGGTTATTAAGCCAGAGAAGACTGTAGTGATCGATTTGGACTGTGAATTCCACTCCTTCCAGATAAGGGCGGAGTTTCTCACCTGCCCACAAAATAGCGAGGCATCCCCGCTCAGTAATTGAGTAATTACGTTCTTGTTTTGTGAGTGATCTGCTGAGATAAGCGATTACTCTATCTCCTTCTGGGTAAGGTTGCGTTAGGACGGCCCCAATGCCAAACGCTGAGGCATCAGTCTGGACTATAAATGGCCTGGAATAATCCGGACAACTCAAAATTGAAGCAGTAACAAGACATTCTTTTATTTTTCTGAAAGAAGAAGAACATTCTTCGGTCCAGTGGAACTTTGAGTTCTTACGAATAAGAGCGGTTATCGGAGCTATCATGGTGGAAAAATCCGGAGTGAATCGGGGATACCAGGAGAATATTCCTACTACCCTACGAACCTCACCTACATTTGTTGGTATTGGTAATTACAGCATAGCTTTCACCTTGTCTGGGTCTACATGTAACCCATTGCGATCTACTACGTACCCCAAATACTTCATTTCTTGATGGCAGAATTGGCACTTCTCTATGTTAGCATCCAAGTCTGCGAAATACTTCCTCTAAAAGAGATAAATGATGTTCGAATGTCTGACTGACTATAACAACGTCATCAAGATAAACAAATAGGTTGGGATGATCTTGAGATCATGTCCAAGTACATCTATAAGCTGCTGGAAAGTAGCTGGTGCGTTATGCAGCCCAATGTTACTTGTTAGTTAACCTATTTTTTATGATTTTCGTTAAGTTACCTAGAGAAAAAAAATATACGACTTTGATGTTCATTTATTTATTGTTATGACATTTTTGAAATAGTGCTTCCATGAGATCCGTTAAATTCTAAGTTTCTATCGTATTTCAAAAACACTTTATTGTGAGATTTTCACTAAATTGTTTTACAAAAACGCAACACGTGTTTCGCCATACAATGGCTTCATCTGGCGTGTCTTTCAACTGGTTGTTGTTGAAAGACACGCCAGATGAAGCCATTGTATGGCGAAACACGTGTTGCGTTTTTGTAAAACTATTTAGTGAAAATCTCACAATAAAGTGTTTTTGGAATACGTTAGTTTTGGTTTTTGATCAAGTATCGGCCGATTCCATCATATTTCTAAGTTTCTGTACCTGCATATAGTTATCATTCAATCACTTACCATCAATCAGTTCTTGTTTGTAATTGCCTTGTAGTAATTGGTGCTTCGAGTGTTCTCTGAGATTCCTGTGACATACAAATACGAGGAATGAATAACCTAACATTCTAATATTCAGTTCTTCAAAATATACATTTACATCGCTGTTGAGTTATATTGGTAATCTGTGTCACTTCTGTTAAGTTCATATCATTGAAAGGTTCGATTAAAAGGGTTTACCTGTGACGTCATTGAAGATGATTTCACCCCGAACAGACCGTCTGTGACTGCAATAACCATGACGACCAGATATCCGCAATAATTAACCCATTTCATGTGATTGCGAAATAAAACTGACTAGATGACAAGTTGACATACCTTTGAAAGGAGGATATCCTTTCTTTTTTTGATCATCACGGCACATGGCTAGAGCTGAATTTGAGAATTGTGCTCACATGTTGGATGGATTTGCCTTATACGTATTAGGAAGTGAATATAAGAGTTTTTCATTCTTGAGAAAAGAAAGAAATACCCACTTCAGTGTTTTGGGATTTGAATTATTCTATCTGCCTAATCAAGCCGTAATCGTTAGACCTCACTTCAGGCCATCCACTATATACAGGTACGTCTTCCACTAGCTTGTCAACTATTCATTGAGACGTATCTTAATAGGCACCTCTTCCAAATAAAACTGGAACTTGGCACAGTATTGTTCGTATAACTTTACTTTGTTTCAGGCCTTTTTGTTTTTGCGCTTTCGCTTTATCTCTTCGTTGTACGCTGGTTATATCTTGACGATTAGCTTATTGTTACCTTTGTTACGTTACTACAAGAAGTCTCTGGTAACCAGAAGATCATTGATTACAACTCTACCACTTACCAAAGAATCTCAAGATCATTTATGAACACACCAGATCTCTACAAACTTTCGAACGAAGAGAATATCAATTGGAGAAAGATATATGCTGGCAACACCTTGATCAGGCGAGCTATTTCTATCATTTCTATTGCTTTACCTATATCAATATCACACCTCTTGTTGCTTGTCAATTATCCTGTTTATTGGTTACATTTGAATGCTGCTTTTTGGCTGTGAAGCCTTATCTACCAGTGATTCTGGAAGAAAGAACACAACTAACTAAATATCACAACTCTGAAATTATATTTACTTATCACTTACTAGTTTATATATATGTAAACTCTAATGTATATATACATAGGGGTATCAAATGATCATGTCCTTCTCCCCATGCGGATTGAATGATTCAATGTTGAGTTAATACGTAGTTAAGTCTACTTGCAACTTGCACAACGAATAAATCCTCTTCCTATCACATGAGAGTATTTCTTCCACGACCCACTCTCCGAAAATAGCTAACCATTATAGCCTCCAAACGTTGCTCCTATCATTTATAGTCGTTTGTAGGTTATACCGAATGGCATCCGTTCAAATTGAAATAGTCTGCGATTGGGAACAGTGAAGGCTGTAAACTGTTTCGAATTCCATCTTCACCTGCCAATATGCGGATTTCACATCTAGACTTGACAGATATTTCGCATCGCGAAGTTCATCTGATGTATCAGATACCAAGGAAGTGGATAACTGTCTTGAACTGTGACGGAGTTCAACTTCCTGTATCTACACAAAACCTAAATGAATTGTTTTTTTCAACTAGGAGAATCAAAGATGCCCAAGGACTGTTAGACGGCTCGACAATACCCAAAATGAGCATTACATCTAATTCCTTATCTATATGTTGCTGGACTACTGGGTTCACCCTGTAGTACCGCTGCTTAATAGGTGGACTATTTGTAACTTTCACATGTTCTACTTTCGTAGTACAACCTAAAACATTACCCATCAGCGCCAAATTCCTATTATTGCTTGAAGCCTATTTCTCTCCTGAAAGAAATTAGAAGATCCACCATCCCAATACTTCGACAACTGACTCCATTGGCAACTGTATAAGATGTGACCTTATTTCGATTCACAGGAATACCCAACTCCCGAACAATTTCCAAACCTTTTACAATACCCACTGCTTGGTTTGATATACGCACTGTGAGTTTAAGTTCATGCTCAAGGGCATGCTACGTGCAACTCAGGATCATGTGACGTCACGAGTGATGGAGTGTGAGTGTGAGTGAGGATAACTTTCTCGAGCAAACCTATTATTTTTCGCATCTCGTCACTATATTCTTTTTCTTCTGACTCTTTCAACTTGAAATTTACAAATTTTCGGCAGACATATGAGGTACATAATAAAAAATAATGAACATTTCAACAACCAAATTTATGAGACAACACCAACACAAAATGATATGAAACAACCTAATGGCTTTATCTGTTTGATTCGTTTTGTGTTGGGGTTTTCCCAAAAATTGGGTTGTTGCAATATATTTTATTCCTTATATTATGTGTCTGATATGTCTTATGGTTTTAAAATAATTATGGTATTAATACCAGGAAACTAATTTTTGGTGAGTAATTATTTGAAAATTCCTTATTTTTTGTAAAACTGAAACAATGATAATTGTATACGTTTTGTGAGAGGTATGTTTGTGAAAAACTTATCCTGTTACCTAACCAACCTTTCTTCAGAAAAATTGTTGGATCACTCAACTAGTTATCTGTTCAAAATAATGTTCTACAAAAATTATAATGAAGAAATATTTTTCATTGATTTGTGTACGCAATACATCCGAAAACAGTGTTTTTGACTCCCAGGAACTCCTCGCCATTGGCGACTTCTGTTACGTAAATTACTATTTTGACAAATGACACTTTCCTAGACATTTTTGGATGATTCTATGCTTACCAACAGTACCTTTCCAATTTCTTTCTTTAGTGGCACCCTGTAATACAACAATTTGAAAACCTCAACAATAAATGAATGATTATATCAGTCATGAAATTTAGGTTCAACAAGTCTAAATTGAAAGGCTACACTTTTGCCTTAGGGCATGGGGGTTGTGGGTTCTCGAAAATTACTTTTCAAGAGAGTGCATCACATATTCACTTAGATGTTAGATGTATTAGATGGAAATACGAAAAAGTTATTATATAGAAAAACAACATATAATGAAACTTCTCGACAACTACCTGCCGAGAATAAGGAGGCAAAACTTAAGCACGGTCAGTTGACCGGTCAGTTGACCGTTGACATTGATGAACAACGCTCGCTGCTATCAACGGGCCAAAGAAGTCCCTTATGTAGCGGCATAGGGTGTCTTGTTACAAGGTGAGTTGAAGACTGGCCGTTTTTCTATCCGATTTTTTTATGTATTCGTGAATAAATCAGATGAAGAGTCAGAGTTTCATCAGTTCAATGGAAATATTTGTTCTGCCATGGTTCAATAATGAAAAATACAAGAACGTACGAAGATCTTACAACTCAAACTCTCATATAGGTCAAAGAACAATATCAATAGATGCTTTGCTATTTTTTCCGAATATAATTTCATGTGAACAGTTTCAATTAATTACCAAGAGAAATGTGAAACTGACGGCGAAAGGATGTAAGGAGGGAATTACATTACATATGTTTCATAACTAAATACTGATCCTGAACAGCAATGATTCTTAGATGATTCTCAAGAAAAATCCTTCATATCCAATCGCTTCATTTCTAAGACAAAGGATGTTGAAATCATAATTTCTCCTCTATAAAATGCCCTCATTTGCTTGTTTTCATGCGAAATCAGCCGTTGAAGTTCACCACAATGACAATTCAAACACTTCTCTAGCTAGATATGTGATCATAATCACGACATAAAAACTTGTTTATTTGAAAAAAATAACGGTGAATTTCACATATACCCGATTGGCATACATGCATTATTTGTATGGACTTGCTGACGAAAACACAAATGAAACCAGCTGACCATGTCAGGGGGCTTTCCCAAATAGAATAGAATAGGATCAAATAGAATCATTCATCCATACAAGATTAAGTGAGCCAAATCATCCCTTAAAAAGAGCACATTGAACTGCAGGAACTCCAGCAATTGAGCTAGCTGTTTTGAATTCAGTTCACAAGAATCCTGAAATGAGTACAAAGTAAGTTGCCGATGATTTGAAAATCGTTCATATGATTATTCATTATTCATATTCACATCCAACGGGTTCACTCAAAACAGGATTGTAAATTTCCATATTAATTATTTTTGGGCCGCGGAAAATCGTCATGCAATCATGGTATCTTATCACCAGAAGCAATTCTTATTGAATATCTAGGCCGGAATTATTGAAAACTACCTAATTCAACCTTTTTCTATCACGCACATTAAAAAAACATTCCCATCGAGCATTTTTTTGAGACAAGTTGGAGATGTTCCTATCTCGATGCGAAATTGCACGTGGTTTATAAACGATTATTTACCTGCCCATTTCAGTGCTCTGGCACACGATTATTCAAACCAGAACTTTCATAATCGCTAAATTGGGTGCGGAGAAATAGAATCATGGCGAGTCTTGATTATTTTTTGGTGGACATCTCAAGACTCTGGTGTATAGTCAACTGATTCAAACTGAGGAAAAATTTCGAAACTACGTAATAGTTTTGAGTATAAGGAATACTTCGGAAATTTTTCAAAGAATACCTACGCGAGTCAATTGAATGTCAATTTCAATGCAATCCAAAGTTTGAATACTTTCAAGAGGCGGTTATTTCGACACTCAATTGGATTTTTTCTTCATTTATATATTTTTTTGTAAATAAAAATGTATTTTCATGCGTATTCATTTCGAAAACTGAATAATTTATAAATACGTTAGATATAACAATTGTGAAATCAAGAATAAGATGAAAGAAACTAATAGGGACAAAAAAGATGTTATATTTCATTTCCTATCTCGAAAGGAAAGTATTATATGAATCTATAACTTGTACACTAGGAACAACATCTTTTGAGCAAAAATAATCATCATTGGAATCAATGAAGTCGCCTTGGAACGCCAATTCATTTTGGTTGTTTCATAACTTCATGATTTGTATTACTTTATTTTTCAATATACTTCAAGTACGTACAAATATATAAAATTTGACTCTGCGACGTACTGATACTTTCTTATGCCAATTATTCAGATACTATCCATAGTCCAGGAATTTTGAATTTTAACAGGCAGAGACTTCGAAAACTTCAAGATTCGTGCATAAGACTCGTCACAGGCGCAAGGAGTCGCGAGCACGTACATGGACGCTAGGCGGACAATGAATTCTACTACTATATTTCATAGGAACATTTCTACTGGAAAATTTAGTTAGTAAATAATTATGTAGAACTGATATATATATATATATATATATATATATATATATATATATATATATATATATATATATATATATATATATATATATATACCGGGTGTCCCACATTTTATGTGACAGGCAATATCTGGTTTGTTGAAGGAGATACATAAAAATGTTTCGTACAAAAGTTTTGGGAGTTCATAAGAGCTATATTTTGATATAATTTTTGAATATACAGGGTGTTTGGTGTAGGTGCTACAGACCAAAATTCCATTTTTTAAAATAAAATGCCCTGTATATCATTACATATTCAGATGCTACGTTAAATTCTGATATCATTTCATGTTTGGTTTTTGAAATTCGGTTACGGCGTTGTTGAGTTATTGCACTTTTCCTTAAATATAAAGTTTCAAAAAAACTTATTTACTCGTACACGAATCCAGTCTATATCTTTTATTAAATTGAACTAGACCACTACTGAATACAAACCATTATTCTCACCTCTACGATACGATATCGATATCATATTGGAATTCTTGAGAATGTGACTAACTTGAGGGTGAATTGCTTTATATTGCACAATTTCATCAAGTAGCTTATGCTTGTTGATGCCATAGTAACAAATGTTGTTGAATTGTATCTACTTTTCAGTTCGATTCAGTGATCCTTTGTAAAACAGTAACTGTGTTCTTTGTGCGAAAACTCCAGTATGCCTTTCGCGTTTAGTCCAAGTGATTGCATTGATATGTTATTAATTTTTGGGGAATGTCAGAAAAACTGCCGTCAAGCACAACGTCTATACCAAGAACGTTTTCCAGACAGACCCATTCCGTCACGAATGGCTTTTTCGAGAGTTGTAGAAAAATTGCGAACTGGGTCATTTCCTTCTACTATAAAGCATCGTCATCATACGAGATCTGTTATAACTGAAGATTTTGAGATCAATGTGTTGGCTTATATTATTATTCATCCACTTGTTTCTATCCGTACTCTTGCAGAAGAAGTCGGTGTGAGTAAATCTAATGTACAGAGAATTCTGAAAGAAAATAAATACCACCCATTCAAAATTCAGTTGGTACAAGGTTTGAAACCCTCGGACTTTGAACGACGATTTGAATTCATTGCTTGTATTCAGGTAATATTACATGAAAGTCCTAACATATTCAGTCAAATTTTGTGGAGCGATGAATCGCGATTCCACAATAATGGAGTCGTGAATCGACATAACAGTCACTATTGGTCTCAAGAAAATCCCCACTGGGTCCGCGAAAGTAATTTTCAAACTACTTGGGGTATTAATGTATGGTGTGGATTGTTCAATGGCCGCATCATAGGACCTTACTTTTTCAATGAAAATCTCAATGGATTGCGATATTTACATTTTCTAGAAAATGATTTGATCCAGTTGATGGAAGATATTCCCATAGCAGAACGACAAGAAATTTGGTGGCAACAAGATGGTGCTCCTCCTCACAATTCACAGGTTGTTACTGAATATCTGGATAGAACGTATCCAAATAGATGGATTGGTAATAAGGGTCCAATTCGGTGGCCGGCTCGTTCCCCAGATTTATCACCGCTTGATTTTTTCCTATGGTGTTATTTAAAAGATATTGTTTTCACTACTCCCCCTTTGAATGTGGATGATCTGAAAATGAAAATTCGACTAGCGTGCAGTGATATTACGCCTGATATTATAAGAGCGACTTGTACGAGAGAAGTGATTCGACGTTTCGAAGCCTGTATAATATCTAATGGGCATCACTTTGAACAATTTCTATGACTTATTTCTAGGTACCTACCATTCTTATGAAATGATTGATCAAGTTATATTATTTACATTGTTATTAATCAAAGATTTGTTTTCGAATACACCTCTTTCAATTTCGCAATTGTTTCATATTCAAAATGATTCCTGACTGAATTCCACAACTCAAAATTGAAACCATTACTTCGAACACCCAAAATTTTGACTAATTTTCATGTGATCTGATGCAGAGAGAATAATTGTTTGAGATATTTTTAAAAATAAGAGTCGCTCTCAAGACTTTACATTTTAAGCAATAACTCAACAACGCCGTAACCGAATTTCAAAAACCAAACATGAAATGATATCAGAATTTAACGTAGCATCTGAATATGTAATGATATACAGGGTGTTCTATTTTAAAAAATGGAATTTTGGTCTGTAGCACCTACACCAAACACCCTGTATATTCAAAAATTATATCAAAATATAGCTCTCATGAACTCCTAAAACTTTTGTATGAAACATTTTTGTGTATCTCCTTCAACAAACCAGATATTGCCTGTCACATAAAATGTGGGACACCCGGTATATATATATATATATATATATATATATATATATATATATATATATATATATATATATATATATATATATATATATATACATATATATATATATATATATACATATATATATATATATATATATATATATATCTATATATATATATATATATATATATATATATATATATATATATATTATATATATATATATATATAATATATAATAATAAGGATAATATATATAATTGCAATTATATGCAAGTGTTTGTCTTTCTCAACGACAAATGTCAGCACTAACACTGAACTATTCTTATTCGACATAAAAACGTGTACTCCAACATACCAGTCAACGAAAGTATAAAAATCATATCAGATAAACTAAAATATCAAAACATAGACAGAACTTATATTAACCAGATAGAACACAGCCTAAATACAATACTCAACCAAAACTATTTCGAATGTGAAGGAAAAATTTATAAACAAACAGATGGACTAGCGATAGGATCCCCACTATCTAGCATTATATCCGAAATATACCTGCAAACCATAGATGAGAAAATCTTAACAATAATAAAAACTCATGATGAAAAAGGAGAATAGTTCAGATACGTTGACGATGGACTGTACATATCACAAAACAATGGAATGAGAAAAGATCAAATAACAAATGATATAAAAAAAAAATAATGAGAAAATTGAAGAAATGAATCAAAAACTGAGTTTCAGCATATAGGAAGGAAACAATTCGAAAATGAACTAACTGGACATAACCAACGGAAATGACCACAACAAAACACAATTTCAAATGGCAATATACAGGAAAACAAACAATCTCCACCGTAACCGCAAGTTTGAACCATCCACCTGGCTGCCTATAACGCATTCATATACAGAATGTTAAGAATAGAATAGCACTTAGCGATGAAGCTCGGAACAAGGAACGGAAAATCATATACCAAATAGCAAACGAGAACGGATACACCCAAAAGACAAAAGATAAATTTGAGAACAGAAGCAAACAAAAAATACAGAACAAGGATCAAAACACTCCAACAGATAAACCAACACGACGATGGACGGCTTTTACGTACGTAGGTCACCAAATCAAAAAATAACAAACATCTTCAAACCCCTGAACATCAACATCACATAAAAGCCAAACACGATAATAACACAAAAAATAAACAGCTATGAGAAATGAAGAAGACAAAAACTTGAACGGGGTGTACAGCATACAATGCTCGGACTGCAACAAATTGTATATCGGCCAAACCAAGAAAAAAACTGATCCAAAGGTACAACGAGCACAAAAAAGCACACATGAACCCAATAATAGAACAAAGAGAGCTCTCTTTGTCACGAAGTGTTCTGTCGATGTATTGAATTTATTGGAGCCTCTGGAGACACCCAATATTTTGTTTTATGAGTGGACATTGGCAGATCAAGATCTTCAGAAATGATGTGGTGCTGCAGGTTTTTTCGGGTTTTCCTGCAGCTGAAAAAGCAAATGCGCTACTGGAATCAATGAAGTCGCCCCGGAGCGCTAATTGATTTTCATTGCTGTTTTATAATTTCACAAATAAAGTTGAAATGTATATACAGTGTCACCATTAAAGTGCGTACCATATGGGAAACTTTTTTTCGAAAAGTTTCAATGAAGTTTAACTTCGGCACTTGTTTGTGCTTTGAATTTGATTTAAAATGATGCGGCCAACTGCGACCGACTGACGTTCAGTGTTTGTCAAATTCAATTTTTTTTTTATTGAAAAAGTGCATTTTTAGATCGAATTTAACAAAAAGTTACTTGAAAATTTGTGTCTACGGCAATTTCATATCCATATGCCAAATTTTATGCAACTAGGCTGAAGTTAACGTTTTGCTTATTTTTGACAGATATCCCCATTATTTAAAAAAACAAGTTCGGTTAATTGTCATCAGTTCATGTATACATAACAAACTCATCATGGAGTTTAACTTTTCTGATACATTTTTACTTATACGGACATTTTTAGAGGGAAATTAAAAATTTGCTATGAAAATTTTAACATGACTGGTGCAAAGTTTCAATCACTTGGCTATTTTCTTAAACAAACCTTTGATTTCGAAAAAGCAGAGGCAACTGAAAAAAATGCAAATAATTTCGATAGAACTATTATTATTATTATAAATTATAAACAACAATAATATTATAGAAAATACAAATGGGTAGAAAAAATTACTTATTGATCTGAATGAGGTTGTCAAACACTTATAGCCTACATTTCAGTTTGTCGTCCTCCACGTTCAATACAAATTATGGTCCTTCTACTGACATCTGTTGCTTCCTTTTTAGATAAATTGGGGATTTATATTTGCACAGCACTCGCGAATGGTATTTTTCAGATTTTGTATGTCAGTAAACGGTCTACTTGGGTACACTTTTTGTTTCAGGTGACCCCACAAGAAAAAGTCTAAAGGCGACAAGTCGGGTGATCTAGGGGGCCAATAATGTTCCCAGTTACGTCCAATAACTTTGCCTCTGAACATTTGTTGGAGGGACTGTTTTACAGCAACCATGTGATGTATTGGTGCGCCATCAAGCTGATATCATAGGTCGTATTTAATATTTAAAGGCATATTATCTAAAACTTCACTAATCTCGTTATTCAAAAGGTTGAGATAACCGACGGATGATAAATTTTCCCTGAAAAAAAATGGTCCAATCAGTTGGTCGTTAAGTATCCCACACCATTCATTAGTTTTAAAGGAATACTGATCACCATATTCAACTATGAAATTGGGATTTTCCTGGGCTCATCATCGGCAATTTTGAAAACTTACCGTTCCATTTGGAGAGAACGTTGCCTCATCTGTCCATAAAATTGTATACGGAAACTTTACATCTTCTTTTCTCTCTCTTCTTGAAACCAGAATGAAAACCCCAGGACATCAAAATCTCGTTCTCTTCATGTGTTAATACATTTTGGCTTGAAAGGCCAAAATTTATTCTTCAATAAAAATTTTATAACACTTTCTCTCTTGTAATCGGTATTTTTTATAATATCGGTTATGCTCGTTTGCCCGTGTTCAATAACTTTTAAACAAGTGTTAAGTTGGGCCTCCTTATCATATTTACTTGAAGTGTGCTATTTCTCAAATTGATTTGCTACGGATCCTGTTTCTCTGAATTTCGACATTATCCTTGACACAGTAGTTTGTTGAACATTTTTTCCTGGATGCCGTTCATTAAAAATGTTAGCTACTTGCCGGTATGGTGTATTCCCACCATATATTAAAACTATTTCTATTCTTTCCTGAAGAGACAACATTATTGCAACAATAACTAGTGTTAAAAATTTTACAAGTAAATCAACTACTTGACACTACCATAGCATGCATTTTGTTTGTCAAGACCTACTTAAAAATTTTATTCAACGTGATTAAGCATCCTTACCGCCCTAGTTAGTGTTTATAAATAATCTGTAAATACTGAATATTGAAATTTTAATGTAATTTCAACTTTAGTAATTTTATTAATACTTAATGCAGTTTTTGAGTTGTGTCTGCTTTTCCAAAATTGAAGGTACTGACGTTAGTTTAAGAAAATAGCCAAGTGATTGAAACTTTGCACCAGTCATGTTAAAATTTTTATAGCACATTTTTAATTTCTCTCTAAAAATGTCCGTATAAGTAAAAATTCATCAGAAAAGTTAAACTCCATGATGAGTTCGTTATGTATACATGAATTGATGACAATTAAACGAACTTGTTTTTTAAAATAAAGGGGATATCTGGCAAAAATATTCAAGTTGCATAAAATTTGGCATATGGATATAAAATTGCCGTAGACACAACTTTTTCAAGTAACTTTTTGTTAAATTCGATCTAGAAATGCACTTTTTCAATTTTTTTCAAAAAAAAAAGTGCCGAAGTTAAACTTCTTCGAAACTTCTCGAAAAAAAAGTTTCCCATATAGTACGCACTTTAATGGTGACATATATATATATATATATATATATATATATATATATATATATATATATATATATATATATATATATATATATACATATATATATATATATATATATATATATATATACATATATATATACAAATATATATATATATATACATATGTATATGTATATATATATATATATATATATATATATATATATATATATATAATTGACGTATATAATTGGCTGACCATCTAATTGAAAATACTACCACCACATAGTTTCAAGAAGAATATAAAAAAATGTATGTAACCATCTGATATATATATATACATATATATATATATATATATATATATATATACATATATATATATATATATATATACATATATATATATATAACGGAATAATGTTGGGGATGCAGTCAATATTGCTGGGCTGTTTTTTAAAGAATACTCTTTGTTATATGGTCGAGCTTTCGAGAATGTTTATTCCCTTTATCAAGACATTAACTTGAGGTTATAGTAAAAAGTCGAAAAATTTCACTTAGAAACACAAACTTAGTCCTTTTCATTATGTAGAAAAGTGTCACACATTAGACTAGACTAGACAGTCTAGTTGAAAAAACCAGACATCACCAGAAGATGGCAAATCTTTGCCGAAACGTTGTGAAAATAATCCTTATGGGGAGAAAATACACAGAACACGGAGAACACGGATATATATATATATATATATATATATATATATATATATATATATATATATATGATATATGATATATATATATATATCATATATATGATATATATATGATATATATATATATATATATATATATATATATATATATATATATATATATATATATATATATATATATATATATATATATATATATATATATATGATGAGCTGTTTTCTCGGGTTTCGCTCCGTGTTCTGTGTATTTTCTCCCCATAAGGATTATTTTCACAACGTTTCGGCAAAGTCTCATTTGCCATCTTCTGTATATATATATATATATATATATATATATATATATATATATATATATACATATACATATATATATATATATATATATATATATATATAATTGACGTATATAATTGGCTGACCATCTAATTGAAAATACTACCACCACATAGTTTCAAGAAGAATCTAAAAAAATGTATGTAACCATCTGATTCTCTTATTGTACAACATTGATCAGTTGATACCTCTACTTAATACCCATTCACCATAAATATGTAGAGAATACCAAAATCAACGTTATATTATTATAATAAATTTCACCAATATTTCTGACATGACTTTCCACATGTAATTAATCAAATTTTCATCTCTTCGTTTTGGAATGTCTTGTCTGCTATTCTTTCTTTTCTTTCTTTTTTTGTTCATACTTGACTGGGAAATATATTGTATCAATATGCTTTGATTCATCATGTGCAGATATTGAATTCTGTCATTTGTTAGGTCAGTTTCTCCTGTACTCAGTAACCTTTCAATGAAAGAATTTATTATCGACAGACTTCAGTTTATAAAGTTCATTCACAATATTTCTCAAAAATGACTGGAAACTGTTGAAATCTGAGAACCAAAGAAGTTAGTAATTCAATTGACCTCAAAAGGTATTAACAAATATTTATAGTTAGTAATAAGTTGCTTGCCATTCTTATTAAATTATGAAACAAAGATTGAAGTTCACCATAGACTTAATTTTGATTTGCGATGTTTTTTCTCCATCACGTAGTAGATACAGGACACTATCAATAATACAGAAATGTTTTTCTCAAGACACATCATACTCCAAGTTTATGAAAACCTGAATAATACTGCACGATGTCTTTCTAGTTAAATAGATACTTAATTTTTGGAAAAGAAAGTTTCTGACTTTCTACTACTCCATCTTGATAGTAGAAAGCCAGAAACTTTCTTTCCCAGAAAAAAAAATTAATCACTCCTGAAAATATAACCCCTTCAATTCAGAATCTTAATTGTTCCTATTTTCGTTGATGTTTCTAAATTCCTGAACAAAGCACAGACTTGACTAGTCTTTTAGGTCGAAAAAAACTTCAAATATCAACAATATGAAGCAACACTATACAGGGTGTCTCAAATGAAACTCCGCAGGCAAATATCTGGAAAATGAAAGAGATTATCCATATTTCATGAAAGAAGATGTTTTCAATGTCAAAGAATGTCAGAAGGTTATTTTATTAACGTAAAGATCCATCACTAGGCATCCGTACAGACTTCCTGTACGTAGAATACACATATAGCATATTTTTAGTAATTCTCAATTCGTGACAGCTGAAAGCGTCGCATTTGAACTAAGTCTTTGATATATTCATACAAAAAAACAAGTGGAGTAATATCTGGACTTCGAGCTGGCCATGGTTTCGGACCCTCATTTCCAATCTATTTCTCATTGAAAGTGTCATCCAAATATTGGATAACCATTCTATTATCATGCGGAGGTGCCCCATTTTGTTGAAAACACATATTCAGTCGAGTTTGTATTGGTAAATTCTCTAAGAGATTCGGTAATACATGTTGGAGGAAAACCAAGTACCTCTTCCCATTGAGAATGCCTTCGACAAAATGAGGTCCTATCAAATAACCATCAATGATTCCGCACCAAACATTGACATCCATATCCAATGAGGTTTTACGTCAGACCAATAGTGACCATTATGATTTTTTATTATACTGTTGTTTTTTTTTGACAAAATATGTTGTATTGACGATTTCAAAATATCAGCATCCATTGCTACTTGTCTGGTAGAACTATGTATTATTTGACCAAGCACTTTGTGCCAAACATTTGGCTAAGCTAGCGAATGTTTTGTTTTACGGTAATCTTGTTTGAGGATATATACCAATTAGGGTATATACTCCCTTCTTTTTTTGTATTTTTTCTTGCTTCGCCATAAATATATATTATATCCGACTTTTCTGCATTTGAAAAATGAATAATTTTTCAATTTTATGAAAAGCCAACAAAAAACTGCATTTATTTCAATTTTTTCGTGGTCTCATAATATGCAATAAAATTCCTTTTTTATCAGTATTCAGAGGAAACTACAAGTGTGATATATTTGATACAGAACCTGGGTTACTATCAGAAAAAAATTGGCGTCGATGTCGCGACGCCCTGGCGGATTACGCTTAGTGGTGGATCTCTACATGAATAAGATTACCCTTTGATATCAAAATTATCTGCTTTCACGAAATAGGGATATTCTCTTTCATTTTCCAGATATTTGCCCGCGGAGTTTTATATGGGGCACCCTGTATATCAATTTCAATATATCTTTTGAGAGCTAGTTGGAAATTCAATTGACTTTCTCACCTTGTTTCGTGTATTTTTGAATTATATGTCACCATACCAAATCCAGAACTTGATTAATATACATACCGTGTGTATCACCCCAGGTGATGAGATTTTCCCTCACCCTACACTTGGATCCGAGATAATATTTGAAAATCACTCTTCAACTATGATGGACTAGTTGTAAAATTGAGGGAGTAACATACTGATTCAAAGTCACATTCATAGACATATTTGTACATCTGTGAATTACTGCTCATAGAGTACCTTATTTTTATTGGATGTTGCCAATTAATTATAATCGATTAGATTCAAACACCACGGTTTTCTATTTTCATATTATTCACATTGAGAATGAGAATGGTAACACAACATTAAGCTGAGCGCACACAGGCGATTCTCCAAACGGCCGATTAAAATATCGGCCAATTGAAAATTTCCTTGAATTATATCTACGCGCATACTTGAGCAATTTCTCAGTTGAAAAATGGATGTTCTCGAGTTATGTGGAGTTGAAACTTCCACATGAGGTCTCAGAATATCTCAGAAATTCAGTGGACTTTGTCGAGTTAACCTTCTTTACAGGGTCTTGTGAGTTGCTGAAGTTTGAAACGAACATAACACAAAATTATATCTACATTTCTACTTTACCATCTCTATCACTATAGGTATCAGCTAATATTTTGATGCAAATCAAGAAAACAATTCAAAACACATCAAATCACATTTTAAGGCAACTGATGCTATAGGAGATCAACTAGTAATTGGCCGAGTATTCAATCGACTTTGTACGTGGACAGGTTGCAACCTGTATGTTACAGATAGTTGGCCGATTATTGCCACGTCTACAAATTTATGACATTCCACAGATTTTGAAATTGGCGCGATTCACAATCGCCGCCTTTGTTCACGTTTCCATTCCCATCAATGTTGTTCAGTTGGTCGATGAAATTCTTGCCTCGAAATAATCGCCCGTGTGCGCTTAGTCTTAGCGATGAGCCAACTAAACAAGAACCTACGATTGACCTATGACCTGACCAACTCTCCGCCATCGTTCGCTAGAAATGGTATACTTTTTGCACTGCATAAAAAATTATTTTTCGTTTTGGACTACAGTTGCAGGGAACGTAAGTAGATATATCTATGGGATCATACAACACTGACATTTTCATGTCGAAATCTCAAATTGAATTATTGGTAAAACAAATTGAAAATTTTGATGAAAGTACTACTATTCAATTCAATTCATCTTGAGTGGAAGCCTTGCTTCCACTTGAACTGATTTTTATGGCCATAATATTGGAGGAAAGATGAAATTGAATTTCTACACCCACGAATACTGAGTTTCAATGACACATAACACTGTAATGTAATATTTCTTGAAAATATAAGATAGCGAACAATTTTTGAAAAACTTCAATCCAAACTTTCGTTTGTTGTCTGGAATATTTCAACTCATATATGTTGACAGGTGGTACCAAAGCGACAGAAAAGTATTTTAGTGGTCGCATAATCTCATTCAAAACAGAGATATCGCCACTGCCGATATCCCTCTTAGATTAATCTAACCAGTTTATAATTTGAAAACAAAATATCCCTCCTGGAACATTTTCGACCTTTGCTGCAGGCTGTTACCATTTCATCAATATTTCATGTGATTCCGAAAAGTTTTGCTTCAATATTATACATTTGAGAACCATGTTTTTTTTTCTGAGACATCAAAGCAGAGAAATCGCGGAAAGAACGTCTTTGATAGTTTATATAAATGATATCTGGCACTGAAAAATAAATTTATATTCATAGAGTTCCTTCGAGAATTGAGTTGATGCAAGTAAAGAGTAAGAATCCATGGGGAATAATGAATAATGAATTCGAATTGAAAGCCTTTGTGGAATTCTTCTGAACTGTATGTTATTCCGCCAAAGGCGGAATAACATACAGTAGTTTCTTATACTTTCTATTCCGTTTATAAGATACTTCCAGGAAACTGCATCATCAAATATTGATTGATTGATATGAACAATATCTCTAATAAAATTTATTTCTCATTATCAATGTTTTCATTAAATTTTTAATTTCACTGCCTATTTACTGAATCATTTTTCAAATTCTCACTTTCGTATAATCATTTCTCATCGATATATCATTCATAGTTTTTAATTTTTCACTATTCATTTTAGTTCATACGTGAATTCCAGATAATCGATTCAAAAAGTTATACACTGACTCTTTGTCTCTATATCGAAATATATTCGAGACCCTTGGAAGAAGGTTTTCAGGACTAATAATTCATATACTCACGCGATAGTCGTCCGTAACCAATACATTTTTTAACTTGTCAAGTGGTAAATCATCATATATTATAATCATGTTAAACGATTGTTTGAAGGTGATCGACAATGTTTCATGATGAATTTCACTAGTTGTCTTCCATTGTCTACTATATAAAATGATTTGAAATCCCGGAAACAACTAAAAAAGAAGAATTAAAAATGAATAGCTGAAAATAACAATTATATTGAGCAAAATGAACCTGAAATGAAATAATAGTGAAATAAAATACAAGTGAAAATAGAACAATTGAATAAATAAAAAATAAATAAATGAAAAAAGGAAATAAAAATAGAAAGTGGAGAGATTCCAAGTCACGTTAGTTCACGACGATTTGTTAGTATCTACAATCGTCTTCGGGTGATGACGCCAGTGAACTAACGTGACTTGGAATCTCTCCCCTTTTTATTTTCATTGCCTTTTTTCATTTCATTATTTTTTATTTATTCAATTGTTCTATTTTTACTTGTATTTCATTTCACTATTATTTCATTTCAGGTTTATTTTGCTTAATATAATTGTTATTCTCAGCTATTCATTGTTAATTCTTCTTTTTTAGTTGTTTCAGGAATTTCAAATCATTTTATATAGTAGACAATGCAAGTCCGAACAAGTGAAATGTTGTGTCATGATTACGATGTCTCTTGATTACAAAGCAATCAAAATAACAGTTTTGAGTTTCATTGGAGATGAAACCTGAATTTTTACGAAACGGGTAGAAATGATAAAAATTGTCGAAACCGAATGGTAGGGTAACTTTACCTGCACAGATAACTCTACTGATTCAACAAAATTCAAAAATTACGTAATGTATTTACTTTTTAAACCGTGTATGTCCACTTTAAAACTATCAGAAAATCCCAGTTGCATCGAATTACAGTTCAAGTGACATAATTGCTAAGCTTTGTGAAATGAGCGAAATCAAAGTGAATGCTCCAACAGCCTATTATTCTCAGATATATTCTTGTAGTTCCTCATGACAAAAAATGATGGAAATATAACCGCGTGTACTTCATCTAACCAAGAAGGGTAGCTTTTTCCATTATCTTCTGCAAGTAATTGAGATGATTCCATTTCCAATAAAAATAGTTCGAAAATGCAAGCCCCCTTTCCCTTCTCGAAGTTACAGAGATTATACGAAACAAAATTTGAACTCGTTGTTCGCGACATTCAAAAAAAGAGCATGTCTCGAAGATTTGTAGACAAAAGGATCAAGAATAGAGAATTATTTTGATAAACTCATGAAAAGTATTGGAAGGTTTTCTCTCCAATAATTTCCTCATTTCATATCTATACTATACTTGATAAACTTTGAATTTTTCAATATATTCATGCATTGTGTAAATTTGAATCCATTCAAGCTAAGGAATGTCATATTCTTTGAGAAGCAAGAAATATAAAACCTATAGAAAGCAAATATAAAAACTCAATAATACAAGTTATTGTTTGAATTTTACTACAGAAGGTTTTCTCAAGCTATTGTGAGCTAAAGTTGAGGATATTGACAATGACACGCTCAAACAATAATTCACGCAAACCAGAGACGAAAAGCCCATCATAGCTGAGTCTAGTGTATCGTCATGTATATCTGGCGTACATATGAGAAGGTTGTTGCGGTTATTGCAGTTTGAATCTTGAACATTCGGCAACCTCAATATCGATCAATCAAATGGAATATTTGTAGTATGTCATTGTGGCTGCAGAAGGGGATATTTCAGAAAATAATACGATTCCAGAGCTGCTCATTTCAGTTATACCTCTATAAATATTAATATATTTTGATTTCACAAATCAATGAGAGAAACCCAATTAGGTACTTTATGATTTACAAGCCATTATAAATAAGGTTTTATCAGTTTTTCCTCAGAATATTTCTCAAGTTTCATTCAGAAAAGTGGGTATATTCAGCAGTTTTATGTACATTCACCGCAATCATTTGCCAATAGTTACAAAAATGCAGTCAGATTCAATCTGGTATTGTCCATATAGTAAGATAATTCGTTTTTGATGCTCTAGAGAGATTTCGTTGAAAAATCATTCAGATCATTTCAAAACATTTCGGAATTCCGGAATCTAGGGAATATTCGAAAATGATTTGGAACGTTTGGGAATCTCCGGGGCAATGTGGAACATTCCAGAACAATATCCAATGCTGTGGAATCTTCTGAATCATTGTGAGACATTCTGATTTTTTTTGTATATGTGACGTGAGTAACCTCAAGAAGCAAGATCTGACAACCTTTCATAATGTGTAGTTTTTCCTTCCATCAGCTGACACGGCGAACTTCGTACCCCCTCAGAGTCAATGAATGAGCTATACCCATATAACCTTTTCATATTGTCTTTAAAGAGCACTAAATCGAGCCAGATTACCACGTTCAGGGTTGCCATTTTATTTTAATGCTTAGCAGTAGAATTGTATCAGATAAACAGTGGATAGATACAAAAAACAATTGAAAATATATTTTATAGACATCAAAAGTAGAAACTATCGAGGAGAGATACATATGTATAAGGAAATAAATGATTCGAAATGAATTTCGAACTATTAATCTCTCCCAACCATCTCTCTCACCATTCCAAACTTTTTATTAAATAATCATTCTTTTTCTTTGTTGTTATTCCTTTTAAATTACTCCGAAGACTAGGTAATTCATTCGGCAATTGTATTGGATTTCGAATAGATCTCATGACGTTTAGTGTTTTAAATTCTTCATCCTCGTAATTTACTTTGTGAAATATAGTGCTACGATGATCAGCTTCAACTTGAAAATTAACAACATGTGATAATAGAACTTTTTTTTTCAGTATTTCTCCTCTTATTAATAAAAGGGGATTATGGTTGTTTGTACAAGTAGTCAACAGGTTCAAAATCAGAAAGCTCTAGTTTTATGACAGTTGCACCTGTTGACCTTATTAATTATTGCCAGTCCCAAGGAGTACATATTTCCATAGTTGGTTGCTTCCATGAAGATCTTTCAATTAGCGCGTGAACATGATCAGCTTCCATGTGTGTGTGACCCCTCAGTCAAAACTTATATTTGACAGATTTTAAATTTGGACAAACTTTTAATAGCCATAGACACGTGAGCATCATAATAAAGTTACGGTTCTGACTGGGGCAATATTCTGACCATATAATTAAGTGTTCTATGGTAGAATCAGCTATAACACTTTCAGCCCATTTAATTAATGCAGATGCGATTTCATTGCTCCCTCTCCCAGCTTCTGATTCATCCCATACCATGCAATAGGACAAATTATTTGTTGAATCAAAAATAGTCAAGTTAAGGGTCCACACGGTAAAAATTAACAGAGAATAAAAAAACATTGAAACATGAACATTCCTGAAAAAAAAGGCGCCTCATAAGTTTCGCAAACAGGCGCTGTGGGGGGTCAACACGGACATGAGTGTCGACCATTCAATTATGGAGATACTACTTAGGCAGCTCAGGTAATAAGACCAAAACAGGTAGTCGAGCAAACACAGGTAGTGGCAGCAACGCAGGTAAAGGGAAACATCCATCCCTATAAATTGAGACACAGAGTTCGAATTAATCAGTCTAGTTGAAAAAACCAGACATCACCAGAAGATGGCAAATGAGACTTTGCCGAAACGTTGTGAAAATAATCCTTATGGGGAGAAAATACACAGAACACGGAGCGAAACCCGAGAAAACAGCTCATCATATATATATATATATATATATATATATATATATATATAATATATATATATATATATATATATATATATATCATATATATATCATATATATGATATATATATATATCATATATCATATATATATATATATATATATATATATATATATATATATATATATATATATATATATATATATATATCCGTGTTCTCCGTGTTCTGTGTATTTTCTCCCCATAAGGATTATTTTCACAACGTTTCGGCAAAGATTTGCCATCTTCTGGTGATGTCTGGTTTTTTCAACTAGACTGTCTAGTCTAGTCTAATGTGTGACACTTTTCTACATAATGAAAAGGACTAAGTTTGTGTTTCTAAGTGAAATTTTTTCGACTTTTTACTATAACCTCAAGTTAATGTCTTGATAAAGGGAATAAACATTCTCGAAAGCTCGACCATATAACAAAGAGTATTCTTTAAAAAACAGCCCAGCAATATTGACTGCATCCCCAACATTATTCCGTTATATATATATATATATATATATGTATATATATATATATATATATATATATATATATATATATATATATATATATATTTGGGAAAGAAAGTTTTTGGCTTTCTACTACTCCATCTTGTATACAGTGTATAGCACTTTAGCCAACCTCATGCAGGTGGTAGGTAATTTTGAGCATTTCCATCAGTACTGAGAGTTTCATCGTTCCACCTCGAATATTACGGAAGATACGGGGGTGTTTCCATAAAAAGTGAGACAAGTTCGGATTTTTCAGAACTAAAATTTTAACAGGAAAAAAGTGTTTTCGTAGTAAGTTGGTAGTCCTGATCACGAATCTGAAAAAATTTTGAGCCTATTTTGCCCCCTAATATGTTTTAACCGTAAAAATAGGGTGTTCTATCGCGAGTGCCGAACAGTGTAAGTAGGGTGCTAATGCCGACTGAACGCCTCCCCCCACCCCTTTTGACCTTGAGACGTCACACGACCTTGAATGACGTCACCTAACCTTGAACGTCGTACACGTAGTATGAGCTTGAATGCGGTGTTTGACCTTGAGTGTGGGGTTTGACCTTGACGTTCGACACTTCGACTACCTTGAGCTTGCTCCATGGCATTGAATGTTGACCTTGAATGAAATCGTGACGTGTACAGAATATACAGTGGGATTAGGCGTTGCGGTGTTTGACCTTGAGTGTGGGGTTTGACATTGACGTTCGTCACTTCGACTACCTTGAGCTTGCTCTGTGGCATTGAATGTTGACCTTGTAGCTCTCATTTGGGTTATGGTGGGGGGAGGAGTTGGGCTTTTATAAGGAGTGTGGTGTGAACGTTTCACTCATTTCAAATTCTCCTTATCGTACGGTATATATTTCTATATACAAGATGTATTCCTGCGTTGATTGTAAAAAAAGTTTCACTCGTAGTGACAACCTACGTCGTCATCAGCGGGATTCCTGCACACCCGCAAATGGTGATGGACCTCCAACATCGAAGAGGCAACGGTTGACACCCCCAGCACTTCCAACACTGCAAACATGCGTTTGCTGCAATTTGACTATTGCAAGCGATCAGATGAATGTACATCGGAGGACGTTGCAGCACAGAACAAATGCATGTGTTCAATATGGGGAAGGTGTGAAAATTGTCAATACAGCTTTCAAGTGTCGAATTGTGAGCTACCGAGTGGACAGTGAAAACCACCACATGGATTACCCAACATTCTTCAATGAAATTAAGCAGAAAGTAGTGAAACTACTCGAAGAAGTGTTGGATATCCATAAATGCATGAAAGTGAACATGGAAGTGTTTGGGCGGTACAGTCTGCAAACTAAGGATCTTTCAGACATCAAATCATTTAATAGTCCCAATGAAGTAATTGATCAATCGAATGATTTGGATGTGGTTTATAGCAGTTTTGCAGATAGTTTAACTGTTAAAGCAGCGGAATTTCAAGATCGGGATTCAGGTATGTGATCTAGTCAAAATGTTGATGATGATGGACTTATAGAGAAAACCCATATTTTCAGGTTGGACCATTGAGAAAATTTTGTACTTGGAGGTGAATATCAACAAGTATAGCCCCTTCGGAGGGTCTTCATACATCAAATTGCCAAGGTTCATCGAATTGAAGAAAAGTGTGGTGAATGTTCTTAATCAAGATCAGTGCTGCTTTGCGTGGGCTGTGACTTCAGCTTTATACCCTGCCAGTCAGAAACTTAATGAAATTTCATCATATCCCCACTTCTCAACCGTCTTGAATGTAGCAGGTATGGAATTTCCAGTTAAGTTGAAAGATATTCCTAAGTTTGAGGTTATGAACGATTGCTCTGTCAATGTTTATGGGTTGGAAAATGTTTTTAAAAATGGTAGAATTGAATATGAAGTTGTGGGTCCGTTACACTATTCTAAACGTAGATTAAATAGTCATGTTAATCTGTTGATTATTACAGATGATTCTGGTAATAGTCATTATTGTTGGATTAAGGATTTATCGAGACTAGTATCATCACAAATATCTGCCCGTGGTCATAAAAAGTATTTTTGTGATGGTTGTTTATTGTACTTTGATAATGAACGAACTTTATTGCGACATCAGTTGAATGATTGTAATCACATATCGACAACGACACCATCCACAAATTTCAGGGTTGATAAATTTGGTAAAAGGGTACCTGAGAATATTTTGAAATTTGAAAATATCGAGAAACAGTTGAGGGTTCCATTCGTTGTATATGCTGATTTCGAATCTATTCTGAAACCAGTGCATACTAATGAGCCAAATCCTGCTAACTCTTATACAAATCGAACATATCTTCATGAACCATATGCTTTTTCTTACCTCATAAAGTGCTCTTTTGATGATTCTATATCTAAATTTGTACTATATAGAGGTGCTGATGCAGCTAAAGTGTTTGTGTCAAACTTGGAGGCTGATGTCACCAATATTTATCACAAATATTTGAAGAAAGTCATTCCAATGAGTCCATTGACTGATGAGGAAGAGCATGATTTCAATATTGCCGCCACATGTGGTATATGTGGAGAACCATTTGGTGATGGTGATATTAAGGTGCGTGACCACTGCCATCTAACGGGGAAAAAAAGAAATGGAGCTGCACATAGTATTTGTAACCTCAATTTCAAATTGCCCAACTTTATACCCATAATTTTTCATAATCTCAGTGGGTATGACTGTCATTTGTTCATAAAAGAGTTATGCACAAACAAAACAAAAGTTGATGTCATTGCTCAAACTAAAGAAAAGTATGTTTCCTTCACGAAACATATAATTATGGAGAGAATAGTAGATCACAATGGAGTGACGAAAAATACGTTTTTGAAATTAAGGTTCATCGATAGTTTTAAATTTATGGCTGCTTCCCTTCAAGAGTTAGGTGACAATTTAGATGAAAAACATTTTGTGGAAACAAGAAAATATTTTCCGGAACAGGATAAATTCAAACTTATGAGGCAGAAAGGTGTTTTTCCGTACAGTTTTATCGATTCTTTAGATAAATTAAATTATTCTAGTATACCATCAAAGGTGGACTTTTATGATAAATTAAATGAAAAACATGTTTCTGATGAGGATTATGATAGAGTAAAGCAGGTATGGAACACATTCAATTGTCAAGATTTGGGTGAATATTCTGACATATACCTAAAATCTGATGTTCTACTGTTGTGCGATATTTTTGAAAATTTTAGAAATATGAGTTTAGATACATATAAATTGGATCCTGCTCACTATTTCACTTCTCCAGGTCTTTCTTGGGATGCTATGTTGAAGTATACGGGTGTCAACTTGGAATTATTAACTGATATCGATATGGTGCATTTTCTCCAAAACGGTATACGTGGTGGTGTAAGCCAGTGTTCGGAGAGAAAGCATATTGCAAACAATCAGTTTCTTCCAAATTATAATCCCGAAAAACCTTCATCTTTCATAATGTATTTGGATGCAACAAATCTGTATGGTCATAGCATGTCTCAATCATTACCTTTTGGTGGGTTCACTTGGTTGACCGCCAGTGAAATATGTCAGTTGGATATCAATAGTATTCCAGATGATAGCCCCCAGGGATACATACTTGAAGTAGATGTGCATTACCCTGTCGAGTTACACGATCTACATTCGGATTTACCATTTTTGGTTGAAAGTATTATACCACCTGGTTCAAAGTCCAAAATACCCAAACTTATTCCTAATTTGAATGATAAAAAGAAATATATCGTTCATTATAGGAATTTGAAACAAGCGGTCCGTAATGTTTGATGGTGATGAAAACTCATAGAATTCTCAGATTCAATCAGTCACCGTGGCTGAAAAAATATATCAATTTAAATACAAATTTGAGAAATAAGGCTACCAATAAGTTTGAGAAGGGTTACTTCAAATTGAATATAAATTCCATATTTGGCAAAACGATGGAAAATGTAAACAATAGAAGAGACATTCGAATTGTCACACATTGGGAATCCATAAGAAGAGGTATGGGTGCCAATGCTTTGATAGCTCGTCCCAATTTCAAAACATTATCCATAATTTCGGAAGACTTTGTCGTCATACATATGGATAAAGTTAAGTTTTGTTATAATAAACCATTGTATTTGGGGTTCAGTATATTGGATATGTCGAAAACAGTCATTTATGATTTTTTCTATGATGTCATCAAAAAACATTACGGACCACAAGCTTCTCTTCTCTATACCGATACGGATTCTTTGATACTGAAAATAATGACGGATAATTTTTATAATTTTATGATTGCAAATGTTGACAAATTTGACACTTCTAACTATAGGTTGGGTAATAAATTCAATGTGCCAGTTAGCAAATCGGTGATTGGAAATATGAAGGATGAACTTCCGAGTGATCCCATCATCAGTTTCCATGGCACCGGTGCGAAAGCATATCATGTACAAAGTGTGTCTGATGAAATAAAGAAAGCAAAAGGTATTAAAAAATCCGTTATAAAAAATCAAATTTCAATTGAAGATTACATTAGGATTGTTGAAACAGGCGGTATAATATTTAGAAAGATGAATGTATTCAGGAGTGATTTACATGATATTTACACGTTGATGTGCAATAAAGTCGCGCTATCACATAATGATGATAAGCGATTCATCATTCCTAATACCACCAAGACATTACCTTGGGGCCACAACGATATTGAATTCTATCAGACAAGTTCCGAACAAAATTTAAGAATTCTTTTGAATGTACTGAAAGATGAAAACAGTATAAGTGACAAGAAATTAAATTTACTCATTGCCTTATTGGAAGAGCAATCGACTAATTGAATTTTTTCACTCATTATCTGGTCTGTTCAACAAATTGTAAAATTCATACTTGCCGAATATTTCAAACAAATTATCCTACCCCACTTCCACCCCCACTCCCATTCCCACCCGAAGTGGTAGGGAGCATACGGCTATAAAACATGAGGAGGAGGCCACAGTTCATCATTCGATTGCAGTCTTCCTTCGAAAGAAGCAGCCAGCCTGAGATACCTGCCAGCCAACTTAGTTGAAGTTGAAAATTCCAAGCAGCTTGATGTAAGTACACACTTCCAGACTATTTATATTATATTGTCTAATATTTTCATTTTCTCTTTCTAGAATCATGTCTTTTCTAAGGAATGCTCTGATGACCCCGATTACCACTCTCAGTGAGAGACAGTTGGAGGATGTAGAGCGGAGGAGGTGGTTGTCCTACAGGACATCATGGTACAACCACCAGCTGCAACACCAGCTGCAGCTCCCATTCCACCACCGGGGATGACTTCCACCCAGGAAGTGGCGGCTCCCATTCCACCACCGGGGATGACTTCCACCCAGGAAGTGGCGGCTCCTGACTTGAAGTTCTTTTTCGAGGACTTCAAACCAACCCCCGAGGAGGAGGAGATTGACCCCCCACCAACTTTGTCGACATTCAGTGGACCAACTTCTTCGTCAGCACCCCAAATCGAAGATTTACTGAATGTCTACAACCCGGACCTGGACGAGTCTCTGGCGGATTTATCGCATCTTCAAAGCTTCTTATCGCCCATCGAACTATTATCCCCCATCGATTCAGGGGATGAGTTCGAGAAACCGGTGAAGAGGGCCAAGAAGATGAGGAAGTCCGCACCTGTGAAGAAGTCCGCACCTGTGAAGAAGTCCGCACCTGTGAAGGCATCCAAAGCCAAAGGTGGGAGGGGTGGTAAGTTGAGTGCTTTTCGCAAAAAGTGTGAAAAGAACTCACCTTACGTTGGTTGGCCTACAGCACCCCTTCCAGTGATGGAGGTGCAGAACTTGGTGGAAGTCGTCGCCCAGGTCCATCGGGATGCGTCACCCCCCTCCAGTCACCCCCCAGGTCCATCGGAATGCGTCACCCCCCTCCAGTCACCCCCCAGGTACGTGTTGAGCATTCCGAACAAGAGGTTGGCCCGGAAAATGTCCTTTCACAGACTGTGGTAGAGGGTAATAAACTCAAAGAGTCTATTACCTATGCACACTGTGAAAAAAGAGATATTTGAGGGAAAAGAAGTTTGTGGATGGTTCTGATTCCAGAAAAAGGGCCTTGATGGCGGATATTTCCACCATCGAGGCCCAGAAACTGGAATTAGAGAAGCGACTCTCTATGCTTAGGGCGAAACTTCAAGAAGAAGATTCGCAACAAGGAAAGAGTTTGGCTTACATCCAAAAATATGGACCTCTTGTTCAGGAATGGGATGCCATGTGCCAGGAGTTCCTTAATACCTAACCCCTTTTGTAAATATATTTTTGTTTAGTTTAAGTTAGATGTATGTTTAGAATAAAAAAATTGTAATTTTAGGAATATAATAAAAACTTGCATGTTAATTTTAAGGTTATGAATGTTATGAATGAAAAAATAAAATAAGGAATATTGGAGTGCATATCTATTTTGGTTGTTGCACACAGAATACTGCGTGGTTGGGGCAGTAATTATTCCTTCATTCTAGTCATTTTCTAGTCACATGTAGTATAAAGAATAAAATTAGTTAAATAGAATAATTGTATAGAATTTCCATCATTTGAAAGTGTGTGAATTGTAAAATAGTTATTTTTTCTAGAGAATAAATAAAAGTGATTCTAGTAATACTCTGAGTATAATTCCAAAACTTTTGACACTTCTCTCATCATTACTTCTCTCACATTATTCAAACAAATTTCATTTATGTGAATGTGTAAAAATAAAATCATGAATCTAATGAATATTATATTGGATTTATTCCCCAATTCTCACATCAATACTTGAATAAATAACCTAGTGGGTCTTTATTTTTCACATATTCCCCCTCCCTTACTCTACCCCACTTTCTTCAAATCATAAAATAAGATTGTATTCTCAATATCTTCAACTTGTTCGTTCATCATGAATCAAGCAACACCAATTATTCGGGAAGCTGATTCCCACCAGTGAACCTCATTTTGCCCCACCAGAGAATTGGTCCTATGGTGACATTCAAGTTGCTGTAGTTGATTCAACATCTCCCGATGATGAATTCGATGGGTATTCAGATACAACAATAGAGCTGAATGAAGAACAAGATGTAACCTCAGACGAAGATGAGTTTGAACATGATGAATTTGCCAGCCCAGAACTTGTGGATCAACTGTGGCTTGAAGATCATCAAATCGCTCCACCAAATATCATCGTGGTGGTTGATTCTCCCGAACCTGACATCATCATTATAGATGATGATGATGATGATCAGTAGGTTTAGTTTTCCTCGGAGTGCACATAGTACCTGGTTGGTGCACACGGAATGCTGCGTGGATGGGGCAGCATTCAACCTAACCACTCTATTTGGTAGTAGTGAAAAAAAATAGGCCTATATCGGTACACCCTTTGCGGTGAAACGTTAGTTGTTTCGCTATAAAACGAACTAATTAGAAAATGGAAACAGTTAATCATTATCTTTGAATATCTTTGGAACATTATTTTAATAATGTTGATAAAAATTCGTATCATAAAGAAATTTCAAGCAATGTATATTCGGATAAGTAACGAAGGGAAAGGTTGTATAGGCGATCGCTTCGGCGATCGCTCAGCAGGCCCGCTTCGCGGCCTGGGGCGCTCAACATCCGCCACTTGCATCCGGGCGCGTTTTTTGCGACCGCCCACCACCCCCCCCCCACTTCCGCCTCCCACTATACCCCCTCCTGTGCAAGAGATAAAGTAGGAGTTCCTCAATGTACATCTTCAGTGAGTAGCTATCGTCAGCATGTCAACATACCAGGAAGCCGCGATTCCACGACCGGACCCCAGGCGGAAGAACCTACAGCGCCACTCCCGGATCTTCATTGGAGGATTCCGATATGGAGAATCCAGATATGAGGAGGCCGATTCAACCACCACGCCTCATCACCCTTCCACATCTTCGGTCCAGGTACTGCATGTGACCAGTAACCGAAGACCATCCGAAGACTCGAGCAGCTCGGAAGATGATGACGATCTCTGGGACGACGACGCATTTGCGGAGGAAATGGCGTTTTCTGAGGGTTCGGTGATGTGGCAGTACTTCCCCCCGACCCGATGACAGCGACAAACGACGACGACTTGTAATCCTTTCATTTTTTTTCCCTATTTTTTTCCCTATTTCACCCATCCTTTATCCTTCCTCGGAGTACACATTTTTGTTTGGTTGGTGTACACGAGACACTGCGTGGTTGGAGCAGTGTCTACCTCCCTCTCTCCTTTCCACCTTTGAAATAAATATTCTGAATTACAATACCAATTACTCTTATTGACTAAATAAACTGAATAAACACCCCTCGAATTTGAAATATTGTCTTATGAAAATTATATTTCCAAATCTTGACATGAATTCTGCAATTGTTTCAGATAAGAGAGAGCTAGTAATGTTATCAAACAGATTCAAATCCACTCGGACGCTTGAACAATCATTTTTCAATGTGATTTATTGCAAAGATAAGATAATCAAGAACTTACATATTCTATAACACATTTGCATACCTCATATGTATATGGATGTACATTTTAGAGTATATCCATATATTACAAACTACTCTTCGTATGATTATGTGACACTCAAAATATTCTATTTCTTTGATTGAGTGATCAATCTTATTATTAGATATCTACACTTTGTTTGTAGCTCTGAAAGAGCTGTATTTTTGTTGACCCGAAAGTCCACGGTAACTGCTCCGCAGAAGGGGTGTTGTTGCAATCTCATTATGAGAATCTACTCTTAAGTTTAAATAATGTAGCCCTGAAAGGGCTGTTTTTTTTTGTTGACCCGAAGGTCCACGGTTACATCTCAGAGTGGGGGTGTTGTTACATATGATACAGACGGCTATTCTCCTAAAGTTGGTCAAAGGCCTATCACATGCTTTACACCATGTTTGCCCCATCTCCATGAAGCGGGCGGTGAAATGAATGTCGACGTGCTCATAATAACCCTCCATTGTTATTCCGCACAGAATAAAAGCGGAAGCAACACCAACACAACTTCTCTATTTTCACCGTCAATCGTTTTGATCCTGACATGGCTATCTGTTACACAATACAAATCTAACGGATCATCCAATGTCTCAGTGATATTCAACCACTCAACATTGCCAATAACTACTCCGCTGTCGTCAGTCTCGTGAGTCGAATCTGTTGCGATACCTTCATCTTCTTCTTCAACAAGACCTTCTTCATCATCATCAATATCTAAATCCCCAACACCTTGCTCAATTGCCTCATCGTCTTCGATAATTTAAGCCACCTTCTGCACCTTGCTCATTCACCTCATACTGCATATCTCCACCATCATTTTCTTCGCAACACCCACTATCTGTCCAACGTCTTCAAACTCTTCCACCAGCTCATGGTTATTAATATCTCTCTGAGATAATAATGCTAACACAGCAGCTCTCTGGGCAGACATATTAATGTATTCTTGTGGTGATACTTGAATACTGACTGAAGTTTACAATCACTCACCGATTTTATATTATTTTTTGACAGTGTGGTGTAGCTCCCTCCACTCTACCCCACTCTTCACGTACCTGTTTATAAGAGGGAAACATGGGAGCGTGAGAGTGTAGTAAATTCATCGATTGAATATTTGTACATCTATCAGTGAATATGTCTTTCCCTAAAGAGTGGGATACAAAACCGACAATACGCGGCTTTCCAATCAAAATTGGCAAACATATAGTGTTTTACAACTGCCATGGTATTGGCCTGAAACATATATCAACCCATGTACGGCCTGTGTCGTAGATGTGTTGTGGCAAGGAATCCAGACCCCACTTCGGAAGAGGATAAATGGTTCAACTCTAGAAGTAAGTGACTACCGCCAGCAGTGCAGAGAATGTTCGAAAGAGATTATGTGTAATAATATGGGCATTTCAAGAATATATGCATAAATTGTGTAGCGACTTGCGATACATTAGTCCAGCGATGTCTACAATGTGGTGAATATAGTGTGGATTGTTGAACAATTTATGCAGTGCTTGTAGAAATGATTGTCAATTGGTGAGAATGTCGACCAATTTCACCCCAACAGAGATGTCCACTTTCGAGAGTGCTGGTGTCTAACCCCTGAGAGCGGATAGAGAGACGAGGATTCATGGAAATCTTATGCTAACATACACATCTTGAAGTGATTTCAATATGTTGAATTTAATGAAAAATAAAACCACATAGTTTACATATTACTTGCATCATTTCAAGGTTTATTATTCTTTAGTTTTTAATAAATAAAACAATTTTAATACACTATTTTTTTATTTTTTATCTAATATTGAGTACAATCATGATAAAGTCATACACTAACGAATTTCACATCGATCCATGAGTTTGGATCTCAGAAACCCCGAGCCACTTTACATAGAGGCGATGTCCTTTTCTTTTAAAACTCGCTCCACCAAATACGTATTGGGATCTTTCGTTTTATTCAACTCCAGCCCATAAAAACAGCCTTTGATTGGTTGCCCATTCACATCTTCTAATGCATAAGTTTATAGGTTCTGTATTATTAACTTTCACAACTTTGAATATTTCCAGCTGTAAAATTTGCTGTAAAACCTTTATCGAATGCATTTTTATATTTGCTGATTCGAACACTATCCCCAATTTAAAACGTACTTTTTTAACTTTTCACATGTGGACTCTTAGATTCGGCATACATTGACAATTTAGTAGACTGTTTCACATCTGCAGGTTTCATACCAATCGTATGATGAACTTTGTTGTTATACTGACGAGTAATTCTAGGAAGAATGTTCAACCACTTGTAATGACCTTGAAGTGAAAACTCCTTATAAAGCCAACTCTTCAATGTTCTGATTACTCTTTCTGCAATTGCAGCTTTTTTTTTTGTGCTGAATGTTGAGTAATGATTGATGTGTGTTTCTTCATTAACGATGAGAAATTTCGAAATTATAGAACTCAGTACCATGATCTGATTGTAAATTTTTTGGAGTATAAATTAGCATCTTTCACACGCTTGCCATAGCTGCAGTAAACTGAATCACCAGTTTTATTCTTCAACGGCCTTGACCATACAAACTTTGTATAAACAGTTGATAACTATAAGGATGTACCTACATCCCTCATTTTCTTCAGAATATGGTTGCATTTCCATCAAATCCAATCTGCCACAAGTCAGAAAAACCCTTTATTATTGTCTCCGACGGGGAAATTTCGACGCGCCGCTTGGTGTAGTTCTTTCACAACCTGCCATTTGCATTACTCATATTACTGCTCTAAGACATCTTCAAGATGATAAAATTGAGGAATCACTTTTCTACTGTTCAGGTGCAAGTGTAACGATTGACTATTAAACTTCAATGACTCGCTCAGTAAAAGTATCAACCAACTTAGCTATTACGTCAGTTCGCTTTTCCACATTACTCAATTGATCAGCTAATGCAGAAGTGA